>NC_135880.1:182148198-182453198 GCF_964194155.1 Cetorhinus maximus
CCTGGCATGTCCTCCTGCACTGTTCTTTAACCAGGGTTGATCCCCTGGCTTGGTGGTAATGGTAGAGTGAGAGACAATGACGGGCCATGAGGTTACAGATTGTAATTGAGTACAATTCTGCTGCTGCTGATGGCCCACAGCACCTCATGGATGCCCAGTCTTGAGTTGCTAGATCTGTTCAAAATCTATCCCATTTAGCACGGTGGTTGTGCCACACAACACGATGGAGGGTATCCTCAATGTGAAGGTGGGACTTTGTCTCTTCAAGGACTGTGCGGTGGTCACTCCTACTGATACAGTCATAGACAGATGCATCTGTAATAGGCAGGTTGTTGAGGATGAGGTCAAATGTGTTTTTCCCTCTTGTTGGTCCCCTCACCACCTGGGCAGGGTAAATAACCATCTATTCGATAAATTTATTGTTAAAGTAAGTGTGGGTTTACTATCGATCTAATGGTAGGACTGAAATTTACCCCAAATTATTCCTTTAAGCTTGAAGCATTGGGAGGAGACATAACATAAAAACAGACATTTCTACAAAGGAAGAGGGGAGGAATTGGCAGGGGGAGGAACTTGAAGCACTCTCGTCACTTCTTAACAACCACTTGTGGAAAGGTATTGAGAGATCTGAGAGTTGGTTTCCTGTCCTAATCTTCAGGGATATTGTGTGGTGTAGGGAAAGCTAGAGAGAGACATCAAAACTAGCAACATACAACATCCTGGCCTCCTCCTGAGGTCTCCAGCACTACAGATGCCAGTCTTAAGCCAATTCACTTCACTCCACGGGATATCAAGAAACAGCTGGAGGCACTGGATACTGCAAAGGCTATGGGCCCTGACAATATTCCAGCAATAGTACTGAAGATTTATACTCCAGAAGTAGCCATGCCCTTAGCCAGCCATTCCAGTGCAGCTACAACACTGGCATCTACTCGGCAATGTGGAAAACAGCCCAGGTATTTCCTGTTCACAAAATGCAGGACAAATCCAACCTGGTCCATTATTGCTCCATCAGTCTACTCTCAATCATCAGCAAAGTGATGAAAGGTGTTGTCGATAGTGCTATCAAGCAGCATTTACTCAGAAATAAGCTGCTCTGCAGCACTCAGTTTGGGTTCTGCCATAGCACTCAGCTCCTGACCAAATTCCAGCCTTAGTCCAAAAATGGACAAAAGTGCTGAGAGTGACTGCCTGTGATATCAAAGCAGCATTGGACCGAGTGTGACATCAAGGAGCCCTAGTAAAACTGGAGTCAATGGGAATCAGGGGGAAAACTCTCAACAGGTTGGAGTCATACCTAGCGCAAAGGAAGATCGTTGTGGTTGTTGGAGGTCAATTATCTCAGCTCCAGGACATCGCTGCAGGAGTTCCTTAGGGTAGTGTCCTCAGCTCAACCATCTTCAGCTGCTTCATCAATGACCTTCCTTCCACCATAAGGTCAGAAGTGGGGATGTTCGCTGATGATTGCATAATATTCAGCACCATTTGCAACCCCTCAGATATTGAAACAGTCCATGTCCAAATGCAGCAAGACCTGGACAATGTTCAGGCTTGGGTGGTAAGCGGCAAGTAACATTCGTGCCACACAAATGCCAGGCAATGACCATTCAATGGCATTAACATCACTGAATCCTCCACTATCAACATCCTGGGGGGTTACCATTGACCAGAAACTGAACAGGACCAGCCATATAAATACTGTGGCTACAAGAACAGGTCAGAGGCTGGGAATTCTGTGGAGAGTAACTCACCTCCTGACTCCCCAAGGTTTGTCCACCATCTGCAAGACACAAGTCAGGCATGATGGAATAATATTCACTTGCCTGTATGAGTGTAGCTCCAACAACATTCAAGAAGCTCAACACCATCCAGGACTAAACAACCTGCTTGATTGGCACCCCATCCACCATCTTCAATATCCATTTCCTCCACCACCGATGTACAGTGCAGCAGCATCTACAAGATGCACCACAGCAACTCATTAAGGCCCCTTCGACAGCACCTTCCAAACCAGTGACCTAGAAGGACAAGGGCAGCAGATGCATGGGAACACCACCTGCAATTTCCCCTCCACGCCACACACCATCCTGACTTGGAAATATATCGCTGTTCCTTCACTGTAGCTGGGTCCAAATCCTGGAACTCCCTTCCTAACAGCGCTGTGGGTGTATCTGCACCACATAGACTGCAGCAGTTCAAGAAGGCGACTCATCACCACCTTCTCAAGGGCACTTAGGGATGGCAATAAATGCTGGCTTAGCCAGTGATGCCCACAACCCATGAAAGAATAAAAAAAGCTTTTCAGAAATTGATGAATTTTCTCCCTGTAGAGGGAGGGGGTAGTGGCATCATGGCTGAGCTTGATTCTGACGCTCATTCAGATGTAATATTTCCTATTTTCCCCCTCTGTAAACTGAGACCAATTGTAGCACCCAACTGCTGTATTGGCCGAGACAACTAACCCAGCAAAGATCAAGGATTGATTCTGACACTATCCTACTCTGTATTACTCTTCGGATAAATTCACTGCACTATCAGGAGAAGCTCTCTCAATTTTATGAAGAGCCATTTGATGGGATTCCTATTTGTAATCACACCCAAATGCACTTTATTCAGTCATATTCTCATTCCCTCGTCTCCCTACCCTCAATATAATCACCCTGAAAGTATATTTTAGAGCATCAATCCTTAACAAATTATATTTCATTACTGTCCTGATAGTTACTATCTATATGTACTGTTCTCTCTCATAGGGGCAGAGTATTATTTCCTTCTTGACAACAGAGATCACACCTGTCATGGAATTATTTTCATCTATGAAAACACATGGGGTTCTAGAAGAAGTTCAAGTAAGTTTGTGGTTGAAACACGAGTAAAATGCAATTTGTGTTGAAACATGCAGTTTGTTCAAATGTATTATTCACATTTCAGAATCATGTTAGGTCACAAGCATATATCAACAACATAACTTGTCAATGTAGTATAAAATCCCTGGTGCACTTGTATTATTTTTACAAGTTTAGTTGTGCACTAGTGCATCTTTGCATAACAGTCTTGCTAATATGGAGAAGGTCATTTTAAAATGTCACTAAAATTCCTTTATTCTTCAGAAGCCAGAGGTTCACATCCTTACATTTTAATAATCCTTTTATTTACTGATAAGTAAACTGATTAAAATGAAAAACAAGGTACATATATTGGCTTTTTAACCACTTGACTTCATCTACTGTTCACTGTTGAGTTAAATGCCCTTTATTTGTTTATAATTATCTGAAATAGTTGGTTCTTTCCAGGAAATATTGCAACCTTGGTGGTGAATCAAGGGTAGAGAGTTTCAGGCGGTAACAAAGTGGTTGTTACCATACTAATTATGCAGAGGCCTCAAAAATGGTCCCAGGGCATGAGTTTGAATCCTGCCATGGCAGGTGTGGAGTTTAAATTTAATTAAAAACCCAGTATCAGTAATAGTGTCCATAAAACTACTGAATTATTGCAAAAACCCATCTGGTTCAGTCTTTCAGGGAAGGAAATCTCCTGTCCTTACCTGGCCTTGTCCATATGTGACTCCAGGCCCACTGTAATGTGGTTGACTCTTAACTGCTCTGTAAAATTGCCTAGCAAGCCACTCGGTTATATTCAAGAAGATGACTCACCGTCCTCCGTGAGGACGTTTAGAGGTGGGCTCCAGTGGTCTTGAAATATTTAATGGGAATCTTTGGAGGAGTTTTGAGTTTGCATTATTTATAAAATGTAAACTCTCCTTTAGGAGAAATTGAAAGATGAAAAGATTATTTGAATCCTGCCATGATTGTACCAGGTAATTTTTTTTAACTAATGTTGGCTGAGGGGTAAACTGGATCTTAGTTTAACATTGCGTGTGAAAGATGCATCTGCAACTATGCAGGCTAGATAACATGCTCAAATGTCTGGAGTAAACCTTGAAGCCTACAAACTTCTGACTCCAGAAAGTGTGATCACTAAACCAAGGTAGATACCAAAGTGAAAGGTATACAATTTTCAAAGTAGCAGTTAGGAATCACTAGGTACAAAGAAACAAAAGTGAGAGTGAAGATGAAAGCAAAATACTGCGGATGCTGGAAATCTGAAATAAAAACAAAAAAATGCTGGAAAAACTCAGCAGCTGTGGCAGCATCCATGGAGAGAGAAACTGAGTTAACGTTTCGAGTTCAGAGCTCTGAGGAAGAGTCATACAGACTCTGTTTCTCTCTCCACAGATGCCAGACCTGCTGAGTTTTTCCAAAGTTGACAGTAACTTTGAAGTTGGATATTAGGTTGGAGAAAGTGACAGGAAAAACAGCTTTATAAAATTTTTTAGTCTGCCATGTGATTTGTGAGCTGTTTCAAGGCCTTTGCTAATGCTTTTGAGAGCAGCTTTGTGACACCTTACCCTCAGATTTCAAATGTACCCACAGCAGCAGCTCAAGCTCATATCATGCCATTATGTAGCATTCCAAGTTGATGCTTCTGTATCTGCTGACACAATCACCCAAAATGAAAAGCAATTTTCTCCCACTAATTAAATTCTTCAATCCAAATGCTTTCTTTTGTGTCACCTAGATATGTACAGCACAACATTTAGATTATCCCAGATGTGAGCATTGTGTATTTCCTTTTCCTTCACCTCCTCTCAGAGGTGTCACCTGTATGAGTTGGTCTTACTATTCGGCTGCAGTAAATTTTCATTATTGCAGTGATGGATGAGTTTTTGCATTTTGGCTGCAGTATGATTGGTAAGCGTAAAAAAATGTACAGATCATAGGTGCCCCCTCTCCACCTCCCCACAAGCTACTTTATTTCATTTAGTCCTATCAACTTATGTTTATTTGAACATAGTATTTTACAAAAGCATTTTGTTACTAACCACTATTTTCTTTCATGTAAGCTCTGAAGCATACCCTACCACTCCATTTAATGGTAAGAAAACACTCCTAAAGCATTTTGCAGTGAAAATAGCTTACAATTACCATTCCACTGTTCAAAGGTTCCATCTTTAAGACTCCTTACATGTTCAACAATGTGAGTGTAGTCTAATCTTATTATGCTTTCCCAAAAACTCATTGCAGTTTGGTTTCCAGTTTCTCTGTTTCATTGCAGCCTGTCTTTCTAGCAACTATTATTTGTGCATATTTTCAACTTAATTAAAAAAGGAATGTTTTTCTCTGCAATTTTATCCTCCCTAATTAACTGTTTAGAATTAAAATTGACATTTTTCTTTCTATGTGATCTGCATCCTGTTTGATAAATTCTTAACAGCAATTCATTTTGGTTATTTTTCCTTTCCCATGTTTTATTTTTCTATTAATCTAATTTTACATTCATAATATGAAATCAAAGCTCATGAGATCAGGGTCATGTGTTTTGTTACCTCTGCCCCTATTAAAATATAAAACTAATTGGCATATGATTAGCGGTGCTCAAATATTCTTACGTTTCAAATTTCCCCTGTTTCAGATCTACACCCATGACCTCTTGTTTGTTTCCCTTTTAATTCCTGTAAGGATGCAATGAGTTTGCTTCCTCTTTTGAACGATCCCCATACACATTCCACTTTAAGGCACTTAAAAATTAGCAATAAATAGTAACCTCGCTTTGTTTTTAAAATATTTCAGGATTTTTCTGTTGCAGTTCTAATATTGAAATCCTTCTCATGAATTCATATTCTTTTGGTAATTGAAATTCTGTTATCTATTCATTTTTCTCTCTCTTAGCCTTTTTTATATTTAGATGTTAGGTGTGATGACATTTGCATTGCTGCTATCTTGTGTTGAGGATGAAAGGGTGTAATATTAAGTTGAATTTTAATTTGATTCAGATTAAGGATACCCTTTTGAATGATGATGACATTGGTGACAGCTGCCGTGAAGATTTTCTGCATAAGTGAGTGTTTATCTTGAATTATAGAAATTGCATGCAGTATCAGGGCTCAGTTATATGAACATATGAATTAGGAGCAGGAGTAGGTCATTAGGTCCCTCGAGCCTGCTCCATTCCTTGATAAGATCATGGCTAACCTGATTGTGGCCTCAACTTTACTTTCCGGTCTACCCTGTATCCCCTTTGACTCTCTTGTCAATCAAGAATCTATCCAACTCAGCCTTAAAAATATCCAATGATCCTGCTTCACTACTCTCTGGGGAAGAACTTCCACAGAACAACAATCCCCTGAGAGAAAAAAAATTCTCCACATCGCCATCTTAAATGGGAGACCCCTTATTTTTGAACCATGTTCCCTAGTTGTGTCTCTCACACAAGGGGAAACTTCCTCTTAGCATCCACCCTGTCAATTCCCCCCAGATCACCTATCATTCTTCTAAACTCCATTGAATACAGGCCCAATCTGTCCAACCTTTCTTCATAAGATAAGCCCTTCATCTCAGGAATCACTTTCATGCTTCCATTTATGCTTTTCTATTCTTCCTGCAAAGTGGATGAGTTCACATTTTCCCACATTTATACTACACCTGCCAATTTTTTGCCCGCTCACAACCTATTTAAATCCCTTTGTAAGTTCTTTATGTCCTCCTCATTGTTTACCTTCCTACCTATCTTTGTGTCAAATTTAGCAACCATACATTCAGTCCCTTAATCCAAGTCATTTATATAGATTGTTAAATAGTTGAGGCCCCAGTACTTGTGCACTCCACTAGTTACAACTTGCCAACCCAAAAATGACCCGTTTATCCCTACTGTCTGCGTCCTGTTAGCCAGTCAATCTCCTATCCATAATAATATGTTACCCCCCTACACCATTAGCTCTTATTTTGTCCACTAACCTATGGATTTGGCACCTTAAAAAATGCCTTTTGGAAATCCAGGTACACCACATCTACAGATTCCCCGTTATCCACATTACTTGTTACTTCCTCAAAGAACTCTAATTCGTCAAATATGATTACAAAACCATGTTGACTTTACCTAATTGCATTAAGATTTTCTAAGTGCCCTGCTATAAGCTCCTTAATAATAATAGATTCCAGCATTTTCCTATGACAGGTGTTAGGCTAATTGGCCTGTAATTACCTGCTTTCTGTATCCTTTCTTTCTTGAATTGAGAAGTTATATTTGCTACTTTCCTACCTGTTGGGACCTTTCCACAATCAAGGAAAGTTTGGAAGATTATAACCAATGCATCTATTATCTCCACAGCCAATTCTTTTAGGACCCGAGGATGAAGTCCCTCAGGTCCTGGTGACTTGTCAGCTTTTAGTTCTAATAGTTTTCTCAGTTCCCAATTCCTTGGTGAATATAATTGTTTTCAGCTCCTCCCTCCCTTGCATCTCTTGATTTATAAGTATTTCCGCGATGTTATTTGTGTCTTCTATAGTGAAGAGACACACAATTTCTGTTCAACACTTGCCGTTTCCTTATTTCCCATTATTAATCGTCCAGACACACACACTAGAGGACCCACACACTCTTCATTTTTAAATACTTGTAGAAACTCTTACTATCTGTTCTTATGTTTCTAGGTAGCTTTCTCTCATACACTTATTCCTCCCTCCTAATTAATTGTTTAGTCATTCTTTGCTAGTTTTTAAATTTTGTCCAATCTTCTGGCCTACCACTAATCTTACAGAATGTACACTTTTTCTTTCAATCTGATACTATCTTTAACTTCATTAGCCATGGATGCGCATTCGTCTCCTAGAGTCTTTCTTTCTCACTGGAGTGTATATTTGCTGATCATTATGAAAGTTCTCATTAAATGCCTGCCACTACACTTCTACTGACCCACCCCTTAACCTGTTTTCCCAGTTCACTTTAGCCAGCTCTGTCTTCATATTCCTTCGTTCTCCTTGAAGGGTAATTGCCTTTATTTAAGTTTAAAACATTAGTCTTAGACCTACTGTTCTCTTCCTCAAACTGAATGCGAAATTCAATCATGTTATGGCCACTGCTAACTAGAGGCTCCTTTACTATGAGGTTATTAATTCATCCTGCCTCATTGCACACTACCAGGCCTAGAAAAGCCTGCTTTCTGGTTGGCTCTAGAATGCGCTGTTCTAAGAAATTGTTCCGAAAACATGCTATGAACTCATCCTCCAGGTTACCTTTGCTGATCTGATTCTTCCAACCTATATGTAGGTTAAAATTACCGATGATAATTGCAGTGCCTTTCTTAGAAGCCCCCATTGTTTCTTTATGTATACCTTGTCCTACAGCATTGTTACTTTTAGGAGGCACATAAACTACTCCCAGAATTGACTTCTTTCCTTTGCTAATTTTTTTAATCTCTACCCAAATTGATTCTACATCTTGATCTTAAGAACTAAGGTCATCTCTCACTAATGTACTAATGCCATCCTCAATTAACAGAGCTATCCCACCACCTTTTCCTGGCTTCCTGTCCTTCGAAAATGTCAAGTATCCTTGAATATTCAAGTCTGAGCCTTGGTCACCTTGAAGCCACGTCTCTGTAATGGCTATCAGGTCATACGTATTTATTACTTTTTGAGCTGATTGTTATGGATGCTATGGGTATTCAGATACTAAGCCGTTCTGGTTTTTTTTACAATTTTTGCAAACTCTGGCCTTATCTGCTGTCGTACTCTTAAGTTTGTACAATCTTTCCCTTCCTGTCACGCCCTGATTGTCATGACGCTTAATACTACCTTGCTCTCTTGCCTTGTCTTTTTCCTTTAATTTACCACATCTTCCCTCATGAGATTCCTTCCCCTCACTATTTAATTTAAAGTCCTCCCTAGTTTTATGACTCACCATAACACTGGTTCTAGCACGGTTCAGGTGAAGGCTGTCCCAATGGTATAGCTCCCACTTTCCTTAGTTCTGGTGCCAGTGTCCCATGAATTAAAACACATTTCTCCCATACCAATCTTTGAGCCACGTGTTATTTACCCTAAGCCAATTTGCTCATGACTCAGGTAATAATCTAGATATTATTGCCTTTTGAGGTTCCGCTTTTTAATTTAGCCCCTAACTGCTCATACTCCCTAAGGAGAACCTCTTTCCTATTCCTACCTATGTCAGTGGTACCCATATGGACCATGACAAATGGATCCCTTCACTGCAAGTTCTTCTCCAGCCCTGAACAGATGTCCTGCACTGGGCAGACAACACAGCCACCTGTACTCTCTCAGCTTCAGAGAACTATATCTATCCCCCTGACTATACTGTCCCTTATTACCACAGCATTCCTATTTACTCCTCCCCACTTAAAAGGCTTCCTGTACCACGGGGCCACTGTCAGTTCGCTCATCCATTTTGCAGCCCCCGCTCTCATCCGTACAAGCTGCAAGAACCTTGAACCTGTTGGACAATGGCAAGGGTGAAGGCACCTCCAATTCTGCCTTCTGCGTTCCCACACCTGCCTCACCTGCAGTCACACCTTTCTGTCCCTGACCATGGCCGAAATCAGAAGACCGTATCCTAAGGTGCGTGACCGCCTTCCGGAACAAGATTTCCAAGTAACACTCCCCCTCCCCGATGCATCACAATGTCTACAGCTCGGCCTCAGGTGCAATGATTCTGGGACGAAACTCCTCGAGATGCATTTGCTTACTGTAGATATGTTTGTCTTGTATTGCACAGGTGGCTAAGGGATCTCACATACTGCAGCTGCAACACATCACCTGCCCTGCTATCTTTATTATGTTTTAGTTAATTACTTATTTATGTTTTAATTACATTTTTAATTAATGTGTCTAGTCTTGTTTGTGCTTATATTCTTATTATTTCAATAAATGTTCTTCTTACCCTGATTGAAATTTTCTAGTTAGACATAATAAATAGGAAAATAGAAAATACTCACCAGCCAATCACCTACCCGCTTCCCTGTGATGTCACACATCGATTTTTAAAATTTATTTCTGGACTATCCACAGGCCCTGCCGCTCCTCTGGCCGCCGTCGGCCCCGCCGCCGCTCCTCTGGCCACTCCTCTCGCACTCTCTTACTGTTAATAGCACTGTAAAGTTGCAATCATTGATCTGTACCTAACAGATTTGTCTTTCAGCATTGAAGTACATTGTACTTCTCTGTTAAAGAACTTACCTTAACTTTGCATCTTTTTCATAAAGGCCCTGTAAGAACAAATACAAGTGAGCATGGATAAGCTTGGGAGTGTACTCACTGACCAGACTGATTCTGTTCTGTTAAATCTGACTCTTTGGTTACTAGGGCTGTAATTTTACGTTCGCTGTGTTGATATGTCGGGGCAGTGGGCATGAAACGTACTGAGTGATGATGTTGGGTCAGTTTCCCAATATCAATATGTCTGAATACCATTTTATGTGCAGTAGATCACAAGCAAGATGTGGACTCCGCTTTCCATCTGATAAAGGTCGATTAAAGTTTTTAGAAATCCAGTTGGCTTGCATTTCTCGAGCCCAGCAGCATTTTACAGAGGCCACATAGGGCTTGGAGCCTCGGCAGCTTTAAATGATCGACAAACGGGAGGTGGATGCAGGGGCCTGAAGGACTTGGCTAGTGAAGTTAATGCTTCAAATTTGAGAGTGAAAGGCAAAGGGCAGAAATCATTGGCTCATTTATGCCACTTGAGTAAGTTGGTCTTTTGGCAGGGGTATCTTAGAAGAAATTTTTTAAGAGAGGGCTGGGATTGTGTGTCCTCTTAGCACCCATTAGAAAAGTGTTCCCATGACATAGTCGGCACCCAGTTGGGTGCCATCGTCCATTCCGCAGAAGGCTCCTCCAATGTAGAGGAAATCTGGAGAAGGAGTGAAAGGTGAGCACTTGACCAAGGACAACAGTAACCTTCTGGACACCTGCAGGTGCAGCTTGGTGATGAGGAAGGAGTAGAAGATCACAGAATTGACCGGGCGTGAGACCTGTGAGGAGATGATGCAACCCAGCAGACGGTGCACCAACAGAGGATAACCTTCCTCCAGTGTCTGTGATGACTGCGTCTGTCTTGTGAGACTGTGACAGCTCTGTGTGACATGATGATGGGAGAGGTCTGCTCTAATTGCGTGGGTGACCATCCAATGTCAGTGGCTGTCAGGGTCACAAGTGCCCTGAATTTCTGCCCCTCAGGTCTATTCCAGGGTGCCACTGGTGACATGAGCGGCACCTCCAAATCAGCTGCACATCACTGCATCTTGTGATTTATGCCCTCTTCATTAGGGTCAACCAACACATCAAGTTTGCAACCAATGCGGACGGTCAGGCTGAGAGAGCCAGAGGTTTTGGCACCGTCGCTGGATTCCCCAAGATCCAAGGAATCATTGCATGCATACGGAAGGGATTTCACTGTCTCAATATTCAACTGGTTTGTAAATCCTGCAGGTGGAACACATGCAAGGATGAATACATTGTGACAGGGTTACCTGCTGAAGAAATGGCTGATTACACTGGTGGGGAACTCAAGGACTGAGGCAGAGGCATGCTGCAATGCAAACCACCCAACGACCAAGGAGACCATTGAGCAGGCTTTTCGGTCTGCTGAAGATGAGAGTTAGGTGCCTGGTGCACTCATTTGGTGCCCTTCAGTATGCACAGCAAAAGTCTCCTGGATTGTGGTTGGCTGCTGCGTCTTGCACAACCTGACGCTGCAGAGGTGGAGGTCCTGGCTGTTGAAGACATGGCAGTACATCCTCGCACAAGGAGAGTACCGAATCAGAGCTACAGCATCCTGACCAGCCTACAGGGCCACTTGGAGGGCCCAAGATTTATGTGTGGGAGGCTCGGGAAGCTTTTAGACCAAAGTGTGTTTCCTGATTTGCAGCATGTCAGCCATTTAGTCCACCAAAGATCCACATTCCAGGCTCACTAAAGCCATTCACACCTGCTAGAAGCCCAGAATCACTCAAGCATCAACACATAGCACAGCAATCAGCACACGTGCTGTGGTCAACACCAATCAGCCCCAGCTCACAACCCTTTACACATACGTCTCGCTCTGGCCACCATCACTGCATTGAGACAGTCATAAGCAAAAAGTGACATTTAATGAAGGCTAACTACAATATTCAACATTCCTAATGATGCTCCTCCTTCGTTGCCAATTGCAGTGGAGGCAAACTACTGGCCTTGTTGCCCCATGGCCTGGGATGCCTGAGGCCATGAGGTCTCTGGCACACTGAAGGGCTCCTGAACAGTTGCAGGAGCTGCCTCTGTAGCCACAGAAACTTGAGGCGTTGGTCTTATTGGCAGAGGGGCTGAAAACCTCTGTTATCATCAGGAGTGCCCTGAGAAGAGTCCACACTTGCAGGTGGCTATCACTCCTCCACAAGTACACTTGTATTTCCCTACTTACCTGAGAATGCCGAGGGCTTGGTAGAGACCCTAGTACCTCATCCCAAACTCACCGTGCCACTGATCCCTCTCGCTCAGTGACAGCTGATGGCATGTAGGTCTGCACATGCATCACCAGCAGCTACCGGTGGTCTGCTGGATGTGGCTGTCCAGGAGAATTGCCAGTCTCTCATTGATGGAGGTTATGTGATCAGGCAAGGGGGAGATCACAGCACTCATGGCCTGGATGAACTTCTCCACTGTCTCAACTGGGGCACCCTAAACCTCTGGAAACTCTGCAAGATCTTCACACACCTCATGGCTGAGCGTCCAGGATCTGCTGCCTTATGGACTGCTCCAGAGGCTCATAATCAGCCTGGGACTTGGCATAAGCCTGGTCTCCCATGCACCTCTGAGCATCAGAAGCCTTGGCTGTCACCGCCTCCAACAGCTGGTCTGGTGCTTGTTGATGTTGGTACCAGGTTATGACGCTGAATCTCCACCTGCATGCGTACCCGCTGACAATATCTGAGCTGGTGCGAGGCAAGGATGTGATGCTGCACCCTCTTGAGGTACCCTCCCGCTCATCAGATATGGACGGATGTTCCCCGGAGATGTTGCCTGGCTGTTGGTTGGAGTTCACTTGTGAGAGAAAACAGGAAGATCGGACTGATGCGAAACCCTCAGACCAAAACCTAGAATTGGCTGCAGCTTGGGCATGTCTGTAACTTGGAACCCACAACCATCCCTCATGCTTACCTATCTGTTGCTCTCCTCCCTATGCCTTGAGGGACCTGTTCTCCCCAATAGGTGCACTGATCTCTCCCTGTGATGGATTGGCCATTCTCATGTCAAGTCCACTTCAATGCCTTTTCCTTTATTGGTGCCAAAATGGCAAAGTGGGGGATGCCCCCATCAGTCTGTGGCCCTTCCCTCATGTTCTGGGTTTACTTCTACTTTGGAAATATTGAGAATCATTTCAATGCTCATACTACAGAGACCGCCCACTCTAGCACCTGCTGCAGCCTCTGGGACCAGTTTCATGCAAGTGTTCGATTGACACTCGGCTGCACCCTTATGTCGGTCTGCTGTGCCACACAGCGCCCCCTGATAGAGCTGTAGCCATTCCCTCTATCTGCTGTGTTCACATGTCTCAACAGCCATGCCTGCACACCCATTCATTTGCTTCTAACCCAAGGGAGACTGGTTTGTCACTCACCCTGACAAAGCAGAGAAGGTTGTTGACCCACTTGTGGCACAGGCTCTCGGAATAACCTCCCGGCTGCTTATCTCCTTCGCTACCTCTATCCAGGCCTACCTGATTTGCTAGGCAGGTCTCTTCTTTCAGCCTTGAGGGAAAAGACCTCTCAGCTCGCCCCAGCAACCTAGAGGAGGATGTGTATCGCTGAACCATGGAGCCACCTGGATTCTTGACTCTGCATTGGTCACAGGTGGGTTCCACATGCTTCAAGGTCTTGCTGTGGGTCAATGGGTGATTGAGTGGTGACTGGCAAATGAGGAATGGCCCAAGTGGAGGGGGAATAGCAGTGTAATTTGGAGCTCAGAAGTCTTTAATAGCCAGTTATGTGCATGATCATTAATGATGTGCTACTCCTGAGAGCCATGTTGCGAACCCGCCAGCTCCTTCTTCCTGGTTACAACGAGCCACTGCTACTGACCGTCTTACACTCGAGTACAGATTTGTCATCAACTCCATCGTCTAGCCACCAATTGGCTAGCCTTTGGCACCCGCTTCCGCTTCCACCTTCACAACTCCACTGAGTTGTGTTAAATTCCAATTTAGCTTATTAATTTCAAACCTTCTAATTTCTTCATGCTTTTGTTTACTATTTGTTGAAATGTAAAAAGACTAACTGCGAGCATATGTATCTCTGTAATTAACAGTGAACATGTATTTCAATATTATAAACCTAAAGTTAAACACTATTTGTTTTGCTGATTCCCTGCGGAAGTATAAAATGAGTAATGTTTAAAGTGAAAATGGGAACAGCATCCTTTCACCCCTGGGCCTTTGGTTTGAAACTAGCCCTGTGCTCTTCCTGTGGCTTTTCTGTATTGCTGTATTGGATTTTCTGTAGAATAAAACATCTTTGTTGGTCCTTTCTACCTTTATCCCACTTTATCCATTCTTCATCCATCGCTTTAGTTCTAATTAACTCACACAAGGCTTCTGTTTTTCTCCCAGTGTAAGCCATACAACCACACAGCTGTTGTAGTTGAAAAGGTATGCAGGTTTGCTGCTAAACTTCTGTCAGTTCAGATACTCAGCCAGTTGCTGGGAGGCATGCGATCACTGATGAAAATTTAGTTCTTTAATCTAGTTCATGGTGTTGACTTCTCTCTGTCACAGTTTGTCTTAGCCCTTCCCTCAGACACCAGGCTAAGTTGATTCACATAGAAGCATCTAGTGGGATTGGTTTAAGTATATATTTGATTACCTGTTAAACTGCAAGAAAGCAGTCACTTAAAATTATTTGCTCCCAGTCACTTTCTGGAAAGTGTGAAACTGATCCAAATTTGAGAATGTGTCTGAAGCCTTGAGGAAATGCAGTAGGTGACACCCATGGGTGGTGAGGAAAAAGATAAGTACCACTAAGAATACATTATAATTTATCCCTGCACTCATGACAATTTATTTTCTACTTACTCGAGATGATGGTAAAGTTAATTTAGTTACTATATTAGTGTTATTTTGCTGTCTTCTAAAAATAAGGAAGATCACATGAGAGTGCATGATAAAACCAGCATGCCAAAATATAAAGCAACAAAAGTTATTTGTTGGATCCCTGGGCACACTACAAATTGACCTAGATATCCAGGCAAGCAAAAACACTCTTTAGGACGTGAGGAGCAAAGGTTCACCAACATGAATGGCCAATGATGCTGAAACAAAAATTCTATAGTTAGAATTTAAAAAAAATAGAAGGGTCCCACTGATCCCTTTGGTTCTTGCAGTTGAAAATATGTGCAGAACTGCTGTGCACCCTCCATCAATATTACTGTTCCTTCAGTTGCTGGGAAGTATAAGCTAATATCTTTTGCTCTGTTCCTTCCCCCATACCCCCTCTCTACGGTTAAAGCTACAACCTGCACTCAGCCCTACTCCATAGAGGGTTAACTAAGACTGGAAACTCATAAGAACAGGGAGGGTGCAAAAATCACACTCCATGTGTTAATATTGAATTGTATTGTTTCTCATAGCTGCTTTATATTTCTGTTTCATCTTTTGCATGCTTTTTTTGCTATTTGCATAATGTTTATACACTTCCTCAGGGTCTAATTTGCTGCACTACAAATTTCACATATCAGGCACATAATAGCGAGGATATTTAGACAACGTAGATATTAGAGTGTAGGTACAAGGTGACAATGTTGGGGATATTACTGGTGGGGGGGATTGCTGCTACTTATGGTTTGAAAGTTGAGAGATGCTGCCAGAGATGAACCAGCAGAAAGTTGCTGTTGGAAAAGGTGGGGCTATTTCTTCAGTAATCAGGCCTAGGGTCGTGGGGCTTGGGCCAAATGGAAGGCTGTGCTGCACTAAGCCCATATCTCCTAATATTTTCTGAGATACTCGTGGGGCCTGTGCATTATTTGTTTTGACAGGGCCAAAAATGTGCTTGGGATGGTACTCTGCCAAGTCCCTACTGTGAAATGTGCAGGAGTACACAAAACAGATTCTGAATGTTGGACAACATGGCTGTTATCTTGTACCACAAAGGATGAATTTTTCTTCATTTACCCCTCCTCTGTCCCAATTGATGAATGGATAAGTAAAATCTGCCAAAATAGTAATTGTTATTCTTATTCCTCTGTCTAATACGGCTGCAGACGTTCTATTCTATTTCCTTTCCACAATTTAGATCTGCAATGCACCCTTAATAATGTGACAAGGCCTTTTTTTTATCTAGCAGTCGGTATGATTGGAACTTAACCTGTCCCCCACTCTTGTCTATGTCAGGCCTCTCTACAGCATTTATTCCATCTTTTAACCAATATTGCACTCTGCCTCCATCCTTATCTTTTCTATCTTTCCTGGATAATTTTATTTCCCAGCAACTCCATCCTTGTACCTCACTTTTTCCTGATTTAACTGTTTCTCTATTTAACTGTTTTTACCAGTGCACCACTGTACCTGTTCAGATGTAGCCTGTTCAGAATCCCTGTGCACAATCTTTTCCAGTCTATTTAATATGTTCCTTACACTAGCACCTGGGAGGCACCAAATCATCCAGGTCAAAGTCTGGAATCCAAAAGATCACACCAGCCCATTCTAGCTATATTGCTAATCTGACACAAGCCATCTCTTGTTTGTTGGTATGGTACCATTATTATTTATTGTTGGCCCTGCTAGAGCCCCCCTATTTCAGCAGGAAGATAGAGTTTCAAATACATTTGAGAACATAAATTGTTCTAGGTGCTCCTGTTCCTTACTTTCCTTCCTTCTGTTCCCTGCCTTTTGGATAGTTACCCAACTTTCCTCCTGCATGGCATAAACCCTATTTTACATTGGCGTGACCACCCTCTCAAACTCTTGCTCCAAAATCTATTGACCCTATTCATCGCCTTCTCAATTTCTGAGATTCTGTACTTGAACAATGTGAGTTAATGGTTTTCCATTTGGATGCTATTTAACATTGTTATTTTATCTGGCTCAATGATACAGCTAGATGTTAAATGCCTATTATTGTAAACAGCAAAGCAGCGCATGGACTCGGGCTAAGCGCAGTAAACTTTTAAATTATTTGTGGTGGACAATTGTTCTAAACAAAAACCCGCAGTTGCTATTGCATTATACACTATATTTTTAAAATAATTATGTGATTGAGATGCCCCAAAGCTTTAGGCAATCCTGCAGCAAAATCTGCATCCTCACGTCACAGAATTTGGTTTACGTTACCATATAAATTGGTCTTAAGATGCTGCAGAAATGCAGAACCCTTGTTGCGAAGACTGCTTTGTGAGATTGGGATGTTTATGGGGACCGTAAGGTAATGAATGATGCTTGGTGATCCAGTTGCATAAATGTCAAATATAATTGCTGGAATACGTTGGGCTAAATTTGAATGTGATTTTCTTATAGAGTAAGAATTTTCCAAGTTAAAGTATAAATTCTAAAACATTTCCCCTACTTTTCATATCAAACTAAGCATTAAATCCTGCCACACGCACATATGGGAAATGTATTCCCTTCCAGTAATGGGAACATTTTGTTTGATTTGCAGGGCCATTAGTTCTCACCTGCAGACATGTGGGTGTTCTGTCGTTGTAGGAAGCAATCCAGAAAAAGTAAACAAGGTATTTCTTCCTTCTCCAATGCAGGACCTGGCTTAACAACCTTATATTGAGTTGCTGGACTTTTGTGCATATACTGTAAAATAGACATTTTTTGTCTGCTTTTTATTTTTGTAAACATAAGTGTTGCTGTTCTGATGAACAATATATTTCTGGAGTTGTTAAACTTACCAAAAAGGATCTGGCATTCTAATGTTAGATCAAATCCATTGTTGTTGACTTTCTTTAAAACACACTTGATAGAAACTTCTGTCCAGTTTCTGACCTAATTGGCTCCATGACAAATTGAGAGCAATAGAACGATTTGTTTCTTAATATAGTAGTTGATTGTCTACACCTTGGGCTGGATTTTAACTGATCGAACTGCTCGTAGCCTGGGAACCTGGGAGTTTTAGAAGTGTATTTGTCAGTAGCTTTTTAACCCAGCCACTGCATTAGCATCCGACTTCCGCGTTTCCTGACCAGTCATGATGGTGTGATGGCAATCCACATGAGTATATTTCAGCTGAAGTATTTAAGGAAACTCTTCTAGGATGAAAGTTGAAGGATTGTTCAGGTGTTTCAGCTGAGGAAGAAATTACAACAATAGATTCTCAACATCACAAGGCTGTACCTCGTTTCACTGATGCCCTCCTAAAACCAATGCTACAGTCTGTCAGGGCGTGCAGGGAGATTCTTTCCCCTGCCGACGGGAGCAAGGAGTCTGCTGCCTGGAGATAGCAGAGGAGGTTAGCTACAGGTCTATGGGTGCCCCCTCCTGCTCACAGTGCTGCAAGAGGTTTAGTGACCTAATCGGGTCAGGAAAGGTGAGTGGCACAGCACATTCAAATACATCCTGATGTGTCTTACCCTCATCTCCGTCACTCTGCCTTCCCAAGCCTACTCCTGCACACCAATCTTGACACCAACATAGCTTGCACGTGCACCCATTGCTCTCTGACATGGCATCTCCAGATTCGCATCTGACTATCCCCCAATGACACTGATCCTCGGACTAATGTAATGCCATGCTTTTTCCTCAGGTGATCTTCCACACTAATCTTGTCCCTCCATCTACTTAACACATTCCATTAGTCACACTGATAGGTCTTTTCCTCCTTGCAGGAGAAGAGAGCTCAGAAAACTAGGGAGAAGCAGAAAAGTGGAGGTGGCCCTGCAGCCATCTTCCTGCTGATAGTTGCAGAGTAGGAGGCAGCACTAGCGATAAAGCCAAATCACAGCATGCCTGGCCCTCTGAGATGGAGAGATGGAGCTCCCCAGCTACCTGGTGACAGAATTAAATAATGCGCAGTCACATAGCAGATGACACTCACTCACGTTGACTTAATGTCAGTAGGCAGTCAAATGTGATCTTGTGCACAATGATGATAAGTAAGAGGATAACTAGGGAAAGAGTAGGGCCCATTAAGGACCATAGTGGTAATTTGTGTGTGGAGCCAAAGATGTAGGTAGGGTTCTAAATGAATACTTTGTGTTGGTGTTCACGAGTGAGAGGGACGATGTGGGTATGAAAATCAGGCAGAAAGACTGTGATATAATTAAAGAAATTAGCATAGAAAGGGAGGTGGTTCTAAGTGGTCTGGCAGGCTTAAAAGTAGATAAATCTCCAGGCCCAAATGAAATGTATCCCAGGCTGTTGAGTGAGGTAAGGGAGGAGATAGCAGGGGCGCTGGCAATAAGTTTCAATAACTCTCTGGCCACAGGAGAGGTGCCAAAGGACTGGAGGACAGCCAATGTGGTACCGCTATTCAAGAAGGGAGGAAGGGATAAACCAGGGAACTACAGGCCAGTCAGTCTAACCTCAGTGGTGGAGAAATTATTGGAAGCAATTCTGAGGGACAGAATTAATCTACACTTGGAGAGGCAGGGAATAATCAAGGACAGCATGGTTTTGTTAAGGGGAGGTCACGTCTGACCAATTTGATTGAATTTTTTGAAGAGGTGACCAAGTGTGTAGATGAGGGCAATGCATTTGATGTAGTCTACTTGGACTTCAGCAAGGCTTTTGATAAGGAGACTGATAACGAAGTTGAGAACCCATGGGATCCAAGGCAATTTGGCAAATTGGATCCAGAATTGGCTGAGTGGCAGGAAGCAGAGGGTGACGATCGAGGGGTGTTTTTGTGACTGGATGCTTGTGTCCAGTGGGGTTCCACGGGGATTGGTGTTGGGTCCCTTGCTGTTTGTGGTATATAAAAAACGATTTAGACTTGAGTGTAGGAGGGTCGATCAGTAAGTTCGCGGATGACACGAAAATTGGTGGGGTGGTAAATAGTGAGGAGGATAGCCTTAGATTACAGGAGGATATAGATGGGCTGGTCAGATGGGCTGATCAGTGGCAAATGGAATTTAATCCAGAGAAGTGTGAGGTGATACACTGGGCAGGACAAACAGGGCACGGGAATACACAATGAATGGTAGGACCCTGGGAAGTACCGAGGATCAGAGGGACCTTGGTGTGCATGTCCACCGGCCCCTTAAGGTAGGGGGACAGGTAGATAAGGTGGTTAATAAGGCATATGGGATACTTGCCTTTATTAGCCAAGGCATAGAATATAAGAGCAGGGAGGTTATGCTGGAACTGTATAAAACGCTGGTTAGGCCACAGCTAGAGTATTGCGTGCAGTTCTGGAATCCGCATTATTGAAAGGATGTGATTGCACTAAAGAGTGCGCAGAGGAGATTTACCAGGATGTTGCCTGGGCCAGAGAGTTTTAGTTATGAGGAGAGATTGGATAGTCTGGGATTATTTTCCCTGGAGTAGAGGAGATTGAGGGGGGAACATGATTGAGGTGTATAAAATTATGAGGGGCATAGATAGGGTAGACAGGAAGGAACTTTTCCCCTTGGTGGCAGGATCAATAACCAGGGGGCATAGATTTAAGGTAAGGAGCAGGAGGTTTAGAGGGGATGTAAGGAAGAATTTTTTCACCCAGAAGGTGGTGGGAATCTAGAACTCACTGCCTGAAAGGGTGGTAGAGGCAGAAACCCTCATAACATTTAAGAAGTATTTGGATGTGCACTTGCGATGCCATGGCATACAAGGCTATGGGCCTGGTGCTGGAAAATGGGATTAGAATAGTTAGGTACTTGTTTGACCAGCACAGACCCGATGGGCCGAAGGGCCTTTTTCTGTGCTGTAGTCCTCTATGACTCAATCTTCAAAACTCCAAAGGAAACAAGCCCAGTCTGTCTAACCTTTCCTCATAAGACCGCTCACTCTAGTAAACCTCTGAACCGCCTCCAAGGCATTTACATCCCCCCTTAAATAAGGAGACCAAAACTGCACACAGTGTTCAAGGTGTGGTCTCACCAATGCCCTGTATAACTGAAGCATAACATCCTTTTACGTTCAATTCCTCTCGTAATAAAGGATAGCATTCCATTCGCCTTCTTAATTGCTTGCTGTAGCTGTATACTAATTAATCTGCTCCATCATTCAATAAGATCATGGCTGATCTGATTGTGGCTTTTACTCCACTTTCTTGCCTGTCCCCCATAACCCTTAACTCCCTGCTAATCAAAAATCTGTCTAACATAATCTCGAATATATTCAATGACCCAGAATTTTTGACTATCTGAGAAGGAGAATTCCAAAAACTATCAATCCTCTGAGAAAAGAAATTCCCCCTCATCTCCATTTTAAATGGGAGATCCCTTATTTTTAAACTGTGCTCCCTAGTTCTAGATCCCCCACAAGACAAAACGTCATCCCAGTATCTACCCTGTTGAGCCCTGTCAGAATCCTACATGTTTCAATAAGATCACCTTTCGTTCTTCTAAACTCCTGTGAGTATAGGCCGAAGCTACTCAACCTTTCCCCATAAGACGACCTCTCCATCCCAGGAATCAGCCTAGTGCACCTTCTCTGAACTGCTAATGCAAGTATATTCCTCCTTAAGTAAGGAGACCAAAACTGTACACAGTACTTTGCTGTCTCACCAATGCCCTGTACAGCTCTAGCAAGGTTTCCCTACTTTTATACGTCATTCCCCTTTCAATAAAGGCCAACATTCTATTCTGAAGAAGAGTCATATGAACGCGAAACATTAACTCTGTCTTTCTCTCCACAAATGCTTGTTAGACCTGCTAAGTTTTTCCAGCATTTTCTGTTCTGGTTCAACATTCCATTTGCTTTCCTAATTACTTGCTGTACCTGCATGCTAACTTCTTGTGATTCATGTGCAAGAACAGATCCCTCTGTATTGCAGCATTCTGCAGTCTCTCTCCATTTAAATAATATTCTGCTTCTCTTCTTCCTGCCAAAATGGACAACCTGACATTTACCCACATTATGCTCCATCTGCCAATTTTTTGCCCATTCACTTAACCTGCCTATATCCCTTTGCAATCTCCTCCGCATAAATTGCTTTCCTACCTAGCTTCGTATTATCAATAAATTTGGCTACAACACATTTGCTCTATTCATCCAACTCATTAATATAGATCGTAAATAATTGAGGCCTGTCACTGATCCCTGTGATACTCCACTGGTTAAAATTTGTCATCCTGAAAATTACCCATTTATCCCAACCTTCTGTTTCCTGTTCAAAAGCCAATCCTCTATCCACACTAAAATATTACCTCCATTGGACTGTACTGTTGGTTTCTTGTTTGTGGCTAAGGAGCGACATCGGTAGGTAACAAAATAAAAATTTGGCCACTAATCCCATAAAGCAGGGGTTGTAACATAACTTGCGGGGTTAAAAATATATGCAGTTTTTAGAATAAATAAAGTTCTAGATTGAAATACACAGCCTTATTATTTATTCAAAGTTTTATTTTGCTGAAAAAGAAATCATATTTTCCAGTAGATTGAATTAAGCAGTTTTAATAGTCGAAGTGTTTTTGCATGATTTCAATTTCAATGATTGGAATGAGTTAAGCAACTTAGAATTAAGGGGATAAACTATAAAAGTTGACTGACTTATGGCTAAAAACATGCTGCTTCATGCATTGTGGTCTAAAATGTGCTGTAATTTTTATCTTCATGCAATATAGCAATTACATCAATATCTGTAGCCCTTTGAATAATAGATAATTGCAGTCAATGTGTGTGTGTATATATATATATATATATATATATATTAGATAAAATATCATAGTCCATTTATAATCTGGTAAATATTTTTGTATGAATGGTATGTTACATTGAATTCTTATTTCAACTGTTTCCTTCCCATCTATTGGTTTTTTGATAGCCAGAGTTTAATATTAGACGTATAAATTTCACAGCATTAGAAAACAGTGACTAGTTTTGCATTGTAGGAAGACTGCAGAACAATATATGTAATAACAAAGGAAATTTTCAGCAGTTCACAAGCAACACGAGCTATTCATCACAATTATACTTGCCCACAGATTTGCTATAGGGTTTTGCACTGTAGCTTACTGACTAGAAAGCCATTTGGTGCAGTGGCCTGGGACCTGTGTGTGAACAGGGCAAGCAACTGTATCTTCACTTAATCATTCAGACTGAAGAATCATTAATGAAGAGTGCAAAATCTACATCAGGAAATGTAAGTTAGAATGTTTAATTCAATGTTAAATCATATACAGAAGACAAAATAAAGAGAGGGATTGAGAGAAAGAAACAAAAATTTAAAAATTGCACTTTTAAAATCTTCAACAATAATTCAAATCTGAAAGAATGAGGTTGCATATTTTAAAAGTTAATTTTCAGTGTCAGACAGTTTGTTTGGCAGTAATTGCGACTCATTACGTCATTAAAAAAATACTTCCACTGGAATAAGCAAGCCCTAACTTTTTCTGGCAAGTTTAGTGGCTATAGATAATGCAAGTACAACAACTTCATGCTATTCCATGTATTTCAATGCCAAATTTCTCAGCAAGTAAGTTTCTAGAGGGCAACTGAAATAGCAACTATTGATTTCTACATTTAAATGCAGTACAGTCACTGGATGTTTGATTTACATGTTAAAAACGATGAATGCTATTAGCCTCACTATTATTTCTATAACAAATCAGGCCCATCAGTATATTCCTAGACTTTTACGTTTTGACAGGTTGCCTTGTGCATAAATTACTTAGTATGTGATCTGTTAAATGTTTTTCTGCATTGACAGATGGTTCGCACTCTGTGCCTTTTCTTGACTCCAACCGAACGAAAATGCTCACGACTTGCCAATGCCAGTGATTCTTTAAAATATGATTCAGGTCTCTTTGTTCAGGGCCTTTTAAAGGTAAGATTACAGTTATATAAAATAACAATGTATTTCTTTACTGCAATTTTAAAATTATTTTTTTTTCTCCCCTTAACATTCTTTAATCTCCTTCCTTGTATTGGCAAGGACCATCCTCTAGCTTATAGGACAGCAGACCTGTTTCGTATGTGTTTGTATTGATTTGTCCTCAGTTTTTTCCCTCTTTTAAGAGCTCACCTGAGATTGCTGAGAGAACTTGTGTTTTATTACTTGATGAACTTTTGTTACTATATGAAAAAAGTCATCGGGATATTCTGGCAGAGCTGTAACCAGTAGTCATTGGTACACCACCTAGCAGTTTGTTGGACTTAACTTTGAACAGCTCTTAGTGCACTCAGAGTTTCCTCACTCGGATCTTTCTTGTAATTAATGAGAGCAGACCGTTTGCCTTCAATTGACAGGTTCCATCACAGTGATGTTGGTTCCCATATGTTGAGAGTGGATATAGTGTCACAAATATGTTCCATTTTGCTCCTGCACTCTAAGTGGGAATGCTAGGGAGTGCCTCTTAAATCAAGTCATTGAACTGTTAGTTTTTATCTGGATAGGCAATATGGCTGATGTTGATACAAGGACAGTATTTCTGCTTCAAATGAAAAACTTCAAGTGTTGCACCCTTGCCCTAATGCTCACCAGAGAGTGATCTATATCACAGTCAATGCTGTGGTAGCTGTGTGTTGAGCATGCTGCTCAGAGAGTCAGGTCTGGTGATGATCCAGCTAGTGCCATTGCCCTGATCTTGGATGTCTCCGGAAACCTTGTGGAATGGTTTGTTCTGAAAGAAGATGTTAAGTACACAAAGCTCATGGCCGCAGCAAAGCTCAAGTAGTCTCTGCCTGTTCTCATTTATGTTTCCCAGACCATGACATCTGAGGCAGAAGGGCCATGCCTCATGGTCTGTGCCCACTAATTGCTTTGAAATACCCGTCGGTAAAGATGTTATTTCTTAGAGAATTTGCTGATAAGAGTGTCAAGCTTCTCATAGAAGTCTTTCGCCTCTGTAACTGAGCACAGTATTGGAGCATAGACACTCATGAGGTTTACAGGCCCTGTTTGAATTGAGAGGCGGATGGAGAGAACACATTCTGAATAGGCTAGGCTTGTATCCACTGGAGTTTAGAAGAGTAAGAGGCGACTTGATTGAAACATATAAAATCCTGAGGGGACTTGACAGGGTGGATGTGGAGAGAATGTTTCCTCTTGTGGGAGAATCTAGAACTAGGAGTCACTCTTTAAAAATAAGGTGTCACCCATTTAAAACAAAGATGAGCCAAAATTTATTCTGAGGGACATGAGTCTTTGGAACTCTCTTCCTGAAAAGGTGGTGGAAGCAGAGTCTTTGAATATTTTTAAGGCAGAGGTGGATAGATTCTTGGTAAGCAAGGTGATAGGTTATTGGGGGTAGGCGGGATGCAGATTTGAGGTTACTATCAGATCAGCCATGATCTTATTAAATGGCAGAACAGGCTCAAGGGGCTGAATGGCCTATTCCTGCCCCTTGTTTGTATGTTTGTAACCATTTGTTGGAAGTTCCTTACAGAGAAACCTACACCTTGCTCATATGTTTCCTCTGAACGCTTCCTGTGCCAGGTGAACGTATTTTATTTTTTGGTGATCCAGCCTGATCTCTTGTAGGGATGCTATGTTGATGTTCAGCCTATCAAGCTCCATGTCGATCACGGCTGTTTTGCATGCATTATCGATCAGCTGCAACTTGTCTGTCAGTTCGTGCACATGATCCTGATGTTCCAGCTTGCCAACTGAAGAGTTGGCATCTTCTTTCTTTTTGTTTATTTGGCTCCTTTGCCTGATGCGATGGATTCTGTCCACTTGTTGAGCAGACACTCGAAGCTCCAAGCACCCATTGAAACAGATGGACCTTGGCAGCTCAGCACCTTACCAGCTCCGGGCTGCCCAACTTGAGATGGGCAGTGGCTGACCAATGGGACATGATGGTCCCTCCCACTGTCGGAAACAGCCCATAGCACCCATTCACAATGCCAATCGAGTTGGTGACTGCTGCCTCCCATGTTGTGTTAAAGCTCTGCAGAAACTGGAGCATCCTCTCCAAGGCGCAAGCCTGGGCAAAATTTATGGAGACCCGGGGCTGTCCAAATGTCATAGGCCCCCTCTCGACCTCCCCGTTGAGCCCAAAGGAATGCAAGCTCTACATTTGACACCAGCTTGGTTGGAGGTGTTGTTGGAAAGATGACATATTTAGATGTCAGTCTGCCTTTGGGCTCCACTTAGATTTTGTCAGGATTTGTTCCCTTAGTTTTCAACTCCCCTGAGGAATCCACAAGGCAGCAGAGCTATTCGTCTATAGCTGGGAGTTTGATTCATGAGTGCCATGGTGTGTCCATATCATCAGTGTTCTTGCATGTACTGCATGTCTGGGGGCCAAACCTCTTCTGAGTTCCTCTGAAGATTTAGCCTGGGACCATGTCCGACCCAATTTCCATCTGTCACCATGAGGAGCAGAGCTGAGGATTTGCCAATGGAGAGGCTGTGTACTGACGGAATGACTTCACATTTCGCTCTCTTTTTCGCATTGCTGCTTGCCAGTGGTATGGGCTGAAAATGAGAAGCAAAAGCATGCTGTCTTCGCCCACACGCTAGAAACATCCCATCAACACGTTGGACACACAAAGGGAATACTGGATGCATGTGTGAATGGATCAAAAAGGCAATAGTCCATCAGCAAAGAAAATGGCCCATGAAAACAAAGGCAGGAGAGTCATGATAAAGGCAAAAAAGGTGGATGCTGGAAACCTGAAACAAAAACAAAAAATGCTGGTAAAACTCAGCAGGTCTAGCAGCATCTGTGGAGAGTGAAACAGAGTTAACGTTTTGAGTCTGTATGACCGCAGCAATTGCAGCACCTTTCAAGGCACCTCCCTGATGAACATCGTGGGAAAAATATTTGTCCGGATCAGACTGCAGACCCTGGCTGAACACATCTACCCGAATCCCAGCGTGGTTTCAGAACTGGAAGATCTACAGTTGACATTATCTTCTCAGTCTGACAGCTGCCGCAAAAATGCCGTGAACAGTAAAGACCACTATATATTGCATTCATCGGTTCCACCAAGGCATTTGATCATGTGAGCTGTGGCAGTTTGTTTAAGCTGCTGGAGAAAATTGGCTGCCCACCGAAGCTGCTCAATGTGTTCTCTTTCCACGACAACATGATGAGTAAGATCAGCAACAAAGGGACATCATCGCAACCATTTGAGATCTGCAGTGGGGTCAAATAGGGTTGAGTTTTGGCACTGACACTCTTCGAAATCATCTTCTCTTTCCTGCTGTCATTTGCCTTCGGGTCATTTACAGAGAGTGTTTACTTAAGTACCAGAACTGACAGAAAGCTGTTCAGTCTTGCTCACCTAAGATTCAAGACAAAGGTGCGCCAAGTCCTCATCAGAGAGTTGCTCTATGCTGATGATGCCGCACTAACCTTCAAAACTGAGGAACACCTACAGGACAAATGGACGGACTCTCACAGCTGTAAAGAGCTTGGTTTGACCGTCAACATCAGGAAGACAAATGTCATGGTCCAGGATGTTGCCATATCGCCATCTATCAGCATTAACAATGTGACACTGGAGGTTGCAGATAGCTTCACATAGCGAGGCTTCACAACCACCAGCAATCTGCCATGCTGAAATCAATGCACACATCACAAATACTGCAACTGTTATGTCCAAGCTTACAGCAACCTGACTGAGAACACCAAACTGCAAGCCGACCAAACCTGCATCCTTAGCGCACTCCTCTACAGTGGTGAGACCTGGACAACATATGCCAGACAGATGAAAAGGCTGAACAGTTTCCACCTTTGCTGTCTCAGATGTACCCTTGGCATCTCTTGGCAGGATAAGGTCACCAGCTCAGAGTCCTGGAGCATTCTAACTCCATCAGCATGCACTCATTTCTAAGCCAACAATATCTACACTGGCTCAGCCATGTTCATCCCATGAATGATGGCTGAATACCCAAAAACCTTCTGTATGGTGAATTGGCTGCTGGCTCTCAGTCTCCTGGGCATCCATACCTCTGCTACAAGGATACCTGCAAGTGAGGTATGAAGAGGATGGATATTGACACTGGCAGCAGGGAGACGGTCATTGATGGCCGTGACCTCTGGAGGCTGACAGTTTGGAAGGGCCTTGGAAGGGGAGAGCAGAAACAAAAAGCTCAGCTGGCCAAGAAGAGGGCCCAGAGAAAACAGGCTAGTGAATTGTGCACCTTCTCAACCCAGTGCCTTTCTCTGCAGCAAATGCGGTAGAGTGGGGCACTTGAAACACACGAGACAATGCTTAACAGACAATTGACCACAACGGTGCAAATCATCGTCGTACAAAATGGAAGGCTGCCATCATTGCATCAACTTGGTGTGTCAATGCACTATTTTAGATTCTTCTATTTTATATCCCTAGCATTATGCTGGTAATAAGTTGTAATGGAATACTTATTCTCTACTGGGGACAGAAAATGAATGTGTGTTATTCTGTGTTCTTACCTTAATTAGAGAACTACAATTTGGAATAAAAAATTGTTTACACACACGCTTTTCCTCTCCTCTCTACTCGGATTAAATGCAGTACTCGATAATTTCTAGGCCCAAAGATCCTCCAGAGTTCAGTGATAAGGAACTAATTTGGGAGGGAGGTCCGGGGATTAGGATTTCAGTCTCATAGATAATTTCTAAAGCAATTTCTTTTCTATAAGGCAGCTTGTTGGATGATGTATATTTTGTATCCTTATGAATAAAAACCTCCAGGCAGCAGTCATTGCTGATGTTAACTAGCTCTTGTGCATCGTCATTTTCAAATCCATGTAGGCACATACAGTTTTAACCTTGGAAGAATTTTTTAGTTTCAATCTTGTGTATGTACAGAACAGCAACATTTTATTTGTATACTGATCACTGTAGCAGTTGTCAAAAATTATGGCCTGTTCTATAGAGAATTTATTGCAAAGTTACTTATCTTTACTGTTTCTCTGAATAAAATTGAGATATTCGTTATCTTGTATTCCCTTTGATCTTAGTGTCATTTGTGTGATTGTCAGGCAATAAGTGAGAGTCAGATATTACTAAATATGTAAATAGATTCATTAATAGCCAATAATAGAAATTACCCAGAATCTATCCCGTGAGTATAAAAATAAGTAATTCTGCAGTATGGAGCAAGTTATATATCTGTGAATACCAAAGGTTTTGGGGAAGATCTTGGAAATATTTGTGAAAGTTAGTGCTTGCTACCTAAAAGGGTAATGGTACTACCATTGTATAAAATGTTTAAATCCAAGATAAGTAGCATGAGAGTGAGTCAGTAAATAGAGAAAAACGAACTAATAAACAAAATCTGATGATTTGGAGGGCTTGAGTCAGGAGCCCCCAGTTTGAAAACCTATGGTATTTAAGATATAATTTATCTTCTTAACCCGATTCTTAGTCTGCTGGGATTAAACCAACTAGAACAGTTTGCTTTTGTATTTAAATAAAATGACACAAAAATAGCAAACTTTTGAACCTGTTGCAATTTTCAAGATATCTTCCAGTACAATAGCTTGGTTTGCAATTTTGACAAAAAGATGATGTGAAATTGTGAAGTGTTAGAGCTCAGTAAATCCAAAGTGTATCTTCAATCATTATTGAAAGCAATTACTTAGAATTGATGCTTCTGATTAATACAAATGTTAACTTTCACTTTCTCAGGATGCTACTGGTAGCTTTGTGCTGCCTTTCCGTCAGATAATGTATGCTCCATATCCAACCACACACATTGATGTCGATGTGAATACAGTGAAGCAGATGGCCCCATGTCATGAACACATTTATAACCAGCAGAGTTACATGAGCCAGGAACTTTACAAACTTCAGAAGACTGCATCAGAAGAAGACATGATTCCTGATACTGTAATTCATATGGATGAAAGTTTTACCCCTGATTTGTAAGTATTTTGAAACAAATAGTTGTTTGGTAGGACAGAACTTGAGTATTGCTGAAAAAAGAGGCAGTGTAATTCTTAGCACAATCAGGATTGTTTAGCAGGCGTTGTCCAATTGCGGAATCTCATCTAATGTTGGACACCACGTTTTGAGTTTTGCAAGCACGGGCTGGTTGGGTACGGTCAGTACTTTGCCTGTTGCGAACAGCTTAAGGGACGCGCTGTTTGATACGATTTGCCAATTGTTGGGATGTACAGCCTATATACTTGGCATCACACCAGCACTGAAATTCATATACCACATTACTCATTTGGGTAATTGGCAGAATATCTTTTTGGCTTGACGTCAGCATCCTGTTAGTGGCGAATACCATTCGCATTGCTACTGCATAGTAACAGCATGAAACAGCTAGCTTCACCTGTTGCTCAAATTTTTGAGACACCTTACGCTTCCATGGTATTTTGAGGTAGACTGGGCACTTTTCAGGACCAAAAGTGGTGGCCTTAGGCCAATTCATGAGTTTGTGCAATATACGATTGATGTTCTGATCAGGGTAGCCATTGTCCTGCAGGATGGCTTTGATGCGCCCTCTTTCACCCAGCTTGCATGGTGAGCAAATGGCTTGGGCCCTATTTATGAGGTTGCCAATAAGGCCAGTCTTATAGCGCGCAGAACTGTAGGGATCCCAATGCATATATTGACCAATGAAGAGTGTTATGATACGGCAGATGGTATTTGCCAGGCCGACCAAATCCACTTGATAGTTCCTTTAGGGGGAAGTGACAAAATGCAAATTGTAATTATCAGTAATATAGTTATCAAAGGCAAAATTTATCTGCACCCTTCAATCGTGCCTTTATGTCACCTTACCAGATCAAATACTGAGAGTGAAATAAGATTCTGTCACTGTTCAAAAGGTCATGTTGCTGTGGACTGGGCTGGAAAATAATATGCTGTGCGTTTTTGCTGAGACTTTGACTTACATTTTCATTACTTTTTTGTGTGGTCTTCATTGAGAGAAGGTAGAAATTTGCTTGTATCATTTACTGACAAAATCAGACCCCGAGTCAGGTACAGTAGATTCTGTTATCTGGTCACCTTGGAAAGAAAGAGTTCCAATAATTTTAAAATGGTCGTAGCTTAGAAATCTCAATACATTGTAGTTTGTACAAGTACTGAAACTTATATGTTATGGTTTTAACATAGTGTACAGTTCAGAAATCAAAACGATAGCCAGCTATTTTTTTTCTATTCATTTTCAAGTTGTTAGTCAAATCTGAGTGAAAAAGGTACCTTACTAAATCAATTTCTGTAATATTGCAAGATCGCATTTACAACTTTGGTCCAAGTCATTGGGTTGTATCCTGATGACACGAGCCAATCCCACTACTAAAACCAAAGTTTCCCTGTACAAGCAGTTCAGACACAGTGTAGAACTCCCTTCACATCAACCTGACTGCACTGATAACCCCAGCTTGATGACAAACCTTGATGTTTACTATATCATATATTGTAAAATGTGAATGAAATCTATTGTGGAGACTTGCCTAGTTAGGAGTGATTTATGTTGCAGCTTTTTAAAATAGAACAAAGATGGACTACCCTCAGCTCGTAGAAAACCTTTAGATTTCAGCCCTGTCATCAATATCCTTTTTAAAAAGGTATGAAACTAAAATTTAAAAACACATGAAATGTATAATTCCTTGGCTGAGGAATTCTTTCACAACTTGCTCACGGCTCTGTGCCAATGCTGCTCTTTAGCTGGTTATTTAAGATTCTTAAAAGCAGTCCTGCTTCTGTTTGCTGTCTCCCACTTATCATAAAGGTCAATATAGGAACATGTGTGGAGAATTGTGGGCATAATTCACTGGTTTAGAACTTTGCTGTATTATTCTGGATCAAAGCATGTTGCTTCTCCACATAATCCTTTTAATATTTATTATTAAATACTTCTCCAAGTAATTCTGATTTGGAAAAGAATTGACACTTTCCCCTCCAATTAATGAAGTGTAACAAGACATGTCATTATATCCCACAAGTGCTTGAGATTTTACAACGCATTCTATTTAACATCACACATTTCTACAGTTCTCACTCCACAGTATTTTCCCATGAGTGGTATAAATATAGTAGTGTTGTACTATACTGTCGAGCAGTCAGCTATCCTTATGGGTCGGGCTAGGATGATGGGCCCTGTTACAGTCTATGGACTACTTCTTCCCTCCTGGTTGTTTGATGAATATAAATGTCAACAAACTTGTACATTCCTAAATGGAATTTTAAGTGATTAAATTCTGGGGTTGCTCAATGTTTTTCTTAAATAGTTTTGGAATTCTGCAATTTAAAGTAATTTAATCCCAGGTTAGATTCAAATTTGAGTTTCAGAGGTGAAAGGTCAATACGGTTAGCCATTGCACGAACCAGATGTTTTTTTTATAGAATTTTCTTTCTACTGTAACTTTTAACTTGTTTATATTTGTATTCAATTACATTTCAATAAACTCTCTCAGGAATATTTTCCAGGATGTGATGCATCGAGACACCTTGGTGAAATCGTTTTTAGATCAGGTATGAGATATTAGAACTAAGACGTCAGTTGTGAGCAGTATTTACTGATACTTTGGTAGAATAGTTTCTCTATTTTGTGGATAATTTGTTCTCATATTTGGTAATGGAAACATTATTGGTACAGTATCTAGATGTATGGTGTAGTTTGTAGCATTTGTTAGAAAATAATAAACTTTGTCAAAATAACATTTTCAAAGTATTCATGAAAATCTGCTACTTTAATTTAAATGTTAAAAACAGCTTAGTAAAATTATAAATGAAAACTTGTCTTTTGCAGGTTTTTCAGCTCAAATCTGGTTTGGCCCTCAGGAGCATTTTCCTAGCACAGTTTCTCCTCATCCTTCACAGAAAAGCCCAAACAGTGATAAAATACATAGAAGATGAAACGTATGCAAGATTTATTTTCTGTTTTCAGTGTTATTTTAAAATTGCAGTACCCCACAGGTTTATATAAATACATCTACTTATCTAAATATTTTTCTTAATAATTAAATGCAAATGCAGTCACTCTCTTGCATAGTTTTGTTTGCTACATTATTACTTTATTGTGACCATAATATGATGGAGTTTTACATTAAGTTTGAAGGTGATATAGTCAATTCTGAAACTAGGATCCTAAATCTGAACAAAGGAAATTTTTAAGGTTTGAGGGGCAAGTTGACTATGGTGGATTGGGAAAATTCATAAAAGGACATGACAGTAGATAGGGAATGGCTAGTATTTAAAGAGGTATTGCATGGTCTACAACAAATATACATTACTGTAAGATACAAAAACCCAACAGGAAAGATGATTGATTGCAAAGATTAAAGATTGCATTACATCAAAGGAGGGAGCTTATAAGGATGTCAGAAAAAGTGGTAAGCCTGAGAATTGGGAGAAATTTAGAATCCAGCAAAGGATGACCAAGAAACTGCTACGGTAAGAGAAAAGAGAATATGAATGCAAGCTAGTGAGCAACATAAAGGTGGACTGTAAAAGCTTCTTTAGGTATGTGAAAAGGAAAACATTAGCAAGGACAAATGTGGATCCATTACAGGCGGAAACAGGAGAATTTATAATGGAGAATATGGAAATAGTGCAGAAACTAAACAATTACTTTGTGTCTATCTTCACAGAAGAAGATACAGAAAATCTCCCAGAAATACCAGGGAACCAAGGGACTTGTGAAAATGAGAGGTTGGGAAGTCTTGATATTCAAAGAGACTTGGCAATCCTTGTTCAAGAGTCACTAAAAGCTAGCATGCAGGTGCAGCAGGCATTTAGGAAGGCAAGTGGTATGTTGGCCTTTATCACAAGGGGATTTGAATACAGAAATAAAAATATCTTACTGCGATTGTATAGAGCCTAGCTGGGACCACACCTTGGGTATTGTGTACAGTTTTTGCCTCCTTATCTAAGAAAGTATATACTTGCCACAGAAGGAGTGCAACGGAGGTTCACCAGACTAATCCTTGGGATGGCGGGATTGTCTTATGAGGAGAGATTGAGGAAACTGGACCTGTATTCTCTTGGGTTTAGAAGAATGAGCGGTGATCTCATTGGAACTTAGAAATTTTTTACAAGGTGTGACAGGGTAGCTGTAGATAGGATGTTTCCCCTGGCTGGTGGGTCTAGAACCAGGGAAGACAGTCTCAGAATAAGGGTAGGCCATTTAAAACTGAGATGAGGAGGAATTTCTTCACACACAGGGTGGTGAATCTTTGGAATTCTCTAACACAAGAGGGCTGTGGAAGATCAATCATTGAGCATGTTCAAGATGGAAATTGATAGATTTCTGGATACTGAAGATATCAAGGTATATGGGGATAGTGGGGAAAAATGGCATAGAAGTAGATGATCAGCCACGATCTGTTTGAATGGCAGAGCAGGCTCAATGGGCCGAATGGCCTACTCGATCCTATTTCCTATGTTCCTATATCATTTGCTAGTTCATTGAGCATTACTAAATGATAATTTGATAATATGGAGAAAACAGTAAGCTCAGTCTGAAATTGATGGCATGCAGTCTCAATAAGTTTAAAAGCTTAAAAATGTTTCATAAACTATAGGCAAACTTGTTCCCCACATCTTTGCATCTTAACTTCTGATCTGAAAACAATTGTATACATCACCAAATTATTGCAATCCTGAAATAGTTAGTTTCCTATAACTGAGCTGGAATTAACACTTCTTAAAAAGTAAAGTCAAAGACAATTTGATCAAAAGTCCATCTCTGAGAAATAGGAGTATGCACAAGACCTATTCTATCAATTGAACAAGTAGTTTGGAGTTACCAGCAATATGTATTCTGTTGTAAAACTTGTGAATAAATTAGATGTTATAACACCATAGCTACAGAAATATAAGGATCCTTCACGTAAGCTTTCAGTAATTAGTCATAATTCAAAATTATGCATAAAATATACTTAAATACTGATAAATACTTTGCATTGTTTAATAGGGAAACAGCATGGAAAATGTTAATGTAATTGTATATTTGAGTGAGGTGGGTATTTGATTTTAGGGTTAGCTGGATGGACTGCAGTCTTTTATGTGCTTGCTCTTTACATTGTTCTAAATTTAAAATGGTTCAGTTAAATTTTTGGTTCTGTAAGTAATAATGATGAACAGTGGTTTTAGCACTGTCTAATAATTGACTATATGTTAAACTTCAGTCAATTATAAATGTCCACAGTTAAATGATGCCATTGCTTAAAATTTTATTTTACCTCAATTGTATTGTGTGGCAGTTATCTCCAGCAGGTGTCCCCATTCAGCAACCATTGCCAAAAATCGAATCTTAAATCAGTAAACGTATATTTACCAGATAATAAACCAGATTGGCTTATTGCTATTTTCCTGGAATTTTCTATATTTGATTAACTAGATATTAAACCAATTTGCACTGTCTGTCAGATGGTGATATTAGAAATACATCAGGTTATTACCATTAAAAAAGACTTCTTTTTCTTTCTATGTAATGACCACATGAATACTGATTGAAATATTGTTGAGCATTATTAAAGTTGCCATGTACAACTGAATGTTGGTGTTCCACTTTTAAATCAAGAATTTAAAATCACACCATTGTGTACCTGGTATCTTAACTGTGCAGGCAGTCATTTGCTTTTAAATTGAGAGGGAGCATTTGGATACTCATTAAGAATGCCCTTGATGAAGATAAATAACACATTTAATCATAGGTGATGTATACCTTATAATTTGCTATTGAAGCTGACTAACCGGATGATGAGACGATCCAGATCTCTTTCAGCAGCCTCCAAAGATGTTATAGAGAGAATAAAGAGAGGAATTATATGCCAAATAGTAAAACTTAAAGAGCAGCAATACTTAAGAATTCAGACATTCAAATCTTTAAAAACTAGAGGATAAGTTGATAAAGTCACTATTGTACTGTTGGTTTTATGAATAGGGACACAGAGTACAAAACAAATGTTTCTTATACCAATGCAACACATTAATTAGATCACAGGTAGATTTGTTTCATTTACATAAAGGTCAAGAGTAGATCAGTTAGCTTGAAATTATTGGGGTTTTGACAAGGTAAATGGGCAAAATATATTTTTGCTGCTTGGTGACTGGAGGGTATAAATTTACAGTCATTGCCAAGAAAATGAAGGAAGTGCTGGGTAGAAATTTTATTTTTAAAATGGATTGCTAGCATTTGAATTGTCCTGCCAGAAAAATTAGTGGAGGAATAATTAATTATAAAATAGGACATTAAAAATGTTTACAAAATTTAAAGGGCATGGAGGAAGGACAGTGACATGGGACTAAAATGGTAGCTCTTTGTGAGCTGGTACAAGCATAATGACCTGAATGGCACCTATTAAATTCTGATTGTTAATTTTAATGCTAACTGTGTGTTCTGTTTATTTCTTTTCTCTAGCCAGAAGGGAAAGAAGCCTTTCAAATCCTTACGCAATCTGAAGACTGACCTTGACCTTACAGAGGAAGGTGACTTGAGTATTATCATGGCTATGGCTGAGAAATTAAAGCCAGGCCTACATTCATTTATTTTTGGGAAGTCTTTCTACACAAGCGTACAAGAACGTGATGTGTTAATGTTACTTTAGAGACAAATTATTTGAATTGTATTTTACATTAATGTGAATAATGTGAGCTTGCTTATTGCAATAGCTAATTAACATGAAAGAGTAAGATAGTAATGCAGATGTTGAAATCAGTTGTCATACCAGCAAATAGGGTATAAAATTTGAACAACCATGAGAAAGTTAGTCAATAAATAGATTCGTTGGTTCATTACTAACAATACAAATAAAACCTACTACCATTGAATTTAGCCATCCTTTAATTTTGGTGTTGCACATTTTTTACACAAAGATTGTTTTCTCACTTAACATTCTTTCAGGCTTTACTTTCAACAATAATTCAAAATACATCTGGCTCAAAGTAGCTATCCATACTTTTATTTGAGGGTTTTTTTATTGCAAGTTAAGGATGTAACTACAATAGCTCTATTATAATGCATCAGATTAATAAGTCATGTTTCAATCACAAAACACAATGGTGCCGGAATGGCACCTGGATTCCACATTTGTGAGAGATGATTTGGATACATGTCAACTTGAAATATGGCAATATAACTCTTGTCCTGATCTTCCTCTCCAGCACACTGAAGCTGGGGGCTATGAAGTCCCATCCATGACGCCACCTTGCAGTAATTATCTACTATTAACTCCCCACTGTCACTCTCTAGGGAGATGGGGCTTTAAACTAAACAAGATGGGTGAGGGATCAAGCTTGGGTAGAGGTATCAATTCAAGGTGTAGAGTCAAGACGAGAGAGCAAATTAGTAATATGAGAAATGAGGGCCAGAGAATGGCAGGAAGGGACAGAGGAAAAAAAAAACCTAAGAATAAATCAACAGTCAAAGTCTAGATGTTACAAAGGTAGCAAAAAGACAAAACTGAAGGCTCTCTATCTGAATGCATGGAGCAATCATAACAAAGTAAATGAATTGATGGCCCCCATTTAAGTAAATAAATATGATCTGATAGCAATTACGGAGACATGGCTGCAGAACAGCGAAGATTGTGACCTTAATATTGAAGGGTACATGACAGTCAAGAAGAATAGGAAGCTAGGTAAAGGTGGAGGGGTAGCACTGTTAATCAAAGAGGGCATTGGTACAATAGTTAGAGACAACCTTGGTTCAGAGATCAGGATGTAGAATCGGTTTGGGTGGAGATGAGGAATAGTAGGGAAAAAACATCATTAGTGGGGAGCGGTCTACAGGCCCCCTAACAGTAGCCACAGTGTAGGACAAATCATTCAAGAGAAAATATTATGTGCTTGTGATAAAGGGCAATGATCATGGGTGATTTTAATCTACACACAAACTGGAAAAATCAGATTGGCAGTAGTAGCCTGGATGAGGAGTTCTTAGAACGTTTTGGAGATAGTTTCTTAGAGCAGCATGTTCTGCAACCAACCAGAGAGCAGGTTATATTAGATTTGGTATTGTGTAACGTGACAGGATTAATTAATGACCTCAGAGTAAAGGCACCCCTAGGTAGCAGCGACCACAATATGCTTGATTTTTACATCCAGTTTGAAAGGGAGAAGAGTGGGTCTAAGACTAGTATCTTAAACTTAAATAAGGGCAACTACGTGGGGATGAAAGCTGAGTTAGCTGAAGTGAACTGGGAAACTAGGCTAGAGGATAGATCAATAAAGAAGCAGTGGCAGACATTTAAGGAGATATTTCAGAGTAATCAAAAAAAGTACATTCCTACTATAAAGAAAAATTCCAAGGGGAGGACCCACCATCCGTGGTTAACTAGAGGCGGTAAGGAAAGCACCAAACTTAAGGAAAAAGCATACAACTCTGCAAAAATTAGTGGCAGGACAGATGATTGGACAGAATATAAAGAACAGCAGAGAATGACTAAAAGGTTAATCAGGAGAAAGAAATTAGAGTATGAGAGGAAGGTAGCTAGAAATGTAAAAAATGGGTAGCAAGAGTTTCTACAGGTACTTAAAAAGGAAAAGTATAAATAAAGTGAGTTTTGGTCCTCTAGAGAGTGACAGTGGAGAGTTAATAGTAGATAATAAGGAATTGGTGGAAGAAATGAACAAATATTTTGCTTAGTGTTCACTATAGAGGATACAAAAAACATTCCAGTAATAGCTGCAAATCGGGAGGTGAATGGGAGAAAGGAACTTGGTGGAATTCAAATCACTAGGGAAATGGTACCGAGCAAATTGATGGAACTGTAGGCTGGCAAGTCTGTAGGTCCCAATGAACTACAACCTGGGTCTTAAAAGAGGTGGCTACTGAAGTAGTCAGTGCATTGGTGTTAATTTTCCAAAATTCACTAGATTCTGGAAAGATTCCATCAGATTGGAAAGTAGCAAATATTGCTCTATTCAAGAAGGGAGGGAGGCAGAAAACAGGAAATTATAGGCCAGTTAGCTTAACGTCTGTTGTGGGGAAGTTATTAGAATCAATCATTAAAGAGATTATAGCTGGGCATTTAAAAGAGCTCAAGGCAACTGGGAAGAGTCAGCATGGTTTTGTGAAAGGAAAATCATGTTTGATCAATTTATTGCAGTTTTTTGAAGGAGTAACATGCGCAGTGGATAAGGTGGAGCCTGTAGATGTACTGTACTTGGATTTCCAGAAGGCATTTGATAAGGTGCCACATCAAAGATTATTACGGAAAATAAAAGTGCATGGTGTAGCGGGTAACATATTAGCATGGATAGAAGATTGGCTGGCTGGCAGAAAGCAGAGAGCATGCATAAATGGGTCTTTTTCTGATTGGCAGGATGTGACGAGTGGTGTCCCACAGGGGTCTGTACTGGGGCCTCAACTTTTTACGATTTACATTAAGTAATTAAGAAGGCTAATGGAATGCTATCCTTTATTACTAGAGGGATTAAACATAAAAGTAAGGATGTTATGCTTCAGTTATACAGAGCATTGGTGAGACTGCACCTCAAATATTGTGTGCAGTTTTGTTCATCTTATTTAAGGAAGGATGTAAATGCATTGGAGACAGTTCAAAGGAGGTTTACTAGATTGATACCTGGAATGAGTGGGTTGTTTTATGAGTAAAGGTTGGACAGACTGGGCTTGTTTCCGCTGGAGTTTAGAAGAGTGAGGGGTGATTTGATTGAAGCATACAAGATCCTGAACGGCCTTGACATGGTGGACATTGAAAAGATGTTTCCTCTTGTGGGTGAGTCCAGAACTAGGGGCATTGTCTTAAAATTAGGGATCGCCCTTTTAGGACAGAGATGAGGAGAAATTTTTTCTCTCATTGGGTTGTGCGACTTTGGAATTCTCTGCCTTAGGCGGTGGAGACAGGGTCTTTGAATATTTTTAAGGCAGAGGTAGAGAGATTCTTGTTAGGCAAAGGAATCAAAGGTTATCAGGGTTAGATGGGAATGTGGAAATCGAAATGCAAGAAGATCAGCCATGATTTTATTGAATGGTGTAGCAGGCTTGAGAGGCTGAAAGGTCTACTCCTGTTCCTATTTCTTATGCTCTTATGTTCTTATCAATTGGAGTTTATACCTAGTGCAGTATAGCACTGTCCCAATCTAATAATATAATGCCAGGAAGCTCTTGGGCATTTTATGCATTTATTTTTCAATATTTTTGGAACATAACATACGAAAAGGAGGAGTAGAAGGCCAAACAGCTCATTGAGTGTGCTCTGCTCTTCAAAAAGATCAAGACTGAACTTATAGATCTTGTCCTATCCCTAATTCTCTTGACAGCCGCTCAACATCTACCCTGTCAAGCCCCTTAATTGTATGTTCCAATGTGATCACCCCTCATTCTTCTAACTGCAGCTAATATAGACCCATTCTACTCAATTATCTCCTCACAGGATAACTCTCTTATCCCATGAACCTTTGTTGCATCACCTCTAAGGCATGTGTAGTCTTCCTTCGGTAAGGAGACCAAAAAAAACTCCAGACGTGGTCTCACCAAAACCCTATATAATTTCAGCAATAATTCCTTTGTCATATGCTGCAGCCCCTTGCAATAAAGGCTAACATATCATTTGTTTTCCTGATAGCTTGCTGTGATTGCTGTACCTGCAAGTTAGCTTTGAGATTTATGCACAAGGAGCCCACCCCCACCAAATCCTTCTGAATCCCAACATTTACTGGTTGCACTTTTTTTAAAAAAAAAGTGCTTTTTCAGTCTTCCTACCAAAGTTTATAATTTCACACTTTCCCACATTATATACCATCTGCCACCTCTTGCCCATTCACTTAACTGAGCTATATCTTTTTGCAGTCTTTTTACATTCTCCTCAAATTATTTTCTCATCTAGTTTTGTATCATCAGTTTGAGAATTTGAATTCAATTTAAATAAAAACCTGGAATAAAAGCGTGTACCAGTGAAAAGAAATTTACCATGTTAGATTGTCCTAACAACCTGACTGGTTCACTAATATCCTTTAGCAAAGGAAATCTGTTGTTACACAGTATGGCCTATATATGTCTGTGGTCTCACCCCAAAGTATTTGACTGAACTGCTCAGTGAAGTGGCCAAGCAAATCACTCAGTTGTATCAAACCACTAGAAAGGAAAACAAAAAAATGGAATAGGAAACTTGGCTGTGATCTAGGCATTGAATCAGAACGCAATAAAAGAACGCCAAGCTAAATCGATGATGTAAAATTCTCATAAGGAATAGAAGCAGGAGTAAACCAGTTGGCCCCTCGAGTCTGTTCCACCATTCAGTAAGATCATGGCTGATCATCTACCTCAGCTAGACTTCCTGCACAATCCCCATATCCGTTAGTATTCAAATCTACCCATCTCTAATTGAATATATTCAGCAATTGAGAATTCTAAGCTCTCTTACAGAGAGAATTCCAAAGATTTACAATCCTTTGAGTGAAGAAATTTCTTTTCATCTCAGTCCTAAATGGCTGACCACCTATTCTGAAACTGATCTCTAATTTTAGACTCCCACCCAAAGGAAAATCTTCCCAGCATCTACTCTGTCAAGTCCCTTAAGAATTTTAATTGTTTTGATGAGATCACCTCTCTTTCTTCTAAACCCTTGGAAATATGGGCCTAAGTTACTCCATCTCTCCTTATAAGAAAATCTCCCTCATCCCAGGAGTCAGCCTGGTGAACCTTAATTGCACTCCCTTTCCCTAAGGAAGGAAGTATATCTTTCCTCAGCTAATGAGACCAAAACTGTACACAATACTCTAGACTCTAGGGAAATCTGGAAGATCACAACCAATGCATTTAGTATCTTTGCAGCCGCCTTTGACTAAGCCCTAATATGTGGCTTGGTGTCATATTATGTTTTATTATACCTCTGTGAAGTGTCTTGAGATGTCTTCTTATGTTACAGGCGCTATATAAATAAAATATGTTGTTTTTGTACCTCCTCACTAAATTCTGGAGACTGGTGCCAAGTTTGGGAGAGTCGTCCTGATAAACCAGTCAAGCAACAGGCTGACATGGCCACACTCACAGTCGTATTTATCAAGCAGAATCCTAGAGTCCTCCGTCACCATTCCTGGGTATATCATACCCACAAACTGGACAGATGTATAGTAGTTACACAGTGGGGGAGACCTTGGGAGTACACAACATTGATTCTAGACCCCGTGAAGTATGATTCCGGGTCAAACATGGGCAAGGATTTGCTGATTAAAACCTATTGCCCTCCCTCAGCTAAGTAAATCAGTATACCTCCATGTTGAACAACAAGTGACACACCATCCTGTCTTGGACATTGGTTTGTTCTTCATTGATGCTGGGTCAAAATTCTTAACTACAGTGCTGTAGGAGTGCATTCATAATATAGATAGCAGAGGTTCAAGAGGCAGTCCACTGCTACCTCCTCAAGTGCAACTAGGGATGGGTAATAAATTCTGACTGCGCTAGCAATGCCCATATCCCAAGAAGTAATATAACAAAAAACATTGCAAAAATTAGAGAATAGGTAATTGATAGAATAGGAATAAAAACTAACTACTTCGAAGATGTGGGTAGACTCTGTTTCCCAGTTCTTGTTAAGCACTCCACATAAAGAGGTCAGACAGCTCCCTTTGAAACAGCATCTATATTCTAGCCAGGCATATGACATTTCTCATCCATGACTGCATATCAAGCTACAGGGACAATAGCTTCCCCCAGGAAATTGTTGGAAATATCTTTTAGAAAACAACAAAGTGTTGAGGTAGTTAAAAATTAATTTTAAAATATATAATACTGCAGAGTCTTAAGATCTGGAACTGGTTAGATCTCAGACCTGTCATGAATGGGAATTCTGTTTGGTACATGAATAAGATACCTGGGCTTTTTATTTTAAAAATCCTAAGATTACTTTATAGTGATGAGTTAAAATGAATATTATTGATGAATTCCATCCATCTCCCTCTTCCAACGTAAAGAGAGAGACGGTCCACATCTAAAATTAGAGATTTGTCTTTTACATGGCTGATCTCAATGACATTTGTTCTTAGCAAACTTCAAGTTGGTCTGTATTCTACTTAAGTAGTATACTCACAGGTTGCTATTGTGGAACACATTTTAGACATTGTCCCTTATCAGAAATAGTACTGAAGCCAACTTTGTTGCCTTGAGGAATACTATCATTATTACCCAACCAGTGTCCTAATTCTGTATTTATTTAGTGTCTTTCTAATAGTATATGCATTTTAGATCTGATAATTGTCATTGTTCCGGCTTTCATGGATTTTCTTTTATCCTTCCAGCCTATTTTCATCTTTTCAATGTGATCTGTTGTATTTTTTGATTTTTCCTTTGATGTTTCATTTTTACATTTTCAAAAAAAAATTCCTTTTAGATTTCCCATTTCAATTTCTTTCTCTTTTTTCCGTGTGGTGAGTCACTCCAGCCACCACTCAATTAGATCATGGCTTATTTGTACCTCAACTCCATTTACCTGCCTGAATACCCTGACCTAACAAAATCCATCAATCTCATTCTTGGAAGCTTGAGTTGACCCACTATCCATAAACTTAGAGGGAAGAAAGTTCTGGATTTCCATTGCCCTTTACATGAAGAAGCGCTTCCTGAATTCAGCTTTCAATGGCCTAGCTCTAAATTGAAGTTTGTGTTCCCTTGTTCTGAATTTCACAGCCAAAAGTAAACACTTTCTGTATACTCTACCTAATCCTTTTAATATTTAACACACCTTGATCAGATCATTCCCTATACTCAAGGGAATACATGTCACATTTATACAACCTATCCTCATAATTTAACCCTTTTAGTCCCAAAATCATTCTGGTGAATCTGCGTTGTACTCCTTCCAAGGCCAATATACTTCCTGAGGTACCCAAACTGAATGCAGTGCTCCAGCTGGATGTCTAACAAAAGTTGTGTACAACTGAAGCATAACTAAAAATAGCAAAACTAAAACTAAAAAGTATTTAGCAGAAAACAGTTTCTCATCCATTTAACTGCATATTACATTGAAGTCTTTTTAACGCAAAGCATATGTTTATTTTTGTGTGGAGTGGTCTTATCAATGCACTATGAGACTATATTTTAAAAATAAAGTATATCAATACTTGATTGTTCTTTTTAAAAGTTTAGGAACAAAAGAAAGTTCTGGAGGTGATTTGGTGGTAGAAAAATAAAAATGCTGTATTTAAAATAGAAAATGACTCCTTAGTTTTCACCATGAAGCAACTGACTCATAATCTTGCTTTCTGGACTGTCCCTTTCTAATTATCAAAGACTTTGTAGGCTGCCTGTTGTTACTTCAGCTTACAGCTAGCTTCTACTCAAAAGGTTACCTTGCTAGCCCTTGTCTCTTAGATGGGATAAATGGCTCTTATTTTTCTAAGTTTTGTCATTTCCCTCTTATTTTCGGATTCCCTAGGCAATGTTATATTTAATTTAATTTCCTTTCTTCCTAATGCACCAACCGGAGCTGGCAGGGGTGTGCAAGTCCCAGTGGTGACTGTCCCTGTAAGTTTACTGCACTTTCACCCTCCCGACCCTGACAAGGAGGCTCCTAGTCTGCACTTGACAAATCCACATTAATTGAATGCACAATCCACAACACTTCTACCCTTCACATTGACATTTAAATGTGTCGTTCTGCAAACCAGTTATTATTTTTAAAGGTGTTGAAACATTGGAACTAAAATTATGATGAGTAAAAATGCCATCTACATATGTGTCACAGACATATCAATTTCATGTCAATTTATAACATATTATCAACTTATAATATACTCCTATGATGTGACTTGGAATGTTTTGCTAAAAGTGCTATATAAAGGAAAGTTTTTGTTGTAACATGTTAATGATGTCATTTCACATTTAAAGTCTGAAGAAAGATGCTGTTCTTGCACACTTTTGTAGCAGAAAATGGGGAATTATTGTGCCTGGAACATTAAGGCTGTAGTATCATAAATATCAACTTCAGTAATTTAATTGTTTTTCTTAAAGCTAAGGGTTTTTGTTCTATTTAAGTGACATATCCCAAAACGTTAACTTTGGTTTCTCTTAATGTTAGTGGAACTGTTATGCAGCTTTTTGCGTTTTAAGTTCAGATTTCCTTTTGGTTTTTTTGGAATGTTAATATATTTTAGAATGTCACTTTTTATAAACCCTCTAACCTTTTCCAATGAATGCTTTTCTCATTTAACATCCTGTAAAACTATTTTTTTTGAGTTTCTAATGCCTGTCAATATAAAGCAGGTGAGGAAAAATGCATAAATTCAAAGAGCATGTCTCACATTGTGAACTTTAAAAAAAAAATGTTAATTTAAAATAAAATAGCTAATGTTTGATTGCCGAAGTGCTCCTGCAATTCAAGAATGATTTTGCATTCTAGCTACAGTTGGTAAATGGCAATTTTGAGGGTTACTCTGTGATTGAAGGCACTATGCAGTGGGACATTTTAAAAGCCAAATACTCCTCAGCAACATCTTTCATGCTACTTTGAATCTGGCAGTGGTACTATTTAAATAGGAAATTGGAGTGATGCTTTTAACTAACATTATGCATGGTCTGTTTGCATGTAATGCAGAATTTTGCACAGTACAACTGCATTGTCAGATTTCTTGCATAGTTGCGTACCTGAAGACTGCAGTCAAAGATAAGCCCGTTGCAGTACAAGAAAGTTGACATACTTTAAAAGTGGGCTTAGTCTCACTGTATATCAGAACAGTTCGCACAAGTTGACTAAGTTGTCCAAAATAAATGATCTGCATGGTGATAAGTGTACATTAGTGTTTATATGCTCTAAAGGCATTCTACTCGCTTTAGTAAAATCTCATTATGAAAGATTGCTATGAAGCATTTGCAGAAGGTTTATCACAGTGAAGATGTAGTGACATGGAATACATATTGATTTATCTAATATATGTAAATGCTGCAAATCCCTGTCTCTTAAGGACCAACTGTAATTTTCATCTTTTTTTCAGCAATAATACTTTATTGTTTACTCCCTCCCCAAAGCACACTGATCACAAAAATGAAGACAACTGATTCTTCTTTATGCCTATAAAAGAGTGGAGATGAAGCATTAACTGCCCCCTCAAAAGAGTACTCGGTTAAAATTATAACATTTATGGATATCTCCTTACCTCTAAGCTTTAGGTTATACACTCTGGGTATTTCTGTGATGGGAGTTATACATAAAAAAAATCTTTACTTTTTTATGCCATAGCCATTTCATCTCTCCACATATGACTGCAATGCAAAACTGTTGGGGCCTGTGCAGACTTATTTTAAATTAATTCCTTATTAGTATTCCTATCTGTGACTCACCTGCTGTGAACAGTTTCATCCCCTGCGAATAACATTCAGGAAATGGTATGAATAATGTGGTGTTCATTTGTGATAAACATACAGTAATCAGTATGTGTCTTACAGAACTCTGTTTGATGTGATTATTATGTTCAGTAGCAAAAATGTATCAATATTTTATGTTAATTATATAGCTTAACCTATAGGGAAATCAGCAAATACATTGTGATCCACACAGAAAATAAACTGCAAGTCACTATGGTGCAAGGGCAGTCTGCAAAGTGCCCAACAGTTTACCACATGCTTAATTAGTCCTTTTGTTTTAGTTCCAGTTTGAATTGGTGTTGTGGCTTTCGGTATAATATGACCTCACTGTTAGCCAAACATGCTGGATAATGGCAGTTTGATGTGTTTTATGACTTCTTGTTCTTGGGTTCATTTCCAATTTGTTCACTGCTTTTTAACAAGCGAGGCTGCATCCATGAGTACTGTGATGTCACTGCTCATGTATGGAAAATGAAAGAACCTGACTGCACTAATACATTCAGTTAAATGTTAATTTCCTTGCAAGTATAGTTTGCAGCATTGCAAGTATAGTTTGTACCATTTAGTGTAATTTTAAGTGATATCAGTAATCAATATTCTACTATATGAAAATCTACAGCCACAAACAATTAAGGGATGAGTAAATTATCACAGAATCTGTAGTAGAGGTAGAGTTTAATATGTCTGAGAAGCATAAAATTATTAGGGGACAATTTTGCATACAAGTAATAATATCATCCTTTTCAATGGTGTCAAGTACCATTGTCATGGACAGAATTTGTGTTCCCTCTTATTGCTCATGATCAATATGTTTGTATGTAAGAGGGATGTGTTTCCTTACCCTCAGAGTGATAATGTCAATTAATACTTTACAGCAGCAAGCATTTTGAGAGTTTAAAAATAAAGGAGGTTATTTATCATCATACATTTGCACCAAATTTTTAAGTTAGACTTCTTGCTCGCTTTTCTTTCTCTCACTCTCACACATATAGATAATATGGTTGCAACTTATAATTATCTCAGTCTCTTTCATGGCAGCCCTGTAATTTCTTAGATGGAGGTGATACTTTAAAGTTGAGATGAAAATCTGGCAAAGCAAAGGATTCTCAGTAAGCTGTGAGGTTTTTTGATGAATTTCCAGGAGGTTGATTCTCAAGTGAACTCAAAGTTGGAAGAACTCAGCAGGTCTGACAGCGTCTGTGGAGAGGAACACAGTTAAGGTTTCAAGTCCGTATGACTCTTCATAGAACTAAGGAAATATAGAAATGTGGTGAAATATAAGGTGGTTGAGCAGGGTGGGACAGGTAGAGCTGGATAGAGGGCCAGTGATAGGTGGAGGCAAAGAAGAGATTGCCAAAGATGTCATAGACAAAAGGACAAAGGAGTGTTGACGGTGGTGATATTATCTAAGGAATGTGCTAATGGTGACATTAAGGGTAATTTTTGTTTCAGATTTCCAGCATACGCAGTATTTTGCTTTTATCAAAGTTGGAAGAGTTTGGGGGAGTCTTTCTCCCACTTCCAGGGTATTGCTGTCCATTACCTTCACTGCTTGGATGACTTGCAGCTACTTTGATGGCTTTCTGTAGAATCTTTTCTCTCTCTGTAAGCAGCTTCTCTGGTTTTAAGTGCAGACAACCAAAATGGTTTCCCTGATCATGTGACTTCCACCATTTCAAAGTCCTTTTTCCAAACAAAGGGTGAGCTGAGTACACATTGTGTTGTAAGATTTTGAGACAGTCAGTATCTTTGTATTTGAATGACCCATTCAATTTGAAATTACTCTTTTGAATTAGTTTCAGGAAAGGGCATTGGTACTACAGCAGTCTGATGTAAAGGACCTATTTTTAATTTTCTTGGACTGTGGCTTTAAAAACTACCATGGCTGCAGTTGAAAGACATGTTCATTGGAATAGGATGAGGAATATCTACAATGTTGCTGTTCTGGAACAGAGTGTGCCATAAAAGAACAGGATGGTGCCGGAAAGGAGCCCTGGACTAAGGGGAAATGCCTGCCGACAGCATTTTAATTGGCTCCTGACCAGGTGACCAAGGTTTTGTGTGATAACAGTGTAGGCAGTACAGCTCTTAGCCTGCATAGAGGGAAGACCTAAAACCTCATTCTCCCGTGTTTGTAAGATTCCAGTAATTCTGCCTCAGTAGCTAGCTGGCTATTCCTCACATCTCTGTAACCTGCTTTCTCTGAAAACCCCTGTCAAGAGGAAAAGGGGAAAAATCACCAGTAGAGACATTAAAAAGCAAGTTTTTCAACCAGTGAACCACAGGCTGAAAGTCCTGGGAGACCACCTTGTGTCACCAACAACAAACCGCGAGGAATTTGGAAGACATCAATCAAAATCAACCCATCTATTCCTGTACCCCAAATTGATGCTCTTGAACTGTTTTATTTCACCCTTAAAAACCATGTTTTGTCTGCCTTATGTGGCTGTGTGTTTGTGTATAGGGGTTCAAGAAGAGGTAGAGTTTAAGTTATATATTTGTTTTGCCACTAGTTAAAGACAATTTGTTGAATAAACAGTTATTTACTTATTAAATTTACAAACCTGGTGCTCGTATTCTATTAACCTAAATTAAACAGTTTGGTAGAATTGGGACAATCTGGTGGTTTGGTCAAACTTTTCACATTTGCTGTGGCTCAAGGAACAGTGGGGCTTGATATTACAGTGCACTATTCCCAGTGAGTTGTGACACTGGAATGTTCATTTTTTTCCCCCTTGAGACAGTGGGTGGTTCCAACCCACAAAAGAAGTCAGGTGCCCCTCAGGCAGCCATGTTTTTGCAGCCTTTTGCTAAGTTTTTAAAAATACAAAGTTTTGACTGAAAGTTCATAATATACAGGAACACGACACCATGCATATGACTATACAATCCTTATAATGCTCACAAAATATTTTTAAAAACCACCAACTTCTGCTAACTGACCTATCAGTAGCTGATGTGTTGTTTACAACACCCTAAGTCAGAAATCCAGATCAGTAACTCAATCCTGTGCAACTTGTACGGAACTGAGGCTGTCACTGTCACAGGATTAAATTTTTTTTTAAAAATCCATGCACAGCAATGGATTAAAGTGAAAGTGATGCGTGCTCAGAAACTTCTTCCTCTCGCCATTCAGCTTTAGCAATCCAAAACCGGACAAGCAGCCAACTTCAGATCACAGTCTGTAAGTGTTGACCTCTTGAATATTTTATAGTATAATCCTGAACACTAGACTTAACTAGAATCCACAGTTTTGCCATTCCAAACATAATTAAGAACCTTAAGTGAATAGTCGTTTGGTGGTACAGAACTTGGGTATTGCTGAAAAAAAGAGACATGTCTAAGCTTTTCATCTTGCACTCATCAGGACACTCACAAGAATGCCAATATAAGGGCAAAAACAACAATTTATACTGTATGCGAAGAGAGTGCTGATTGGTTGGCAAGTGGCATTGCCATGGAGAATGCACCAGTGATGGTGACTGACAGCTGCCGAGCATTGTTTGAAATTTAAGCCAGGAGCTTGACCCTGATTGGTCAAGACATTGTCCTGAGGAATGAGTCAGTGAATGGCTGTCACATATTTTGTTTAGCTGAAATAGGTGCAATGTATGTACATGTCCTTTTTGTCTGCAAAGAACAAGAACCTGTGTATTAATATATGTAGCTCCCAGTACACGGAAACGTGCCGCATTGCGAGCCCAACTCTCAATCTTAAATTGGTTGTCAGCGTAATTCTTAGTACACGGAGGATTATTTAACAAATGTTGTTCAATTGTGGAATCACATCTAATGTTGGGCACTTTTGAATTTTGCAAGCATGGGTTGGCTGGGTACCCTGCCCCTGCCCATTATGAACAGCAGCTGGGACATGCTGTTTGATACTATCCACCAGTCTTTGGGATGTATGGCCTACATATCTAGCATCACACTGGCACTGAAATTCATATACTACATTACTTATTTGTGTGATAAGCAGAACGTCTTTTTGGCTTGATGACAACATCCTGTTAGTGGTAAATACCACTCGTGTTGCTACTGCTTAGTAGCAGCGTGAAACAGCTAGCCTCACCCGTCGCTCAAATTTTTGAGATACCTTGCCCTTCCAGGGTAATCTGAGGTAGACTGGGCACTTTTCAGGGCCGAAAGTGATGGCCTTAGGCCTGTTCATGAGTTTGCGTGATATACAGCACAAAATGATCTGGTCAGGGTAGCCACTATCCTGTTGGATGCCTTTGATGTTCCCTATTTCAGCCTCAAGCCTGCATGGTGAGCAAATGGCTCAGACCCTATTTACAAGGTTGCCAATGAGACTAATCATCTAGCATGTGGAACTGTAAGAATCCCAACATGTATATTGACCAGTGAAGGTAGGCTTGCAGTAGATTATGGTAGAGAATCCCCTGGCAGATTTATCAACTAGTACATCAAGGAAAGGGAGTTAATTTGGCTGCTCCATTTCTTAGGTGAATTTGAGTGCAGGATGGAGCCCATTAAGACATGTAATGTCTGGATCTTGAAAGATTTATTAATTTTGCTTCCAATTTCCACCCCTCATTTTCACATGGTCCATCACTGACACTTCCCTTCCTTGACCTCTCTGTCTCAATTTCTGGTGATAGACTGTCCACCAATATTCATTACAAGTCTGACTCCTACAGCTCCTCACACTCTGCTTCCTGTAAGGACGCCATCCCATTCTCTCAGTTCCTTCGTCTCCGTTGCATCTGTTCCGATGATGCCACTTTCCAAAACAGTTCTTCTGACATGTCTTCCTTCTTCCTTAACCGAGGTTTTCCACCCACGGTGGTTGACAGGGCCCTCAACCGTGTCCGGCTCATCTGCCCTCACACCTTCCTCTCCCTCCCAGAACTATGATAGGGTCCACCTTGTCCTCACTTATCACCCCACCAGCCTCCGCATTCAAAGGATCATCCTCCGCCATTTCCACTAACTCCAGCATGATGCCACCACCAAACACATCTTCCCTTCATCCCTCCTGTTGGCATTCCTTCGAGACCATTCCCTCCGGGACACCCTGGTCCACTCCTCCATCACCCCCACACCTTCGGTCTGTCCGCAAGCATGACCCAGACCTCCCTGTCACTTGCCATTTTAACACACCACCCTGCTCTTATGCCCACATGTCCACCCTTGGCCTGCTGCAATGTTCCAGTGAAGCTCAATGCAAACTGGAGGAACAGCACCTCATCTTCTGATTAGGCACTTTACAGCCTTCTGGACTTAACATTGAGTTCAACAACTTCAGATCATGAACTCTCTCCTCCATCCCCACCCCCTTTCCGATCCCTTTTTTTCTAATAATTATTATATTCTTTTCATATATTTTTCTTTTCCCACCTATTTCTATTATTATTTCAAAATTTATTTCCATCGATTGTTTTATCTACACCTTTTAGCCTATTTTGATCCCTTCCCCCCACCCCCACTAGGGCCATCTGACACTTGCTCATCCTGCTTTCTACCCTTAATGTCACCATTAGCACATCCTTTAGCTAATATCACCACCGTCAATACCCCTTTGTCCTTTTGTCTATGACATCTTTGGCAATCTCTCCTTTGCCTCCACCTATCACTGGCCCTGTATCCAGCCCCATCTGCCCCACCCCCCTTAAACAGCTTATATTTCACCTCATTTTTATTTCTCTTTAGTTCTGATGAAGAGTCATACAGACTCAAAACGTTAACTCTGTCTTCCTCTCCACAGATGCTGTCCATTTTCCAGCTATTTTTGTTTTTGTTTCAGATTCTCAGCATCTGCAGTATTTTGCTTTTATCTTAAAACATGTAAAGAAATTGTTACATGCAACTGGTATATGAATATCAGTGCCAGTGTGATGCTAGGTATGTAGGCCATACACCCTAAAGACTGGCTGATCATATCAAACAGCATGTCCCAGCCGCTGTTCACAATGGGCAGGGTACAGACCGTACCCAACCAGCCCGCTTGCAAAACTCAAAACGCTGTGTCCAACATTAGATGTGATTCTGCGATTGGACAACACTTGCTAAATAATCCTCAATGTGCTAAAATTATGCTGACAACAAATTTAAGATTGTCAGTTGGGCTCACAATATGGTGCATTTGCATGTACTGGAAGCTACATATATTAATACACAGGGCCTTATTCTTTTCAGACAGAAAGAACATGTACAGACATCGCGCCTGTTTCAGCAAAACCAAACGTGTGACAGCCATTTGCTGATTCATTCCTCAGACAATGCCTTGACCAATCAGGGTCAAGCTGCCTGGTTTAAATTTCAAGAAAGCTCGGCAGTTAACTGTCAGTCACCATCATGGTGCATTCTCTATAGCAATGCCACTTGCCAACCAATCAGCACTCTCTTCATGTTCAGTATTTTTTGTTGGTTTCACCCTTATGTTGGTATTCTTGCGAGTGTCCTGATGAGTGTAAGATGAAAAACTTAGACATGTCTCTTTTCAGCAATAACCTTATGTGAGGTGGTCTAATGGTGCTATTAAACATGTAGGCACAATTCTGTAGAAATTTTCTCTATACCTTTAGCCTTCCTAGGATGGGTGGCCGTGCCAGTCGTAAGGCAAATACAAGTATAACTTTCCATGTATCTTTGCCGCATCAAGTTTGCAGTTATGAAGGAGAAATATACAGTAGTGGTTTTCATCCAACATACTGTCTGAGGAAACATTGATGATTTCAAAAATCACTGCATATGAAAACTTTTGTATTATTATCCCTCAAGAAGCTGAGGTGGCATTGAGGACTTTAGCCAATATCCGGTATTTTAATTGTGCTGGAGTGCTGTTCAAAGATGGATCAACTGCATTCACTAGCTGAGAAGATCTTTCCTGAATGAATGATGTGCAAGTCTCCAACAGGCTGTGAAGGAAAGTTGGAATATCTTCCTCTCAGGAGAAGTACTGACATATTAGAATCATCCTATTCCACAATCTTTCGAAAACATCTGGGGGTGCTGTGGACATATGGCCTCGTTAGATTTCTAGAGGGCAGTTTAAGGGGTATTAAATTAATCTGCAGATGTTAAAACTTCCTAAGTGATGAGGCTGATGATGTTTTAAAAGCAGCTGGAGTGACATGGGCATTCAGTACAGAGCCCTCAGGAAATCTGCAACACAAATTTATGGCTTGTATGCACATTTAAAAAGTTTAAACTATTTCTATATTATGCCAAGTATGTTGAAACAGATGGTGACTATTCAGTATATACCTCTGTGCTGAAGTAGTGAGTGAATAGAGTGCCTTCAATCATCCACTTTGCGAGTTTATATTGGTGACTTATTTTTTTGGAAGTAGGCTGCCAAAGGCATATGAAGATGCTGACACTATCATTCCTATAAGTCCAGCTGGTTGAACTTTGAAGAACTCTGTCCGTGGTCTCAGAAATGAGTGACAAAACTAGACTAACCATTCATTCCTGTGTACTCTGTCCAATGAAAATCCTTAGCTCATTGTCTGTTGATGCTTCATCTGAGCCATATTCTTGGCAGTTTTTGTCAGTGATTATTTGCCATCGTCTTCCATACTCAGGGGCAGGGCAAGATTTTTGTATTAGTGCTAAATTCACTGCCACTTCACTTCTGGGATGCCCACTTGAAGAATTTCTGCACTTCTCTCCAGTGGGATTTCCGTTTGTCTCTTTTACTTTTCAGGCTATTATGTTGCTGATAATTGACTTTTAAGAGAATGGTGGGGGAGGGGAAGGGACGAGGAATGAAAATATGCTTGGTTTGGGTTCGTAACCTAGAAAAAAAATGCACAATTTGCATGGTCCCTCCAACTTCCAACACTTCCAAACCCCCCACCCCTCGACCTCTGACATCCCCCACACCACCCACCCATCCCGACCTCAGTCCCCCCTCCCCACAGACTTCCGACCCCCCCATCACCCCCATGCCTGACCGCCTCCGACCTCAGGCCCCCCCACTTCCCACAGACGTCCGAGCTCCCTCCCGACCTTGGACCCCCCCCCGCCCCCACAAACCCTCTCGGGCTTCTGACCCTTCCCTGGACCTCGGACACCCCCCCACCTCACCTCAGACCTCTCCACCCACCAAGACCACTCCCGGACCTTGGAGCCCCCCTACTCCATGACCCCCCCGACCTTGGATTCCACCCCCCATGACACCCTTGGACCTCAGACCACCCCCACCCCCCCCCGCCAAGCCCTGCCACAACCTTCCCCCGGACTCTGACCGACCTCCGCCCGTCCTCAGCACCCCCCCAACCCCAAACCTTGGACACACCCCTCATGAACTTCTGACCATTCCCCCCCTCAAACACTGGAATTCCGACTGACCCCCTCCCCACCCCACTGCACATCCAACTGACCCCTGCCCCCCCACACCCACCCCAGACTTCTGAACAACCAACCCTCCACCCTCCCCCACCCCTTGACACGACCACCCCTTGACACCCCCACCCCTGAATCCTATCCACTTACCTTAGGTGCTTACCTTCTCCCTGGCCTGTCAGTTTCCCTTGCCCTTTAAACTTACCTGCTTTACAGCAGCAAGTGTTGTAAGAAAGGGGGCATGGTCTCCTTGAATCCACCGGAGCCACTCTTTGCTGGGGCCTGTGAGGAATCTTTTGATGCAGGCCTCAAGCAGCTCCGGCAAACGTAAGTGTCAATGTAATTTTCAAGACCAGGTAAGTAGGTATTTATTTCTTCTAATTCCTGTGGGCCAGCATTTTCCGATGTTAGTTGGGTGTTATGGCCCATATTGTTTCTTGGGGAAGGGGCTCTTGTGGAAGTTCCAGTCCTTATTGGAACAACAGCTTTGCCAACATTGCTAGCTTAACATTTTTTATACATGTTTTAAAATTATCCATTTGCAATGGAATCTTTTGAAACAATGGGAAACAGGTTTAAACATTTTTTTATCATTTGTGTAATATACAAGTTAATTTCCTGTGGCCTGTTCATGAGGAGTCAAAACCAAATAGGAAAACTTTCTGGCAATTTGGGAAGTAGAGAAGAACTTGTTGAAGCATAAGGGCAAAACTGGCACACTATAGCACCAGCGGCATGGGTGGAAGGATCTAATTAGAGATCATAGGCTGTTTCCATTATGAATGTAGACTGGTTATTTATAACAGCAAAGTTGTCACAAAGGTGTTTCAAAAAATGTGACAACAAGACAACATATTGTGGATAGGCACTTAGGCAGATAAAATAATTATGGTATATTAAATTGTATCAGACATTAATTTAACATTTTATATATTTTACTCCTTCAAATGTTGCTTTTTAATTGGATTCTGAAGAAAGTATATTTTATGAAACTATTAAGCAGAGAGATAAATTTACATACATTTTGTTTTAATTGGTGAAACTTTATACAATAATTGTTGATAATACATTGTGAGATCAAATGGAGACATTTTAAGTTCCTTACTTCTTAGATCAATATCTTCACTGTCATTTCTAGTCTTTTCTCTTAAGTCTGGTGTGTTTCTAAAAACAAAGGTTCCATTAAGTGTTTTACCAAAATATATGATCTGTTGTATGGTTTTAATGCCATTGGGAACACAATACCTACTTGTCTGTAGCCTTTTGAATTCTTACCTCCCCTTTTTCCAGTTTAATATAAACACAATACAATTACATTCTTCTGATTAGTCACATTACAGAAGTCTCTAATTCCTGACTGATTTATCATCTAAAACTTTAGCTTTGACTGGAAGAACTACCCATTGATTGATCCTTTAGCAGCTTTGCACATCCATCCTTCATGCTTGGTCTTCCATCCAGTTTACCAGTATTATAGGCAACCTCTGCAGTCTTTAGTTTCTGGATTAAGGTGTGGGATACTTTTGAATTATTAACCTCAGAGAGTTTTGTAAACTTTCCCTCCTTACCTTCAAAAAGTCTATCATTTTTTTCCAAGAGTCATGAGGGATGTTGCAATTCTTTGATGCCAGCTGTCACACAGCTATATTATTTACATTTGTAAACAGGGAGGATAGAATGAGCAGCACGGAAAACTGGTGTCCCTTACATTGTTTGCCATCAGAAGTGCCAGAAAAGATTAATACAATACTGTGGATAAATATTAACATCCCCACCGAAATTTGTATATACTAATTGTTGAAACATGCCAACATATTTAAACCAGCTGTCAGAATGAATAATCATTTACTGATCTTTTGTATTTACCTGACTGCAACTTTGTATATTTATTGTTAGGACTCACTCAAAGAAATCAATTGATTTATATATGTTAATGGAGATTCGCAGTGGATTAAAATAACTTCAAAAAACTACTGCAGATGCTGGAAATCCAAAACAAAAACAGAATTACCCGGAAAAACTTAGCAGGTCTGGCAGCATCGGCGGAGAAAAGAGTTGACGTTTCGAGTCCTCATGACCCTTCAACAGAACTGAGTAATATTAGGAGAGGGGTGAAATATAAACTGGTTTAATGTGGGGGGAGAGAAGTTTGGGGGGGGGGGGGGGGTGGGGGGGGGGGGGGTTGGTTGTAGGGGCAAGCAAGCAGTAATAGGAGCAGATAATCAAAAGATGTCACAGACAAAGGAACAAAGAGGTGTTGAAGGTGGTGATATTATCTAAGAGAATGTGCTAATTAAGAATGGATGGCAGGACACTCAAGGTACAGCTCTAGTGGGGGTGGGATGGAAAGACTGACAGGGCATTACAGGTATAGATTTAAAAATAATGGAAATAGGTGGGGAAAGAAAAATCTATATAAATTATTGGAAACATCTATATAAATTATTGGAAAAAACTTCCTCCTACCTCTCCCTGGACCATGACCCCACCACTGAACATCAAGCCATTGTTTGCAGGACTGTCACTGACCTCATCTCCTCTGGAGATCTTCCTCCCACAGCTTCCAACCTGATAGTCGCCCAACCTCGGACGGCCCGCTTCTACCTCCTACCCAAAATCCACAAACAGAACTGTCCCAGCATTTTAAATTGCAGTCAATCGACCACCTGTGAGTAACCCGATTTTAAATGACTAAAAATGATTTTTAAAAATATTCAAAGCTATTCTCTAGTTAGATTAGGGGCAGAGTCCTAGGGTTGGCGAGTGGGGGCGGGCCCCGCTCGCCGATGCATAAAATGACGCATGGTGACATTGAGTGTGCGTCACCGCGCGTCATTGAGATATTCAGTTCGGCGGGCACGCAGCAGAGTTGGGTGCGCGCCCGCTGAATTGTCAAAGGCCTATTAAGGCCATTTAAATATCAATTAAAATACATAACTGAGCTGCTCGTCCAACCTTAAGGTTGGCGGGCAGGGAAAGAGCCCAGGTGGCATTCGCATTTATCATGAAACCTCATTCATGGGAGGGATGAGGTTTCATGAAGGTTCTTAAAGTTTAATAAAATTTTTAAATAAAATTCATTGACATGTCCCAGCTCATGTGACACTGTCACATGAGGGGACATGTCTTAACATTTTTTTTGTCTTTATTAAAATTTTAAAAAATCAAACTTATCTCCCTGAGGCAGCTTTCGCGTGCATGCGCGAAAGAGTGCAGGCCTTGACTCAGCCTACTCCCCCTGCCTATACAGGGAGCGCACAGCGCTTCTGGGTGCATGTCATGCTGTGTGGGCCTTAATTGGCCCGCCCATGTAAAATGGCGGCAATCGGCTGCGCGCCCGCCCGCGCCCATTCCAGTCCAACCCCCCTCCGGACAGGAAGAAAACTCTCCCCAGGGTACAGTAGTCGATTCATTAGTACATTTTAAAAAAATCATTCAAACCCTTTGAAAGTACAACCTATTGATGTCTGGCAGCATCTGTGGAGAGAGAAACTTCCTGGTTCCTGCACCATTATCCTGCAAATGTGAATTATAATGAAAGGTTATTGACCTGGAACATTAACTGTTTCTTTCTCCACAAATGCTGGCTGACCAGCTGAGTATTTCCAGCATTTTCCCTTATTTTAGATGTCCGGCATCTACAGTATTTTGCTTCTGAATCTATCAGTGTCTGTTCACCCAATAGTTCCAGGTTAATTTTTGGAGCCTCCACAAAGACCTGAAAATGAACACAATTAGCAGAAACTCCCATTAGTGAGTAATTCACCCAAGGGGGTTTGAGTGGTTTAGTGGGTGGGAATCTTCTAGCAGAATGTTTATAAAACTGGCTGAAAAGAATGTAAAAACTCGACTTGTGTCAAATGCAATTTGGGCTGAAAATTCTGTGATGTATTGTGGCGGAAACTCCAAGCCCTATTGTCTAAACTTGTTTCTACAGGAACACGGTTGATCAGTTGCTGTTGTAGAGAGATATTTTTGGCATGTCCTATATTCTCACTCATTGTGTCAGCCATGCCTTTGTTTTTCACCTGAGTCAGAAAGTCCACATGAGAGGGTGACAGGGCCTTGATTTACTGTCACATCTGAAAGAGGGCGCCTGTGACAGTGCACCATTCCCCCAGTACTGACCCTCTGACAGAACAATGCTCCCTCAGTACTGAGCCTCTGACAGAACAATGCTCCCTCAGTACTAACTCTCTGACAGTGCAGCACTCCCTCAGTACTGACCCTTTAACAGGGCCGCACGCACTCAGCACTGAACCTCCCACAGGGCAGTACTCCCTCTCTCTTTCTGTCTCTCTCTTTGTTTAACAGGATTCAAATCAGTTGGTGAAGTCAAAACTAAAACACAGAGCCTTTCCTTGCTGAGCTGATTGACCTTGTAAAGTGTCAACACTACTCACCCACATCCAGTGTCCCAGCGCTCCCCTATTTATATGTATTCAAATACCCATTATCTGTTTCCCTTTACAATGTAATTGATATTAACAAACCTTAACAATGTGTAATTGATATTAACAAAACCTTAACAATGTCATTGATATTAACAAACCTTAACAATGTAATTGATAAAATATTAACATATCTCTCTTTCGCTCTCGACCGCTCTTTCTCTCCCTATCTCATTCCCGCTCTCTCGCCCCGCGAGCCGCTCCAGCCGTTGACAGTTGGCAGCGCTCATTGCGCACGCGCAGATTCCTCCCGTTACCAGGCAACTTCCCCGCCTGTCCCCGCCCATTGTCACGTGCCTATCGACACCCCAGCGCATCAGCCGCTTTCCGCCAGTCCGAGTGAGGATTCCCACACCTCATGACCGGAAGTGTGTCTGCGGGGCGGAAGTGGCTGGCAGGAAGTCGGTTGAGTTTTAAACCGACGCCTCGCCCCGCTCGAGGCTCCCTGTTCTCCGGCTCCAGGGTGGAGGCGACGCGCGGGACATTCAAACACCGGCCCGAGGGAGAAGGTGGGAGCTCGGCCGCATCGGGAGCTGATAAGACCCAAGTGGGTTGTTTTCATGTCGTTAATGGGCCGGGATGGGGTTTATTGGGGGTGGTGCCCATCTGATGAAGCACAGATTGTGGTCCCTCGGGCACTGAACCCAGCCCCCCCCTTCCCCTGGGCACCAACCCCAAATACCCCCTTCACCTGGGCACCAACCCCAAATACCCCCCTTCCCCATGGCACTAACCCCAAATGCCCCCCCTTCTGGGCACCAACCCCAAATACCCCACCCTTCCCCTGGGCACCAGCCCCAAATACCCCACCCTTCCCCGGGCACCAATCCCAAATACCCCACCCTTCCTCTGGGCACAACCTCAAATACCCCCCATTCCTCTGGGCACCAACCCCAAATACCCCCCCGTTCCTCTGGGCACCAACCCCAAATACCCCCCCCGTTCCTCTGGGCACCAACCCCAAATACCCCCCCCCTCCCTTCCTCTGGGCACCAGCCCCAAATACCCCCCCTTCCTCTGGACACCAACCCCAACCCCCCCTTCCCCTGGGCACCAACCCCAAATACCATCCCTTTCCCCTGGGCACCAACCCTGAACCCCCTCCCTTCTCCTGGGCACCAACCCCAAACTCCCCCCTTCCCCTGGGCACCAACACCCTACTGTTCTCCCCTTCCCTCTCCACTCCCCACACCCCTGGGTACTGACCTATTGTAGGACACCCTGCTCAGCTATCTGACCCCAAATCCCCAGCTATATGCTGCCTACCCCCACCTCCTCATGGTATTTCACCTCCCACATGTACAACTCCCCCTCCCCTGCCGATACTCCCATCCTGAGTACCTGACCTACACCCCCTCCCACCCTTCTGGAACCTGGTTCCCACTTTTTTATTCATTCATGGGATGTAGGTATCACTGGCAATACCAATATTTATTGTCCATCTCAGATTGCCCTTGAGAAATTGGTGGTGGTCTGCTGTTGTAGGTGCTGCACAGTGCTGTTAGTTAAGGAGTTCCAGGCTTTTAACCTAGGGCATTAGAACAATGTATTTCCAAGTTCAAACTGGTAGCTTGGAGGTGCTGGTACTCCCATGTATCTGCTGTCCTTCATCTTGAGGCTGGGTTATTGAATATATTCAAGGCTGAGTTAGATTCTTGATCGAGAAGGGAGCCGACTGTTATGGGGGGCAGACAGAAAGTGGAGTTGTGGCCACAATCAGTGCAGCCATGATCTTATCGAATGGTGGAGCTGGCTTGAGGGGCCGAATGGCCTACACCTCTTAATTCTTGTGTTTTTGTGTAGAGGTTATGATTTTGTGGGGGGGGGGTTGCTGTTGAAGAAGCCTTGTTGAGTTGCTGAAGTACATGTTGCATATGGTACACACTGCTGCCACCTTGTGCAGGTGGTGGATGGGGTGCTGATCATATGGCTACTTTTTCCTGAATGGTGTTGAGCTTCGAGTGTTGCAGGAGCTGAACTCAACCAAGGCAACTGGAGAGAATTCTGTCACCCTCCTGACTTGTGCCTTGTAGATGGTGGACAGGCTTTGGGGGAGTTGGGAGGTGAGTTACTCTTGTAGCCGCAGTATTTTTGTGGTTGGTTCAGTTATGTTTCTGATCAATAGTGACCGCATGGATGTTGATATTGGGGGATTTGACCATGGTAATGCCATTGAATATCAAGGGGAGGTGGTTGATTCTCTCTCATTAGAGATGGCCATTGACTGGCACTTGCGTAGCATGAATGTTACTTGCTATTTGAGTCCATTAAACTCTACCTGAGGAGTTGTAAATGGAACTGAATACTGTGCCCACTTCTGACCTTAATGTGGGAGGAAGGTCATTGACAAAGCAGCTGAAGATGATTAGACCTAGGACTCTGACCTGAGGAACTCCAACTGTAAAGTTCTGAGGCTGATATGATTGACTTTCAACAACCACAACCACCTTCCTTTGTGTTAGGTATGACCTCATTCAGTCGAGAGTTTCTCCCCTCGTTGCTATGGGCTTCAATTCTACAAGGGCTTCTTAATGCTACGCTGTCAAATGCTGCTTTGATGTCAAGGGCAGTCACTCTCACTTCACCTCTGGAATTCAGCTCTTTTTGTCTGTGTTTACACGAAGACTGTAATGAGGTCAGGAGCTGAGTGGCCCTGGTGGAACCCAAACTGAGCATCACCGAATAGGTTTTTTCCCAGAAGTGCTGCTTGGTAGCACTGTCAATGATACCTCTGTCGCTTTGTTGATGATTGAGAGTAGGCTGGGGTGGTAATTGGCCAGATTGAATTTGTTGTTTTTTTTCTCACATTGTCAGTTAGATTCCATTGTTGTAGCTGCACTGGAACAGCTTGGCTAGAGATGCAGCTAGTTCTCGAGCACAAGTTATCAACCTACAGGCGGGATGTTGTTGGAGCCTATCATCTTTGCTGTATCCAGAGCACTCAGCTATTTCTTCATAACACGTTCAGTGAGTTGAATTGTCTGCAGACTTGTCTCTGTGATGTTGGGACCTCAGGAGGAGACCAAGATGGATCATCCACTCAGCACTTCTGGCTGAAGATGGATACAAACAGTTCAGCTTTGTCATAGAATCATACAGCACAGAAAGAGGGCCTTCAGCCCATCGTGTCCGTACTGGCCATCAAGCACCTATCTATTCTAATCTCATTTTCCAGCACTTGGCCTGTAGCCCTGTATGCTATGGTGTTTCAGGTGCTCATCTAAATACTAAAATGTTGTGAGGGTTCCTGCCTCTACAACCTCCTCAGGCAGTGTGTTCCAGATTCCAACCGCCCTCTGGGTGAAAAAAATTTTCCTCTAAACCTCCTGCCCCTTACCTTAAATCTATGCGGCCTGGTGATTGACACTTCAGCTAAGGGGAAAGGTTTCTTCCTATCTATGCCCCTCTTAATTTTGTACACCTCTATCAGGTCCCCCCTCAGCCTTCTCTGCTCTAAGGAAAACAACCCTAGCCTACCCAGTCTCTCTTCATAGCTGAAATGCTCCAGCCCAGGCAACATCCAGGTGTATCTCCTCTGAACCCTCTCCAGTGCAATCACATCCTTCCTACAGTGTGGCGACCAGAACTGCACACAGTACTCCAGCTGTGGCCTAACCAGCGTTTTATACAGCTTCAACATAACCTCCCTGCTCTTATGCTCTATGCCTTGGCTAATAAAGGCGAGTATCCCATGTGCCTTCTTAACCACCTTATCTACCTGTGCTGCTGCCTTCAGGGATCTACGGTCTTGTACACTAAGGTTCCTCTGTACCTCCTAGAGTCCTACCATTCATTGTGTATTCCCTTGCTGTGTTAGTCCTCCCAAAATGCATCACCTCACACTTCTCAGGATTAAATTCCATTTGGCATTGCTCAGCCCATTTATATCATCCTGTAATCTAAGGCTTTCCTCCTCACTATTTACGACATTACCAATTTTCGTGTCACCTGCGATGTTACTGATCATACCTCCTATATTCACGTCTAAATCATTCATGTATACTACAAACTGCAAGGGTCCCAGCACCGACTCCTGCGGTACACCACTCGTCACAGGCTTCCAATCGCAAAAATAACCTTCGACCATCACCCTCTGCCTCCTGCCACTAAGCCAGTTTTGGATCCAATTTGCCAAATTGCACTGGATCCCATGGGCTTTTACCTTCTTGACCATTCTCCCATGTGGGACCTTGTCAAAAGCCTCACTGGAGTCCATGTACACTACATCAACTGCACTACCCTCATCTACACAATTATCACCTCCTTGAAAAATTTAATCAAATTTGTTAGACATAATCTCCCCTGACAAAGACATGCTGACTATCCCTGATTAATCCTGTCCCTCAGAATTTTAGCTCTGAAGAAGTCATGCCGACTCGAAATGTTAACTGTTTTTCTCTCCACAGATGCTGTTGGACCTGCTGAGTTTTTCCAGCATTTTCTGTTTTTGTAACATAATGACTATGTTGCAGTAATTGTACTGTCTCCTACTTCCTGTGTACCTTACCCCCAGTTTTTGGCTAATTCACCACCCCACACCCGTGTAAAGAGAAAGACAGACTGGATGAGGGGGTTGGGCTTCTTGTGTGAAGTGCCCCTAAACATGGAGTAGTTTAAAAAGTTTGTACTGTAGCAGCTGAGATGTGTCCCTGTACCACCTGCACTTTTTATTCATTTACGGGATGTGGGCTTGCCCCCTTGCCCATGTGGTGCCCCCAGTAGCTACCCAATTTGTGTGATTCCTCTTGCCTGCGCAGTGTTCCTGCACCCTCCTCCCCCAATCATCTGCATGGTCTCCCCCTTACGTGTGTGATACCCCCAGCCTCCCATTTGCACAATTGCCCCCTTGCCCTCAGTGTCCCCTGCCTCTGTGGTGTCCCCTGCCTCTGTGGTGCCCCCAGCCCCTCCTGTCTACACAGTTGCCCCTTGCCCATGTGTTGCATCCCCCCAACCCCCCTCGCACTGCATTTTAACATGCAGTCCTGTAGTTGCTGGGGCTGCAGGGCCGTCCAGGCGGTGTTTGTTCACAATGCTCGACTGTCAAACGCAACAGTTGTGCACCGCACTGGCTGCTGCCCTGACCCAGCACCCCCCGACTTACAATAACAGAAAACAGTTTTGTACTTTACGCCTCAATTAACCTACTTTTTGACATTGTTTTCCTTCTCGATTCAGCACAGGAGAGCCCAATGCCCCTGGTTACAAACACGACTTTTTCCGTGTTCTCCAGCACGAAATGGTCGCAAGGCCGGGGCGAATTCGTTAGTGGCCGAGAAGTGAGCAGTACGTGTGTCTCAGACTCAGTGTTCCTAATCCTCTTTTACCCATCCTGATTAAAGTGACAGCGGATAAGTGTAGGGACTGGATCATTCACATTTCGGATAGAATCGCTTTTTTTCTTCAACACGCACTGACCTAGAACAAATTCCATGATTGCACTGTGAAACAATTTTTACTTCAAAGAAGAATTTAAGGTCGTGACTAACTTTTTTTTCCCACGGGTTCCTGTGTGTGCGACCGTTTTAGACAGGGTGGCGCATAAGACCTTTTCTCAAGCCGCTGATTTCCCTAGATTGTCGAATAACCTCTTAGTATCTATTTTTAAATTATGAAACCCTTTTTATTTCTATTTGCTTAAAGGTTTCAAAACATGCAGGGGCAAGGAAATTATGTCTGCTGTAGATTTGCACGATTCTCTGCGACGTTCCCTTGAAGGGACGGGTAACGGCTCCCAGATTGTTCAATTGAGAACTAGCACGGATCCAAAGAATCTCATCCCAAGACTGTCTTCTCAGCAGAGGCGAAATTCTACTGCTAATGAAATTGAGAGGTAATGTAGCTATAATAATTCATGGAAATAGGTAATGTTGGCCAGACCATTAATCATTTATATATAGGAAATAATTTGGCATAATTCTGTATTTTCTGTAATGTTTTTAATATGACTGGAAAATACTCCAGGAATGAAAATGCCTTATCAGTCATGATTATAAATTAGAAGTATCTACGGTTTGTTTTTCAATTTAAGTTGACAATCTTGTTGGACTTTAAACCGAAGCCTTCCTGCCCATTGGGTGGATATACAGATCCCAGGGCGGTAATGAAAGAGAAACCGCTGAGGAAGCTCCACTGTGCACTGTTCATTTCCCCTTAAACTAACCTCACTGCAAACATGATCTATTTGCTCATATATCTCATTGCTGGTTTTGGGACCTTACTGTGCACAAACTGGCAGCAATGTTTCCCCATGTTACAACTTCAAAGGTTCTTTATTAGCCAGGAAGCATTTTCAGATGTCCTAAGGTCATGAAATATGCTACATAAATGTATTCTTTGAAAATGTTTTAAACTTAGATTGCAGAGTACCATTAATCAGCTCCAGAGTCAAATGAAACAATTGCAACCTGGGGATGATGACTGCAGTTCTACAGATCTCAGGTGGAAGCTGAACAAATTGGAAAAAGAAAAATTGGAACTAAGCAGCAAATTTAATGAAGAGGTAGGCTTGCAGAATTATTTGTAGGCATGTCTAGTTTGTATGAAATTAGTGCCCCTTTGCACCATGCGGACAGCGGTGCGAATTCAGCAAAATTGTAGTTTTGTATAATTATTTTTCTTCATATTTTTCCTTGTTGATCTCTCCAGTTATATTGGTGTCTGGGTGGGCGACCTTTCTAGGTGTTCTACTTTTGAAGGTCAGATATCATCTCCGGATTGTCTCATGGTATTGGTTAGCAATGATGTTTTGTATTTATACAGTATGCTTAGCATGGAAAAAAATAAATTCGGAGACATTTTCAAAGAGGAAAGGCATAAGTACTGAAACCCTGCGGGATGATGTTGGCCCCTATTACAAGGGGAATGGAGTAAAGTACTAAGGAAGTCTTGCTAAAATTGTACAGGGCTTTGGTGAGACCACAACTGGAATACTGTGCACAGTTTTGCTCTCCATATTTAAGGAAGGACAATACTTGCAGTGGAGGCGGTACAGCTAAGGTTCACTAGATTCGTCCCTGGGATGGGTGAGTTATTCTATGATAAGCTGAGTAAATTGGGTCTGTATTCTCTGGAGTTTAGAAGATTGAGAGGTAATCCCAATGAAACATAGAAGATTCTGAAGGGACAAGGTAGACAATGAGGTCATTTCCCCTGACTGGGGAATCTAGAACATGGCGGCACAGTCTCAGGATAAGGGGCCAATCATTTAAGACTCAGATGAGGAGAAATTTCTTCACTTAAAGGGTTGTGAATCTTTGGAATTTTCTACCCCAGAGGGTTGTGGTGCTCCATCATTGAATGTATTTAAGGCTGAGATAAACGGATTTTTAGCATCTCAGCGAATTGGGGGGGGGGGGGTATGGGGAATGTGTCAGAAAGTGAAGTTGAGGCTGATGATTAGCAATGATTGTATTGAATAGCAGAGCAGGCTTAATGGTCAAACGTGGTCCACTCCTATTTCTTAGATGATTAGGTGAGATGATTGGAGTTAAAGAAATAGGTTTTAGGAAGCTTTTTAAAGGTGGTGAGGGTTTGATTGGAGAAATTTGAGAAGTTGTAAGGAGTAGAGCTGACATGGCTGAAGTCTTTGCCACTGAAAGTGGAGAGATGCACAGGACGCTAAAGTCAGGAGTGGGAGCAGAGGGGTTGGGCGTAAAGCTGCATGCTAGCTGTACAATTTGTTGAGGGTTTCAAGGATCCATGGGTCAGAGGGAGTAAAGATGATAAGCAAGCTGGGCTTAGTAAAGCATAGGATTGGTGTGTGGAATTTTAGACCAATTGAAATTCATGGAAGATGGAGGTTGGAATGGATCCAAGTGTTAAATTGGTAAATTTCATTGGAAAAAAAATTCTCCTTTTTGAAGGAACAAATTGCCTTCTTGATGTTCCTGGAATTTAGTGTTATGGTTTGATAATCTGATCTTTAATTTTAATTTTGTAGTCTTGAACAGCCAGTATACAACCTGAAATATTATGTGCATCCTGTAAGGATAATGAATTGCCCCATTTGAAATTTACCTTTTTTGTTCCATGTTGTGACTTTTAATGATTTAATATTTGGAAGTGATTGACCTGTAGACCTCTTGGGCATTAAGTTGGAGAAAATGTGCAAATGTGTATTGTATATGAAATGCAAAAGGGTAGAGTAGGAAATGATATAGTTTTTCTTATGCTACAGTAGGAATTGTTTACATTTCACTGATTACGTTATTCCATCCTGCTATGTAAGCAAGTTCTGTGATACTGTCCATGTTGTTGCATTGTTGTCAAACCACTTCCCTAGGCAACACTGAGGTTCAGTATTACCAAATATAAAGCTGCAAGAAAAATTGCACTTTAGATTTTTCTAAGTACAATTTTTATTTTTATTTTCACAGCGTTCAACATTTGAAAGCCATGTTGCTAGACTGCGGGCACAACTGGAGAAAGGAGAGGCACTGCGACAGACCCTGGAGTATGAGCTAGCTGTGGCCAAGAAGGAAGCCTGTGTTGTGAAATGCACTTCAGAAGACAGAGTAGACTCTATTCACAAAGTAAATGCACAATTGAAAGGTACAAGAAAATCTAATGTTTCCAGAAGAAAATTATAGCAGAAACTGATAAATAGTCATGAATTAAGTTGTATTGCATTTTGTAAAACCAATAACTTAGTAAATTACAAAAAGTGTTAGGTGCATACCAAACTTCAGATCACATTGCAATCTATACGATTGAATGTTGTCTAAATATGAATGCATCAACACCAATTTAAAAAAAAAAGAGAAATCGATAGCCAGAAAATTGAACAATGAAATATATAATCCGTGAATAAGCAAGCACAAAAAAATTGATCAATCAAATAGTTCAAACAATTCCTTCGCCAGCTTTGGCCACCATTTTCCTTCTGTGCTCAGAATGGTGGGTAGAGTTAAAAATAACATGCACATATATTTAGAGCACATTTTCTGTTCACATCATCATATTCCAAAGGGTGCATAGTGTAACAACAAGGCCACTTTACATGGGACCCTGAATATCTGAAACCTCTATTAGGTCTCAACAAACTTTTTAAATAAAAATGAGAAAGAAAGCCAGGATTGTGATGATTAAAACAATTAAACTTCTGAGTTTTTCAGGTGTTTATAAAATCATAAAAAATGGGAGCAGGAGTAATCCAATCACCCCACCGAGCCTGCTGCACCATTCAAAAGAGCATGGCTGATCTGATTGTGGCCTTAACTGCACTTTCCTGTCTGTTCCCTCTAACCCTTAATTCTCTTGTCAATCAAAAATCTGCCTAACAGCCTTGAATATATTCAATGACCCATCATCAACTGCTTTCTGGGGGAGAGAATTCCAAAGACTAATGACCCTCCGAGTGAAGAAACTCCTCATCCCTGTCTTAAATGGGAGACCCGTTTATGTAATAAAGGGATACAACTTCACCTAAGCAGAAAAACATATTCCATTGGATATAGAGCCTGTCCTCCTACAGCATACCACCTGTAATATCCTGGGAGACAATTAAAAAAAAAATCATTAAAGTGATGTGAATGTCACTGGCTGGGCCAGCATTTATTGCCCATCCCTAGCTGCCCTTGAGAAGCTGGTGGTGAGCTGCCACTTTGAACCGCTGCAGTTCATGTGGTGTAGGTACACCCACAGTGCTGTTACGGAGGGAGTTGCAGGATTTTGACCCAGTGAAAGGAACAGATATATTTCCAAGTCAGGATGGTGAGTGGCTAGGAGGGGAACTTGTGGTGGTGTGTGTTCCCATGTGTCTGCTGCCCTTGTCCTTCTAGATGGTAGTGGTCGTGGGTTTGGAAGGTGCTATCTAAGGAGCCTTGGTGAGTTTCTGCAGTGCATGTCTTGTTTGTTGCATTTGAGATTTTGTTTTAAAAAACATAAGAAGAAAGTTAATTGTCTAATATATGTACATGAGCAATAAATGCTAGTTTGCCAGTGATGCCCACATTCGATAAAATAATTTTAAAAAATGGTACTTCAGATCTGGAACTTGTAACTTGGGAATCCTTTCAATCTATAAGGCTCTCTCACCAAACAGATGATCAACCTCTGACCTGAGGTAGCGCTTACTTAACAACAATTAGACTTTGAAAGATGCCTTTTTGAGGTCACAATCTGGAAGCAGATTAGTACTTCATACATTACATGGAATAACACTCAGTCTTTAGAAGATTGCATCATTCATCTCACCTTGAAAAATGCCGCGGGAAACTTGATAATATGTTATATCCAGTACGTTTTGTGCATCATGGCGCATTGTAGTTTGTACTTGGAAATCTCTTTGCATGCATCTGCTTACAATTTCAATAAATGTTTATGATTGACAGCCATAGCAATATGTAATCTAATGTGTGTATGTATATTACACGATTTATGTGAAATTATTTTGTAATTTGTAATACTGTAGATTAACGTTGTAAATCAAAACTGCAAATAACTGGTTTCGGCAGCATCTGAATTGCTCTCTGTTATTGTGTTATCAGTACAAAATTCAGAACTTCAGCAGAAAGTGAAGGAATTGGAAAAAACTCTACAAATTTCTAAACATGCAAGGGAAGATGATCAACAGAGGTTCAAAAGTGAACAAGAGGATAGGGATAAAATCATTCAGACCTGTAATACAGAAAATGAGTTCCTGATTGCTGAAAGGAATCGAATTGATGCTATCCTGCAGGTACTAAATAATAACCAAAATTTCTTTCCAAAATTGTGTTTATGTATGTGCGTTTGTCTGTAAACTGTTGTGATCCTGGGCAATCTACAGTAATGACCAGTAATTGAGCAATGTGAAGACCCTCTTCAATGCCTCATGCCCAGAAACTCTGCCCATCACAAAACTGCAACTTCCATAATCTAAATATTCACTATGAATTGGTGGTGTTCTCTTTCTCTATCTAAGCTTCTCTGATTTTGCCTACGCTGTTAAAGCTTTCTTTTTGGAGACTCTTTGATGCCAAATACAGAAAGTTGGGAGTGTGTATAATAACTGGGTCTCATTGTGTACAAGTGCAGCATCTTTGCCCTTCTGAAAAATGGGTTTTCTTCTTTGTTTTCCATGCACGTTGCCTCCCCCTCTTCGCAGATGGCATGTACACTAAAGGAAAAACCTGTTCATTTTACTGTTGGGGCATACAATAAAAGAATGTGAGCTGATCGCTATTTCTACCATGCACTGCACCTCTGCCCTGGTATGGTTTTTACAGTATCTCACCATTATGTTATAATGATATAAAGGCACCAATCACTCATAAGGGACTGGGTAAACACATTGTGGTTTCATTTATTTAGACTAGGCACGTAAGAACAGCTATATATAGGTAGAAAGCTTGAAGATATCAGCAACAGAGCTGTGTGTGTGTGCTCTCCTCAAAGGCAAAAGTGGAACTAAGACTGGTTCGCATAACACACTTCCCTTCTAATGATGTCATGCTTAAAGGCATATTACAACATCTTATAAGGCACATAAGTAGGTCCTTTTGAGTAGACATTGAGTAAGACTAGACTAACTTCATGTCTTAAATCATTCAAGAGAGGTGAAATCCCTTAACTGTTAATCTCATTGCAAAATCATTGCATGGACTTTGACAGAAGTCAGCTTGCTTTAAACCAGAAGCTTGCTTTAAACCATAAAATTTCTGACTACATCTGTTTCCAGTAAAACTGTAAATTGACAACATTGTGAATTTAAAATGATCTGTTAGCTGTTTTCTGAAAGGAATTTTTGACTTTGTTTAAGATAAATTAACCTGACTATGCTGAAAACATGTGTCTTCGTTATTTGGTATCTGCGCACATGCTGTGTTATAGTGCAGAAATTCCAGAAAAGTACAGTGTGAATGACTAACACCATTAGTTACGCCATGCCATAACTTGTTAGGACTACTGCCCTGCTGCACAGACACTCTCTCAGTGTAAAAGTAGATAGGTAGTTATTGTAGCTATATGTAGCCCCATCTATAATCCATGGTAAGGCTGCATTTGCTGAACTAATGTAGCTGTGATCACACAGCCATTTAGTGTTACATACGGAGCTGGAGAGCTCAGAATCAGTGAAGTATTCAATTGATCAGTAAGTTGCCTGAGGGTAGTAACATTTTTACCGATTTTGTTATAGGAATTTCATTGAAATTTTACACCTCAATTAAGTAATAAATTAAGTGTTTTGACAGCCAGACAGGAACTGATCTTATCTTGACTAATATGCTAGCTCAAACTACAATTGGTAATGAAAAGAGGGTAGATATTATATGCAGTTCAGGAGATAACCTTGTGTATATGAGATCCTCTAACACCAATTTATATATTTATTCCTTTCTAGTGCAAACTCATCAAGTAGATTGAACTTAACCTGGATACTCTGTCTGTCGGTACTGCAATGCACCCCCGTGTTATTAGACCTGAGACATGCCCATAACTATGTCCCTGTTGTTTTGTGAATCTGCATCAGCCATTGGCCTCTACTGCAATGTATTTGTGTTATTCTTGTCCTCCGAATTTGATCATTAGGGAGCAAAACATGGGCCCGGATTCTACAGTCAGTGGCAAAGTGAAGGCACTCACCACTGACCTCCTAAGAAAGCTAGTGAACTCCGTGGTATGAATTTCACCTTTCCCAATTGTCAATTTCATCCTGGCTTCAGCTATTGAGGATCTTGGGTGTCTGGCAACAGTAATGTTATGAAACAGATTAAGCAGCCAAACACATTGAAGAATTCTCACAGGCAGCAAACCAGGAAGTAATCCATAAAGCAGTGATCCTTCATTCTGATTAGGAAATAAACATGGCATTAAGATAGAAGCTGAAAAATGATAAACTGTAATCTATAGTTATTTTTATCATGATAGAGAAATTTGACATTTCACAGGCATAAAATTAGCTTTTCAGGGCTAGGGAGGTAGTTCAATAGTGATTTGACTTGGTATACTATTTAAAAACCCATTTACACCTCATTCAACAAGGGTAACTCCATATTGCTATAATGAATTGGATAATAGCGCAGGAGTGGAAGTTCACATCAATTCAAATGATTTCTGAGATTTCCATTTGCGAGGACTTCAACAGTGTACCAAATGGAGGAGTGGGGAATCATTGATGGCAACTTTTTGGATTCCATGTTTAACTGCGCATGCAAGAAGTTTGTCAGTTCCACAGGTGGTGAATGCTGACAGTTTCATTATCGTTATGATGACAAAACCTGGGCCATGATGTTTGTTGCCAATGTCCCCATTACAGTGAATCCTGCTCAGTATCTGCAGATAAAAGCAAAATACTGCGGATGCTGGAAACCTGAAACAAAACCAAAAATTGCTGGAAAAACTCAGCAGGTCTGACAGCATCTGTGGAGAATAAAAGGCAGAGTTAACGTTTCGAGTCCTTATGACTTTTCTTCAGAACTAAATACAAGTAGAAATGTGGTGAAATATATACTGTTTAAGGGAGGGTGGGACAGGTGAAGCTGGATAGAAGGCCAGTGATATCGCTGACATCCATCCACTTATATGATAGAAGATATGTGTTGAGAGTGAATCTGGATTATCTTCTAACAAACGTAGTGAAAATTAATTTATTTTATCTTGGTGCCAAAAGAAAACTGCCTTAGAGTGGGCACGTGGGGTGGCTTTCTCTATTCTTCAGATCCCATTCTTCAGTAGTTTGATTTCATGTTGTGACAGTAAGGTGGAACTCCATGGGCAGAATGCGCACATTATGATCTTCAAAGCCTCATGTGAAAGATTCTGAAAAGTTAGCTAAGATTTTGGATCATTTATTTTGAGACAGCTAGGTGTATTGTGCAAATCCAGCATTGCTATTATCCTTTTTTCTTCTCTACAATTTCTTTTTTTAAAATGTGTATGTAAATCTGATTACCTTTGATTATGCATAGGAGGAGTAGGAACAAAGGCCTCTGCACAAAATCTTTAGGCATGGACCCAAGTGTGATTTTTATCAAAGCCTTTCACTTTCCACAGTGGGGAGACAATGGATTGCGTCTAGGCAAAGCATCGCTAACACTTGTGATCGGGAAAGAGCCCAGGATCTTGTCATTTTGTTTGTTTGTCCACAGCTGTGACTTCTCATGCCATCTGCAAGTGGATTTGAGGCCTGACAGCAGAAACGCACCATTAGCCTGGGCAGGCTGCTCTGAGCATCAAATTATTGCATCAACAGACTCTTCTGCTATTTCCAGACCTGCTACTTTTACCAGAGACCCAATATATTCCTTGTGATTGGAAAAAAAAGGCATCTCTTGAATAGAACCTGTCAAGCGCATAACCGTTCAGTAGATAAATCTCCACCTGTGATATATTCACCTTTTTCCATTCCGATAGATAACACTGAAAGGTGATGAGGTGCATGGAAGTAAGATCTGGATCAACCAATCACAGCAGGACTGGAGAAAGGCATGAAGGCTTACCACTGCAACCACTTCCTTTATCTGAAAGCAAGAGCCATCTCCAAAGAGTGTAGCCAGCATACATAGTCCTGTACAGATTTCCCTCTTAACATTGCATATATTCTTCTTCTTGGCTGAAAATTTTTTTTTCAAATCCACTTTACCCTCATCATTACTTTTTTTCTTCCCTGAAAGAGAGACAATCCTTAGAAATACGCACTTCTGGGTTAAAATAACGGTGGTGGGATGCAGTAATACTGTAGTGAGGAGGCAGTGAACAGAGATCAAAGGGAGAAAGATTCCTCCCTCTGCAATTCTTCCTTGTAAGTCTATTTAAAAAGGGCTTGTGGTTTGATTGTAGCTTAGAAAGAGACCCCATACAGAGGGGCAAGTTTGGGGAGCTCTCGTACATGGGTAACACATTATCCAGCTAGCGGGCACACATGTCTCACTAATGTTACAGTGCAATGGATCCACACCATTGGTGTGATTTGAAATTCCACCCCCCTCTCCCCCAACCCCGAACCATTTAGAGAACTTGGATCAGAAAGTTGCAAAATAACATTTTTCCTCTGCTGTGATGTGACTGAGTTTTTGGAGAGATGTTTTTCTAGCTGAAGCATGTGGTCAACAAATTGAGGAAGGGCTCTTTTTTTTAGAAGAAAAAAGCAAGATTTATCACATTGCTTTTAAAAAGGCAATTACTTGATGGATTCCCACCCTTTGTAAATCTGTAGTTTGCATTTTCACCTATTTTATCCTTGGTGTGCCAGAGTTGTTGGGGAACAGTACTTCATCTTCGATTAGACACTTTAAAACTGGACTCGACATTGAGTTCAATAACCTCAGATCATGAAGTCTGCCCTCTATTTTGATTTTTTTTTTGCCAAGGGCCAGTCTGTATCTTGTTTTCATGTTGTTGCTTTAGAACAGCTATCCATTATTCTTCTATTAATACCTCCTCTGGACTAATGCTTGCTTCCTTTACCACATCTTTGTTATTTAACCTCTCCTGCCCTTTAACCTATCCCAGACCGTTCCTGATGTTCTACTTCTCCATCCCCCTTTCAACACTATAAAACTCATCACATTTCTACTCCAGTTCCGAAAAAGAGTCTTATTCAGTTTGAAACGTTAGCTCAGTTTCTCTTTCCACTGATGCTGCCAGACTCCAAGTTTTTCCAGCACTTTGTTTTTAATTTCAGATTTGCAACATTCTCAATATTTTGCTTTTGTACTATATTGTTGGGTAGCCAGCCTGTTTAAGGTTCTGACTTACATAAGAAATTGACTTTTTCCTCTTCAATAATAATTACTGTTTAGAATTTGAATGACTTGGCAAAGAAATCTCACTCCTTTAATAGGCACCCCTCTTGCTGTCCCTTTCAGATTATGAACTCTCTTTTGCGAGTTGCAACTTTGAAATTGATTTGAAATGATGCCATCTCTCATGCAGCTAGCCTTGCAATGAGGGGGCAGGTTAAAAAGTTCAATCCTTCATAGATCTGGGCATATTCTCTAGATTAGTTCAATAACGTGCTATGAGTACAAGTTTAAAAATATATCCATGGTTAAGGTATTGCATATGTCACAGTTGCAACATTATTTTAATTGTGGCAATCTTTTTTGTTCCCACTCTATACTATCCTCTATTCCCCCTGAACCACCAAAGTTTACCACTCTCCTGTTAAGCCTGCTGAAGATTATTCACTGCATTAAGGTGCCAGCTTTGTTGTGAAGTTATTTTCGCCTATTCCATCTGCATTGTCATATGCTACTGTGTCTTTTGAGTAAGATTTCACTTTGTAGGTTTTAACTGGTAAAATCTAACCAGATACATTTGTCATAATTCACCAATAATTACTACTTGGAGCAAGCAAGTTGACATATCTGTCCTTGAAGATGTAATGTAATGTAACTAGAGCCGCTTGATTGTGGTCCATATAATTGTACCCTTTTTTTGACATGAAATATTCGGTGAATAACAGGATTTTAAAAAGTTAACAATGCCTTTTGACTGTTGAACTTTACAATTTCATATTTTCTGTAAAACCTTAATCTTGTTAAAGAGGAAAGAATTGGTACAAAAAACAGCAGAACAACAATGAAGAAAATAATTTGAGGGAGCCACAATGTTTTTAGTAAAGATAGGAAGCTGTTGTACATGAAGTTTGTTATAAAACATTTTCAAATACAGATAATGACCTCTCCTGGCCATTTTCTGAAAAGCAGTCTAAAGCACAGGTTGTGTGTGTATGTGAGAGAAGTGAACAGAGAAATAGGGCAGTGCGTTGAATTCACCTTAAGTGTTGAATGTTTTCCATGTTATGAGGTACGTGGTGTAAGTGGATGCCAAATAAGCATAAATTGTTTTGTAAAATTCCAAAACAAAGGTCTAGTAATCTAATGCAAGCAATATAAGGTGGTTTATTGAGTGGCTGAGGGTGGAAGGAGGGGAATGATAAATGAATTGAACTTATCCACATCAAACAAAAGTTGGCTTTAAGAATAGATTTGCCAGATGGATACTCCTTCTGCGTTTTTATCTTTGTTTCATCGATTTTTAATTTAGTTTCTTCCTTTCTCTCTCTTTCACACCCCCCCCCCAACCTTACATGTTTTTACTCGCCTTAGTATATATGTGCTTCAGTATCAGTTTTCAATGCTGTTTTAGTCTCCGTGTAAAACTAAATGTAAAGGGAATACTTTCTTGTTTCAGGTTTTCTGCAATTTTGTACGGCAAATATACATATTTGAAAATAACTTTCTGTAGTGAATGGAGATTTTTGAGTTGGGTCTCCTCCTAAAGCACATCCATTGGAAATGGAAGCTGTGACACCAGTGGCAGCAAGTTGCACACTACAAAGTCTCAAACACCACTAAAACACGCAGTCAATCTGTTTGGTGGTGGCCTTTAAGGGGGAAGCTTACCACCTCAAGTACTGTGACAGTACTGCATTCCCTCAGGACTGCAATGAAGTGTTGGTCATTGATTTAGTGCTCAAGTCCTGCAGTGAGACTTGAAACTGAGAGCTTCAAATTTGGAGGTGAGTGCTACCACTGAGCTAAGTTGACACTAGTTTAAAAAAAACCCCATCATTTCTATAGCACCTTTCATGACTACCAGATGTCCCAAAACACTTTACATCTAATGAACTACTTTTAAAATGTAGTCATTGTTCCAATGTGGGAAACATGGCAACCAATTTTGCCCACAGCCACCTTCCAGTGTCCAATGACTCCCTTCATAATTGTTTCTATTCAGAATACATTTCTATACTGTAGTTTCTATCAAAATACATAATCAGCACTTCTCTGCATTAAGTTGGATCTACCATCTTTTCAATCCATTGCATTAGCCATGTTCCCAACAATCCACTGCAAAAAAGAATTTATTTTAATGTCTCCCCTTTGCTGTTGGGGAGAATTTATTACTAACTCCTCAACCAGTTGAAAAAGCCATTTTTCCATTAATTCTATGGAAACACTTTGTCCAAGCACTTAGCCTTTTCTGGTCCTGTGTCTCAAGATTCTCCTCATACCTGTCATTACCTGACCCTGCTAACATCACAGTGAATGTACACTGACTATTTTCTCTGACTTTAATGCCCTTTCTGTAACTGGGTGCCCAAAACTGCACATTGGTTAGCCAACAGTTAATGCTGTTAACAATGTGTTGTGCGAACTCAGTATTACTCTGCACACTTGTATGCTTATGTTCATATTTATAAAATCCAAAATGCTTTTTGCCCTTTAACATGGCTCTTTACCTATCTGCACTTGCACTTCCAGAGAATTGTGTGTTTGACCCTCTGGGGGCCTCTGCCACTTTCGCCCTTCAGTATCTTTCCAGTGAATATCTTGTTTGATTCTTTGGCTTTTCTCAAAATTAATTACACCACAATTATCTAAATTAAATTGCTTCTTTCACCTAATTTTACTGACTGTTAGCCTGCCAACATTCCCAAAGCCTTTTATTGTCCTCCATGCTTTTTGCCAAGCCCCTTCATTTTGTGTTGTCAGCAATTTTCAAGATTGTGCTCCATACATCCAAGACAAAATCCTATATATCCTGGAAGCACACCAAAAATAGTCATCCAGCACTGATACCTGGATGCCTCATTTGTAAAGAGCAACATCCATTTACATAACTTCTCATTTCCATCACCCAATGTTCCATCCCTGTTGTTACATTTCCTTTTATACTGTAGGTCTGAATTCTTTTAATTAGCCTCCTTGAGACATTTTATCAAATACCTTTAAAATCTGCATACTTTACAGCCATTGCATTCCCTTTATCCATACAATCAGGTTGTCATTTCAAAAACTTTTAGACTTGGCCAAACACAATTTTGCTTTGACAAATCTGTGTTGGCTATCGTTGATCAGCTAGCGTAAGCATTTCTAAACATTCACTGATTTGACCTTGAAAGATGGGTCCTAAGAATTTTTACATAACTAATATTAGACTGTTTTATAGTTACTCAGTTTATCCTCCTCCCTCCTTTGAGCATTAATGTAACATTAGCTACACTTCAATCTCATGATCTGATTTTAAGAAGGATTGAAAAATATTGCCCAGACCCAGACCTCCTTCCATCTGCTCTGTGTTCTTTCAGCGACTTATGGTGCATGCCTGCAGAGCCTGCTGACTTATCCACCTCGAGTTTTACTAATTTTTCAGAACCAATTCATTTTCTATAGCAATCTCTAGAATTATTTCATATTCTCATAGTAAACCTACATCCTCACTTCCAGCATCATTTGTGAAAACTGATGAAAAATTTTTAATAACACTGACCCTTTGGTTGTATTCTTATACTTTTTATATTCTTATAAAACCCTTTTACTATTCCCTTTTTGTCTTTCTAATTTTCATTTTCACTTTGCTCCTCATGATATTTTGACCATAATTTTTATCAGATGACCCTTTTAAGCTTCAGTTTAATTTTAATCTCTCTATCTACCCATGGAGGGTGGTACTGGGAAATGATGAAGGAAGACAAGTTAAGAAATATGGGATGGGTTCTGGTAGACATTTGGACAGGTGAAACATAAGCTGGCTTGGTGCAGATATAAAAGGTGATTTTATATATTGCACTTTTTGAAGAGTATATCTGATGCATCTGTAAGTCAGCAGAGGACAAGATTGTTATATAAGCAGCTTAGATCTGTGTCCTGAGCAATTTAAAATCATTGTAAATGTGGTATTACTTTGCTTCAAAATAATCTGTCAATTGTTTAGCCATTGACTATTGACATGCACTTAAGTCAACTGTACATTGAGATTTTAAGATGCCCAGTCACATGTAATCATTTAACTGTATTTTTACACGAGCTCTAGTACTAGACAGTAAATTTGCATTGTAAAATAATGTGAACTGAAAATAACTAATATTGCATAGTGTCAGTAAGACACCATAATTATGTTTCTATGTGGCTACATTTGGTTTTGTGCACAAATTGTTGATAGCTGCACAGGAGTATTCTGCTAAAAATTGAACAGGAACTGGGAACCCTTTTAAGAACTTGATAATGTTAATTGTATACAAATTGTGTTTAATCAACTGCAGGTGCTGGGCATTAACGGGGTGTGAATTATGAGGTGCATATTTGTATTGTGTATCTCCGTAAATAAAAGCTCATAAAAGTGTGTAAATATAGGCTACAGTTCTATCCTTCACCACCTACCTTTCTGGACTAGAACAAGTAACATTGTTAACGATTGCTTAAAGTTAAAGCAAAGTCCAGGGAAGTACTTTTGGCCGAAGATGCTTTTCCATTGCTCATTTGAAAAAGCTATAAAAATATTTGTTAACCTTTTAATATCATTAAATATAAATAGCAAAGTGAAGCACCCCCATCTTCCCTATCTACAGTCTTGCTGACATGATGCTGCTTTAGCAATATTGCTGATCATGAGGAGCTCATGTATGCAAAATGATCCCACTGATTGCAGCAGGAATCTAGTCTTTGGACTGGCCTGGGAGCAGATCTAGAGATAACAAATCCTGAATAAAAAGAAACTCAGCGTATTAACTGAAATAGTAGGCAGCGGAATGCTGAGACTTGTATCCTTTACCGAGCATATGTGATCAATAAGCGGTAGTATGCATTTGGAATAGAGCATGGTGTAGCTATTTTGTGGAATTCCATGTTAACTGAGTTAGATGGATAAAACAACATCTATTTCAGTGGCCACTTCATCTAGTACCTTTTATCAAATTAGGAATACTAGTGAAGATGGGGAAAAAGGGAGGTGCAGTGAATTATATTGGAAATTACTTTAATGACAGGAAATCAAGGATAGTTATACATGGCTATTATATCAGCTGTTGCCAAGCCACTAATGGCTTTCCTACGGATAGTGTCCTTTACCCTGTACTTTTCACAATTCTGCATAAGCAGGCTGCATCAAAAGGAGCTATAGTGGTTTTGCAATTGGAATAAAATCATCTAATACAGACTGCTGCAAAGCGTTATGGCATGAGCATAAAATGTTGAGTACAAGTCAAATGATTGTAGCTCAGATGCTAAGCAGAAATTTTGTAGTGCTTGTCTGTAGAAATGTATATTCAGTACAAAATGAAGGTGCATTAGTGGAAGGACCTCTTGAAACATATGATATTTCTGTATAGTTGGTTCCAGTGGTATTTTGTATAGTGAATTGCCTAATCCTGGAAAAGCTAATACCAGCATTTATTATAAGAAACCTGTTGCCACTACATGTTACTAGCTCAGATACCTGTTTATTGGGGTCCAGACCAGTCTGATAGCGCTTGTACAAATAAGTGGAATCACCCAGGCTGCATGTAAGTCACCTCTATAACATACGTTACAATATATTTTACTGTACTTATTATTTAAAACTTTTTTAAAATTCCCCTTTCGTGCACACAATGACTTCATAAAAAAAAGACAATGCAATTGCCGATGCTGTTTCGTGTACCCTGCTGACTCTTGTCTTTTTGATAATTCTCAGTGTCATTAATATACAAGATTTGTTCAATAGGCAGAAATGTAAAAAGTTACACAAAATGGTTGTGCGCGCCTCTGTAATTCCCACATGGTAATAAATTCTGATCTCTGCTGTTGTGTTAGAGGCACCAAGCAAAAGTCAATTGCTTTAGTGGAGGTAAGACGAGGATGAGCAATGCGTTCACATACCCTGTGGTTGATTTATAGAGCAGGCTTGATAGAATGTTTGAACCATACACATCATTCCCTAGACGAGGTATCAGAGAGAGATCCAAAAGAGCAGGAGCCTGGATGATGAAGTTTTAAGTGTATGAAGACTCCAGTTTAAACTGCATAGAAAATGTCTCTCAATAATATGTAAGCTGACGTTTCTCAATCCTACGTCCCAACTTCAATGCTCATCTTCTGAGGTTTTCATTTCTGTCTGTACATTTTTGGCTGCCATTTATATACACGGTCAAAATATAAACACTGGGATTTATGGGGCTTTTTTATATTAGATCTAAGGGCATGTTTTTCAAAATTGAGTGCTGCATTGTACTCATCACAAACCTATTTAATGCTAGTAATTGAGCGATCATGCTAAATACATTAACATAGAAGCCTAAAATCCAGTTGTAATATGTGCCTGTTTTACCTCAAGTTGTGATATAAGCTTTGAAGAAAATCGCTATTCAGTTAGTGGAAATCTCCAATTAAATTGCTGATTCTTGTTAATCTTATTTTTCATAAAGGGCCAAGAACAAACATTTGTTGAGCTGCAAAAGCGATTAAAGGAGCTAGAAGCTGAGCGCAACAATCTCAGGGAGGCACTGACACGACAGGCAAATGAACTTGAGTATAGTAGTGACCGAGAGGAGCGACTGAAAAAGGAGCTGGAAGTAAGTGGCTATCTCAGGCCTTTGCTCTTAGCATTCAAACTTGTGTTTTAAAAAGCAACTGATTGATGAAGCCAAATTGTTAATTATCTTTAAGATACATTACTTATTGAAGTTACCTATTCATATGAGAGAAATTACAGTTATGTCTGTCCATTTAAAAGAGGCTTAGGATGGAACAAAATGGTTTACTTACCTGGCACTATTGAGGTATTTAAAATCATGATGGGCCTGGACAGAATAGGTTGGGGAAAAAAGTGTTCTTCTTAGTGGAAAGATCAAGAATGATGGCACAGATTTAAGATAATTGACCAAAGAAGCATTGGCGATGTGAGAAACTTACACGCAGTGAGTGACTATGATCTGGAATGCATTGCTTGAGAGTGTGGTGGAGGCAGGATCAGTTGTGGCTTTCAAAGAGAATTAACTGTTACCGGAAAAGGAAGAATGGCAGGGCTATGAAGAGAAGGCAGGGGTATGCCACTAGGTGAGTTGCTCATTTTGAGAGCCGGGGCAGATATGATGGGCTGTATGGCCGCCTCCTGTGCTGTACCAATTCTGATATTCTGTGATCGTGCAGCAGAGCCAAGTGCCCTCCCACACCCCTGCATTGTTAATAGTGATGTTAAACATACACTCTGAGCGAAGTGTAACATCCAACAACAAAACCTGCTTAAAAGTTTTTGACTTAAACTTTGAAGAGTTTTTTTCGTACATTTTCTCGCCAAAGTAATTTTATGTTTGGCAGTAATCTTGGTGTCAAATGAAAAACATATTCTGTTACTGACAGCCATGCCAGCACATCTTTAGTGCTTTGCCTCAGTCGAATCATGTGTGAGATCTGTTCTAGGTAATAGAAAAAGAGAAAGTGGATTTGAAGAATAACATAAAGGGGGTGGTTTTTATTTGCTTACCACCCAGTTTTATTTTTACTGTGGACAGGGCAGCATGAAATTGAATGATAAAGTCTAAACTGAAAGTATATTAGAGGTTTTTGTGTGATTTTTCAAGAGGGTTTTTAGATAGGCAGTCAGAGTTCCTACCCAATAAACATTTGTATATTGGAGTCCTATGCTGATTTCAAGGTCTGTCTGTCATTTTGGTTTCCATCTATTTTGCTGTCAACATTTTGCAACCTGCCCACAAACCATGGGTGGAACAAGTCAAGAGGATGCCATTTTTCAGCAATACCTGAAGGAATTCTCAGCTTCTCTCGGGTAAACCACTGACCGGCTTTTGCAAACTTTTAGCTTGTGAAAGCTTTGTGGTTTGTACTGAGATCCTTCTGCAGCTGCTAGTACTGCGTTTACACTGTTGACCATAGAAAACCTCTCTTGCAATCATGTGGAACCTACTAGGAATTCTATTCTGGCTGGAGGAGGGGGAGGAGCTGCAGCAGTAGGAAGGGGTACCCTGAGCAAGAGAAGGAGAACTCATGGTAAGCCTTACCACCTTAGAGTTTACATATCTGCAGCTCTCTGAGGTACTGCTTATGAAGCCTGCACTTCTCCAAGGAGGCAATGACGGTTGTGTTTCCTCCCCCATCCTGTGAACAACTTCTATAGCTTTCACAGCACTACTTGTGGTTGTTTACTGCTTCCTGACTTCACTCCTGAACTGCCTCGCTCTAATTTCAAGATTATGCACCCTTGATCTAGATTCCTCTGCTAGAGGAAATAATTTCTCTGTTTTTACATATTAATCCTTTGAAATACCTCCGGTAGATCATTACTCAACCTACTGAACTGCCGGCTACATTCCTCAAAGCTGATGCCTCTTTTCTGAGGTTGGCACCAAAACTGAATGCGGTACTTCAGATGGGACCTGGCTAAAGCTCTGTACAACTGAAGGATAACTTCCACCCCTTTGTATTCTAGCTCCATTGAGATAGAGGAAACGTTGTATAAACCTTCTTGCACCTGTGCGTTAGCTTTTAGTGATTTGTGTATGTGGGCACCAAATCCCTTTGCTCCTCCATAGCTTAAGTCTTAAGAAAATATTCTGATTAGTCTATCTTGGATCCAAAGTGGATTATCTCAGATTACCCCATATTGCACTCTACCTGCCACAGTTTTGCCCAGTTACTAATCTATGTCCTTTTGTAACTTCTACTCCCATCAGCATTGCTAAGGTGGTCTTATTAAATTCCAAACCCCTCTGAGATGAATGCCAACGCTCGATTAGCCTTTTCAATATTCTTTTGTCCCTGTGCACTAACTTTTAGTGATGTGTGTACATTGACACCTAAATCCCTTTGCTCCTTCACAGCTTCTAGTCTCCATTAAGGAAATATTCCACTTTGTTGGATCCAAAGTTGAATGCCCTCCCACTTCCTGTGAATCCAGCCTGCCACAGCTGTGCAAAACTCTGTTCCTATCTTCTCATTTTTCTGCATGGAAACAGAATAGTATTTGTACTAACTTGCTAAAAGCTCATGACAAATGAGAATTATAGATAAATCTCAATTACAGCAATTTGAAAAGAGCAAGTCTTGTACTCAAACAGCAGTTCATCACATTTCTCAATTATTTTAAATGGACTGACTGACTTTCCCTTAAAGGCAAACGCAGCAGCCAACATCCCACAAACAACAATTGGATGAACAGCCAGTCAATCTGTTTTGATAAGGTCGTTGAGGGAGCAAAATTAACCAGTATACCCCAAAAAAAACCAAGGCAAAATACTGCAGATTCTGGAAAGCTGGAGTAAAGGCACACAGTACTGGAAACACTGTACTCAGCAAGTTAGGCAGCATCAGTGGAGAGAGAAACAATCTTTCAGGTCTATGAGCCTTGAGAACTGGAAAATGTTATAGGTGTAACTGGTTGAAGTACAAATGCCAGGAAAGTAGGGAGCAGGCATGAACAAACTGGAAGGACTGTGATAGGCTGGAATGCAAGAGTGATTAAATGAGGAGAGGAATGGAAAACAATGAAAGTGGGCAAGGTAAAAAGAAGCAAACAGAAATACCTTTGGAGAGGAGAGTGGAACTTCCACAAGATGGCCATTCCTGGGAGAAGTTCTGCTCTCCTGCCTGATCGGATTTCCATTTGTCTCTTCTACATCTTTCACCTTCATTGGTTTCTGTTTCCTTTCTCATGGCTGCATTTCATCTCTCCAGCCTATCAAAGCGTTTCAGTTTTTTAAATCTCCCTCTGTACTCGCTTAAAACCTATTACATCTCTAACTTTTCCCAGTTTTGATGAAAGGTCATCAACTTGAAACATTAGCTCTGTTTGTCCCTCCACAGATGCAATCTGACCTACTGAGTATTACCAGCATTTCTGTTTGGAACAGTGACATGGAATCTTTAACACCTATCTGAATTACAGGAAGAGACAGATGGTGATAATATGTCTAATAATAGAGAATTCACTCTGTACTATTCGAGTGTCTGTTTATTTTAATGTACTCCAGTCTTGGAGAGGGAATCTGCTATCAGGCTTTTTTGTGTGCCTCAGGACTAACTTCCTGATTATTTGGAAACGCTTTGCCAAATTGTGGAGAAATACATCTGGCTGCATTAGAATCGCAACTATTGTTTATCTCAATGCACTTTTCAAAATGTACTTCATTCACTGTAATGTACTAGCTGTTTGAATGTAGAAAACGCAGCAGTCAGTTTGCGCACAGCAAGCTCCCACAAAGCAATGTGAAATTGAAAATTAATTTAATTAAGAAAAAACTTTTTAAGTTTCAATCTGTGGGTGTGGGCATTACTGAAAAAGCTAGCTTTTATTGCCCATTCTGGTTGCCCTTGAAGATGGTGTTAGGCTCCCCCGTTGAACCATTGCAGTCCATATGGTGAATGCGCATTCACAATGCTCTGATACTTCTCCTCTCTGCTATGCATGCATTCTGTTATTGGAATATGTAATTCATATGTTTGGCACAAATGCTGTAACGAATGCGATAGAGCAATCCATAAAATCATGATTCATCAAAAATAAGTGTGTGCTGAGATTTGCAAGCACCTTTTTCTCCTTTTTTTACCTGATTCAAATATTAATTATTGCTGTAATTCTTGTTTGTTGCATACACAGCTGAGCTTCCTTGAATAAAATTGTATGGCAATATTACAGACTCAGTGAATTAAATATAATGGTATTGAAACTCTGTGGGGGCTCTCCCGGTCTTCCACCTTAACTCAGGCAGGAGATTGGCAGTACCTCCAGAGAAGTGGTGAAAAAGGATAAAAACATTTGTTTGCATCATTTCCCTAGGGGTTCTGTTAGTGTGTTACTGAAGTTAAGGTGATGGGAAAAACACTCTCTCTGTGTTTCAGGCCATTATGTCTAATACACCAGTAGCTGGACTGATCCAAGACAAACACAGTGGAATTCAATGTTATGGTTACTGGTGTAATGACCTTTGACCCGGCAGCCGTATAATAATGGAAATTTGTAATTTCCTTAATGTCTGTGGAATCTGTGATTGTTTTTACAAATGTTTGAAAAGAGCTGGTAAGAGTTGGGATCATTTGTAACTTTCTTGGATAATAAATATTGATCTATGTGACCTGATTGACCTGGAAATGGTACCAACAGGAACAAAGTTGAGATTTAAAAACTGTGCGACCAGACACACAGAGGAGCTGCAGCAGAGGGGAGAACAGAGAAGGTATATTTACCAGTAGGTGTGTGTATCTGTGTAGCAGGGATTGTGAATTGGACAATTTTACTGCTGCTGTTTCAGTTTTGTCACTGCTGACCAGACCGTTTAATGGGGTTTATTAAAGTGGTAGGGTAAGGGAGTCTCTGGGGAATCTGTGCCAACAACTAAATCTAGCTAAGAAGGTTCTTCAGGATCGAGCAGTTCGGGTGACTACTTTCTCCAGGGACCTCGGATACAGTACGGCTGTGTGAGGGCTAAATTGATGGAGTGGGAAATTGAGAGATCCTACATACCAAAGACTGAGTTAGAGAACTTTGGAACTCCATGTGGTGCCACGCGTCTGCAAGGAGTGATGTGGGTGCTTATGGTTGTGTAAAATGTGTCTTCGTCGTACCAACTATTTGAAGTGGAACTTGCCTTTTATTTGAAGTATCATTTTTCTGTTAGTTTATGTTTAATTTGCATTGGGTATTATTTGTGTTAAAGTAAAAGCTGCAAAAAGTGGAATCTTTTTGGTAATTTCTTTCATTTGGGGATCATTCAGTCAATATGGTTTCTTTGGTTTGCAGTTTCCCCACGGAGCATAACACTGGAAAGAAGAGGGGAAAAAAGTAGAATTATTTATGAATATCAATAGCTTGCAACCCCTGAATTAATAAATCTGACAATTGCCTGGTTTTTAAGGTAGCACAACAAAGAGTGAAGACAATGGAAGAAAACATTGAGGCAGAAAGAGCTGCACATCTGGAATCAAAATTTAACTCTGAAATTATTCAGGTAAAGCTAAATTATCCTTCATTCATTTTTTAAGGAGAAAATAGCAAATTGTTTATGCAGCAGGTGCAAACCTTTATATTATTAAAATTCTTCTTGTTTCATCAAAGCAATATAAAGTTTTGATTCATAAGATGTTTCTGTTGAAATACTTGCACAGAAACTATTTTTGAGTATTTAGTACAGATGTTTGAAAGTGAAAGTTAATAATGCAGAAACTTCATATACAGGCCACATTTTGTCTCAAAAATATTTGGAAAAACATAGATCTAAGTATGCCACAGTCCTTCATTTGGTTTTGGAGCATGAAGTACTTGGCTATATACCCTCCTAAGGGTCACAGTGCCACAGTATAAACCTCTGAACATTAGTTTTAATGAAATTGCTTTTAATCTCATCCCTCCTCTTCTGCAGAAACTATGTTGGAATGTTCACAAAACAAATATACAGATTTCAGCCTCTACCAGAATCTATTATGGTGACCCTTCAGATTTTGACAGATTTTCCTTACTGGTGGAGAATACATTAGAGTCCTGTGCTGTCTGTTGACTCTAAACACTTGGTTGTAACATTAGACCCTGTGTGGTAAATGTTAAGTACACGTACCTCTGTGAAATATATTTACATGTATTGTGTCATGTGTTTCCTGCTAAAACCTATGCATGTGTCACCATAGCTATCCCTGTGGGTAGTCAATTTCCATTGGACAACACTGCTGTACATTATGGAATGTTGACGTGCACTTTGGATGCTAATTTCACAGGTGTGACAGAGTTCAAATCACCTTTATCCATTGTTTAATTGCCAGTCTTGTGGATCATGTAATTTGACCCTTATATTTAGGACTTATAATGCACTCCAAAATGACTCTTAATCTATATTACGGATATTGTGGCACATTGAGTAGAAAGATCTAGCATTAGTTCACGCATTTACTAGAGGCAAAATTGAAAAGCTATCCCAAACATCTCAAAAATATTTCTTCCAAAAGTACAATCTGCATAGTTAGCATGAGTGACAGTAATCAGCTGTTAATGGATCACTTGTGCCTATTGAAATGTTTGGTAGAAATAATTTTAGGTTGTAAAACAATAAAGCCAGCCAAATCTTAGAACCTTTTGATACTATAAAAACTAATTTGTATTTAGTATATAATAATTTATTCTCCGACAATTTTTTTGGAAAGGTAGCGTATGTCACAAATTTAAGAAATACAATGGGGTTGAAGGCAGCCTCCACTAGTAGCGTGAAATGGGCTTGTTGTGAATTGACAGCCAATTTTTACCATGCCAGTTTTGATTTTCCATTTATTTGGAAAATATTATTGCCAGGATTTTTAATTTCAAACCAAGTTAGACTTTTGAACTATTGGTCTGTGAGCTTCTGTGGCAATAAGATTGGACATGGTGGAAACTGGCTGCCAATTTGCTATGAGCCTATTTTGGCATAGATCAGTTTCATCCCCTGTATATTCACCTGTTATAAAGTCACCGGAAGTTAATTTTATTTTCAGTTTTTAAGGTAAGAGTTTATATAAATGATTATATGCCTAATATGCAGAATGTTAATTTTCTTGGGATTATGCTTGCACATGTGCACATCAAAAACTGTAGAATTTCTGAGACTTGATCAAATGATTTATTACTGTTGGTAGCATCCATTATGGTTGGCCTAATTTTTGAACCATTTGTAATCTTTTTCTTGTTATAGTTGCGCATCCGTGACCTTGAAAATATGTTGCAAGTGGAAAAGTCAAGCCATGCAGATGCAGCATTAAATTTGGACTTGATCAAGCAGCAGTTCAGAGATGTAGAACTCTCATATGAAAGGGAGAAATCAAAAGCTATAGAAACGACTAATCAGTTACAGCGGTAAGAGTTTATATAAATAATTATACCCTATAATGTGCAGATTGCTCTGTTTCTTTTGAATTATGTTTTGAGGATGGTGTCAGAAATAAGCGATGCATTGCTAAATTACACAAGCTAACATTAAGCAAATTCGGTAACTTGTTAAATTATGGAAGTGGAATTTTTATAAGTTGGCTTTAAATTTACAAATGTTAATTTAACCTGCCATTTTCTCCTTAAGATTACAAAAGGAATGTGCAGTAACAAAAACACAGTTGAAAGCAGAAATTGGAGAAAAGAATAATATAATTGCTGACCTTTCAAAACGCCTGCAAGGATATGAGGAAGGCTGTGAAAATCTTCAGGATGAACTAACAAAAGTAAGAATGAACTTTGCAGAATATGGAGCTGAACAGTATCCACAGTTTTGGCACAGTAGGTCTGTTTACTTGCAAGGTTACAATGGCTGCATTTATTATAAGTGCTGGAAAAATATGAGTGGATGGTGCACTGTAGTATTACCTGTGGACACTTGAGTTTGTATATGTCTGTTTCTGCTGATGAAGATAGTAAATGAAGTTCGACTAGTCTCAAGTGAACCCCTTTTGGTTTGAAATTGCTTTTAAACAGCACCCTAGTGCCAAATTTGGGAGTTTTGCTTTTGAAGTTTAACTACCTGCGCGCAGCTAGCATTGGTTCTCTTTTTCAACCCTGGTAAGAGTACGAGTTATCATTTACATTACTGCAGAAATTACATTTCAAATTTTTATGGAACAAAAACCGAAAATGTTAGAAACTCTCCGCAGTTCACTTGGCTGCTGTGGCGAAAATGGACAAGTTTACGTTTTATATGTGTGTCTTCCTTAACTGAACCATAAGAGATCGATATATTATAATCAGAAAAAGGGAAAGGGATGGCTATATATTGTAACAACCAGGTGAATATGGGTGAACTGACACCTCTTGTCCCACTCCTGAATTTATTTTTTTTCTATTCAGTCACGAGATGAGGGTGTCGCTGGCTGGGCCAGCATTTTTTACCCATCCCTTGTTGCCCTTGAGAAGGTGGTGGTGAGCTGCCTTCTTGAACCGCTGCAGTCCATGTGATGCAGGTATACCCGCAGTGCTGTTAGGAAGGGAGTTCCAGGGTTTTGACCCAGTGACAGTGAAGGAACGGTGATATATTTCCAAGTCAGGATGGTGAGTGACTTGGAGGGGAACTTGCAGGTGGTGGTGTTCCCATGTGTCTGCTGCCCTTGTCCTTCTAGATGATAGTGGTCGTGGGTTTGGAAGGTGCTATTGAAGTAGTCTTGGTGAATTTATAAGAGTTTGAATTTAAAAGGGAGGTAATATTGCCAGTTTAATATGTTTAACTGTGTATAGCTCAGTGCAATAAATAAGCCAGCCAGATTCCATACTTTAACAAGTAAAGAGTTTGTTTTATTGCTAAAACCCACTTGGGTAAAGATGCAGAACTCATTAACAAAAGGTTTAAAGTCTACAAATATGTTCAACTACCCACTAATGCAAAATCAACACACATACAATTCCCCCAAGCATGCAAAAATAAAGTACCGCAGGATATGAGATATTAAAAACTTGGCCAAGTAACAAAGTCAGGAAAAAACTATTCGCGGAATGTCCAGTTGCTTGTTCACAGCTGAAGGTGCTGCTCCACAGTAGTTGCTGGTGCCTGGGGTTTCTCACTGAAGACAGTGGTGCTGATTCGGAATTCTCCTTTAAGAACTCTCGGCTTGTAGCAATGAAGTCTTCTGGTGGGTTTTTCAAATCACAAACCACTCAGCTTTCAGAGAGGCTTCAGAAGAAAGAAGGTTGGGGCTATTGCCCCTGTGGCAGTCTCTGTTCAAAAATCCACTACTATGGGCAGAATTTTGCCGTCGGCGAGCAGGGGACAGGGCCCGCTCGCCGACGCGTAAAATGATGTGGGGTGATGTTGGGTGGAACCCCAACCTCATCCCGCCCCATTTAAATTTTCAGGAAGGCAGGGGCGCAGCAAAATCAGCTGCAGGCCTGCCAACCTGTCAATGGCCAATTGAAGCCATTGACAGGATCATTAAAACAATTTAAGGACCTGCCCGTCCAAACTTAAGGTTGGCGGGTCGGCCAGGAGCCCCAGCAGGCAATAGAAAAACATGAAACCTCGTCCACCGGCGGGATAAGGTTTCATGCAAGGTTTTAAAAAGTTTAATAAAGTTATAGTGTAAATTATGAACATGCCCATCTGAGGGGGACATGTTAAGAAATTTTTTTTTTCTATTTTTAATCTTTTTCAAAGTGGAAGCGATCTCCCTGAGGCAGCACTTAGCTTCAGGGAGATGTGCGCTCTTTTGTGCGCATGTGCGAAAGAGCGCAGTCTCGCTTTTGGGGAATCCCCCCGCCCGCACAGGAAGTGCATAACAAGTCATGCTGGGCGGGCCTTAATTGGCCCGCCCATGTAAAATGGCAGTGTGGCCTGCTTCTCTGGCGGGGATCGGCTCCCCACCCGCTGGAGATTGGGTCGGACCCGCCCGCCCGACAGACAGAAAATTCTGCCCTATATCTTTTTCTACCCTCGAGCTGGATCACATGACCTCTCTCTGTGAGCTCCATACACTCTGCCTCTCCATAAAAGCAGCTTGTGCCCTTTGCGAACACAACATAGCTGTGGTAAGTTCTTTGCTCAGGAAAAGTGTTCTTAAAAAAAGTTCAGTGCCTAGCTATGTCCAGTTGATGACATAAATTAATATTTTATGTGACACACCTTCATAACATATAATGAAAATGTAAGTGAATAAATACTTGAGATTTGGTTGACTTGGCAGGAAGGAGATGAAGCCCGGAATTAACTATTGGGAAGACTGAAACCATTAAATGAACACAGGATCTGTTAGTACTTTGTGGCCCAAGCAGATCTGGCGGTGAATGGCTAAAGCAGTTTTCCGCCATATCCATTCAAGTCTGCACCCCCTCACTCTTTGAGCAGCAAACAGGATTACTTGCTATGGGAGGAGAATATTTGCAAAGGTCACCTGCCCAGTAAAACTGTATCTCCTGTTGGAAATGAGTCACAGAACTGTGCAGTTTGCTCACCTGTGCTCCCAGCTGTGAAAAGCTGTCTAGAGTCTTTATAGGTTCAATTTTTCACCATTTAACAAGTAAATATATTTCACATTTAGGATGATTTTATTTTAATGTGGTTGATTTGTTATGGGATACTGGAATCTCTACCTTTTAACAATGAAGGGTGCTTTTTAATAAAAAAGGCAAGCAGTATAGTACAAGATTGCTACGCCCATATATAATTTGACACACGGTCATCGTAATGGCCTCTGTAACTTAAATCTCACCAAAAAAGTACATAACTTTTTAAGTAAAGTGGTGCTTTTGAAATATTATACCAGAACAGCAGATTTAATTATTTCATTTCCAGTGGAAGCAAATATTTCTCCAGGTATTTTCAGCTGCTGATGCGGCTACTTGATGTTGAAGTTAAATGTCCACTCTGTTCCACATGCTGTAACTAAAGATTAATGTACAGAACTATTTCTGGGCTGCATTGTGATAAATTATTAAATATTTTAATGGTTACACTGTACAGATTTTAAAAAATATATACTTACATATGTTCATTTGGTTAGGGTAACAAAGTAAGGTCTTGCATTTGAGAGAATTTATTTTCCTGATAAGTGCTTTCAAATGTGAACATTTTTGGTCGTGTTTTAATCCGTAAATACTATTCAATCCTTAGGTGCAGAAGCATATTTATTGCAGTAACGTTTTAATTATCTTCCTATAAGGCAAAGAAACGGCAGGCTTTCCTGGAAGAGACATACGGGGGCAGCATGAGAGAGCTAGAACTCCTTTTGGACAATTTTGCTGTGTCAGGCCTACGGACGTCAGGTTAGTTGATGGTATGAAATGACAGATGCAGCTGTCAGTGTTCCAAGAGCCACTGCATTGTGGGAATTCTGCAGATGCCGCTGTAATCCCTCTTCTCAACATGCAATGATCTGATGACAAGATAAGAGTGGTCCTCACAGCAGTGCAGTGGCCAAGCAGGCTGAGAAAAGGTGACAGAATGTAGGTCTGGTGCTGTAGAGCCAGAGCTTGATTTACAAGTGCCAGGGTCAGCTTGACAGGCAGTAAAGAGTGAGCTTGCTGGCTTATAATTCCTGCAGGGAACAGAGGCCCTCACAGATTTCTAAGTAAAATACATGGAAAGGAACCAGATGTTTTTTATGTAACTCGAGCCAAAATATTGCAGCATCTCGAGCAACTTAGTAGTTGCCAATTCAGGAAGGTTATTTAGGACAACAATGAGTGTTGTTACCTCAGCATTTAAAAGAATAGAAGTGAATATTGTATGTGAGGCATTGGAAAACTTTTCCACTATGGGTTATGTGTGACATTCTTTTAGTGTACTGATTAATGTTTACATTTCAGTAGATAATCCATGGTTTAGTGCGGTTTGCATTTTTTTTTTGGATTTGTGGCCTAAAGATTCTGTTGAAAGCAACCTGTGTTGCATTAAATAGACTTTTTAAATAGTTACTGCATGTGGTTAGTTGTAGCGAGCATTTTTGCAGCAAAAGACATACTTTTATTCCATACTCAGAGGAGTCAGTGGGACACTGCTGCAGTGAAAAGGTATTCTACAATGAGGAATCTAGTAAAATTTCTGTCTTTGCCACATTTACTGAGAGTTTGTCTCAATCAGCATTCTTTGTGTCGATGCAGTTGTTAAAGAATGTTCCAGGAAAGCTGTTGCATTCATCAGTAAAATACCAACCCAATAATATGTGATTTAAAAAAAAACGTTATAAATCCAGCATAAGGTGGTTGGGAGGCCTACTGATTGGGAGCTCCACTTTAATTACATTTCCGGGGCTAGGTGCAGAAGTGTGATGTTTTGTCATTTAACCTTGGCTCTCCGCCTCCCTCATTGCTTGCATTGCCTCAGACATGAAGTCAAGGTGAATTCTTCTTCAGAGAGGCCAGACACTTGAAGGTGAATTATAACATATTTTTGTAAAATTGTCTGCAGTATATGATATTCCATATGAATATTCAAGGTTAGTGATTTTGGTGTTGCCAAATGAAGTATTCCTAATGTTATAATTTTTATTGGTGATTTTTAAAGACTAAATCCTTTTTTTTTTTAAGAAGTCATTCATTTATTTTGAACTCTGATTTGCTGAAACCAGCATATTCATATCTTTCGGAGCTAATAGCTTATTGTCAGGTTACATTACTGATATAATCATAAGACAGTGCTATGGACAGGAGGGGGTTTAATTTAGAACAGCCTTGATTTCTCCATTCACTACCCGTCCGTAAACAGAAAGGTGTTTTTGATTTTTGAATTCCACCTTTTACAAGAGGTGGCGTATGTTCCCCAACCCTTTGGCTTAGAGTGATCAAATCCTCTATTAATAACCCCACAGTGAACCCTAGATAAGGTAAAATAAGAGGGTTGGTTTATTTTATACACACAGACACACACACATGCCCATTTTTGCATTCCTGCAATATAAGCGGGATAAGGGAAATAAAGTGGTTCAAGGCAGACACCATGATAAAAATGAGAATTATGGTTTCACATGAGTCCAGAATCAAAATCCAATGAGGAATTCTTTCGCAGAGTTCGGCTGGCTGACGACCGGTGGTGTAAGATTTGCTTTTCTGGTGGTGTTGATGTCCCAAGGTGAAGTAGGCAGGCAGAGATTGACTCAGTTCTGTAGGCAATAGTACAAAATCTTCCCAGCAGAGTCAGGTTAGATAGGGGCCAGTTGTCCAACCTGGCCAGAGCTTGCTGCTGTATGGCCTGCCTGTCATGTTGAACAGCAGACTGAAGATGGAATCTAAAAGCTGTATAATTAAAGCAATTCAAACAGCTCAAGTCTCAGTCACGCGATAGGGTGGTTTCAGGTCAAGCTGTTCAGTGAACAAGGCCTCTTGTTAAAATCCATTGTGTTTTGAGCAGGTAACTATAGAACCATAAGCACATCGTTGGAGATGAGTCACAAATGGCTCTGCCTTTGTCCGTAGCTGGCTTGTGCAGACATCTCGTCTACTATCCTTTGTATTGGCTTGGCTGAAATGTTTATACAATGCAAGGAGTGTTACATTCCAGGAGTTTGATGTGTTAGCCTTTGTCCATGTTTAAACTGCTCAGAAACTTCCAGAACTGTCATCATGTGGTCAATGGTGGCCATTTTCAGCTCAGCCATTTGTTCATTATAAAATGATCATTTTTTTAAAAAGTAGCCAGGATGATATAGACATATATTTTCCTTCCTGTGTTCTGGAAGCGACAAGAGTAATAGCAGAATAATTATACATGTTACTTAAATCTGGTACTGCAGCAGTTAATGCCATTGATTTTACCATTTTGTCTGCTAATAATTAGATTTGCCCAAAACTTTGAATTAAATGTTAATAACACAACAAAGTTGAAATTTATTGTTTTTTTTTAGTTCAGGCCTGTGCAATACTAGTCCAGTAACACAACCACTGTACCTCAGCAGTCAACTAATTTAAATTAAGCAACCTTAAGTTAAAAATAGGCTACGATAATAACTGAAATGTTAAGTTTCACATAACCAAATCCCATCCTAATATTATGCAAGGACCTGTTGCCAGTGATGAGCAATCATTTGAGAAAATTCAATTTGAAGTCAAGCTCAATAGCTAACTAAGCTCAGAAGTATTTTTATTCACCAAGAAACCGCAAAACATCAATTGTTTTTAATGTTTTGTATCTAAAGTGGTTTCTGCTTGATAATTATATGTGATAGGTTTTTAAGAAAAGATGTGATGGGCCAAATGGCTTCTAACATCCATACTTATCCTTGCGATGTCTATACCAAGTTAGATGAGTATGAATAGACATTGGGAATTGCAGTACAGTCAGGTCTTCCCATCTTTTAGGAACAGTTTCCTAGTGAATTTTGATAAATCTTAACTTGAACTGGTGCAAAACCTCATGCTTATACATGCCACTTTTGAAAGCCTTGGGGTCATTCCAACAGAGCCTCTTTGTGCTTCAAAGCTATGGGTTCTCTGTTTAAGAGGAATGGAAAAATTAGACCAGAATGTTACACATTCTTCTTTATTAGAAGGATGGAATATCTGTTCAAAGTGCTCCTTAAAAAAATTGATACAGTCCATGCTGTAAAGCCCAGGACAGCAGCTACATTTATTAATGCCTGATGATGTTATGAAGTCACTGTGCCCTTCTATTTGGCAGGTCAGCTCAATAAGTAAATATTGTATTCAAATTGTCTCCTTCAACTGTTTTTCTTTCACATGAGGCTGGAAGGATGGTTAATATTTTCAAAAATGTCCCGTATCTGATAAAAGAGGATAATTTTGATTTAAATATTTTTTCTTTGTTAATTGTATGTTAAGTTAAGCTATTATGTTAATTCATTTGGAAAGATTTTTTGCACCTTGTCCACTTAAGATTTAAAACAGTAGGTTAAGTTTGTAATTACTGATAAAGCTGCCCTATCATTTCAGGCATCAGTAGTATCCCTCTTAGTAATTATTAATGATACTTTTCATTGTTGCAAGGTCGTTCCTAATGTTCTCTGCAAGATTACTGTAAATGCTGACAGGAAATAAGTTGCATTATACGGGAAAGCGTTGTCTGTATACATCATGATTTCCCTTTCAACCTACCCCAACAGAGTTTCTGTTTTTAAGGCTCAATCCTGCTAGATTCAAAGCAAAGAAAGCAGCTTGTAACTTGAAAGCTATAACCATTCTGAATAGATTCATTGGATTTAAGGAAGAAAGAATTCACATTCAACTGTGTTTATCAGATCCCCAAGAAAGACAAGCTGCATTTACTTAAAGGAAGAAAGACTTGCTTTTATGTAGTGCTCTCATGAGCACTGGACATCACAAAGTGCTTTACACTCAATGAAGTATAGAAGTGAAGTCACTGTTACAATGTAGGAAACATGGCTACTAATTTGTACTCAGCAAACTCCTACAAACAGCAATGTGGTAGTTACCAAATGATCTGTGTTTTTTATGATGTTGATTGAGGGATAAATATTGGCCAGGACACCAGGATTAAATGCCCTGTTCTTCTTCAAAATAGTGCCATGGTATCTTTTATATCAACCCAAACAGGCAGATGGGGTCTTGGTTTAACGTCCCATCTGAAAGACTGCCCCTCAGTCCTGTATTGGAGTGTCAGCCTTGGTTTTTGTGAAGTCCTGGCATCAGACTTGAACCCAGAATTTTTTTCAGAGGTAAGTTGCTACCAATTGATCCATGGCTAACACACCATTTAGGATCTTTAACTTAGAAAAAGGGATGATTTGGGCGGGTGGCCAAAAGCTTGACCAAAGAGATGGATGTGAAGAAGAGTCTTAAAAAAGGAGCGAGAGACATGAAGTGTGGTCATGGAGGCATGTGGGGCCTTGGCAATTGAAGGCACAGGTGCTGCTGCTGGTGCAATGAGAGGAGGTGGGGGTAGACACATAAAGATCTAGAGTCAGAGGAATGGAAAGACCAAAGCCCGTCCCTCTGTCCCAACCCCGTCTTTTAATCCCAGCCCCGGCCGTGTATTCACCATATCCCCTGATCTTCCCCTCTCTGATGCTGAACGTTCAGTGCTCAGCAAAGGACTCAGTTTTATACCCTTATGCCCTCATCTCAATGAATTTCGGGCTCGGCACGATGCTGAACTCTTCTTCTGCCGCCTTCGTCTCCGTGCTCACTTCTTTGGGCAGGAGTCCTTTCCCCGTTCAACGGATCCTTTTACCTACCTCCAATATTCTCCCTCCACCTGGACCCCTCCTTCTGGATTCTTACCTTCTCTTGATCTTTTCATTGAGAACTGTCTCCGTGACATCAGTCATCTCAATTTCTCTGCTCCTCTCACCCACTCTAACCTGTCTCTCTCTGAATTTGCTGCACTCCGTTCTCTCAGGTCCAACCCTGACATTGTCATCAAACCTGCTGACAAGGGTGGTGCTGTTGTTGTCTGGTGCACTGACCTCTACCTCGCAGAGGCTGAGCGTCAATTGAAAGACACTTCCTCCTACCACCCCCTGGACCATGACCCCACCACTGAACATCAAGCCATTGTTTCCAGGACTGTTACTGACTTCATCTCCTCTTGGAGATCTTCCTTCCACAGCTTCCAACCTCATAGTCTTCCAACCTCGGATGGCCCGCTTCTACCTCCTACCCAAAATCCACAAACAGGACTGTCCCGGCAGACCGATCGTGTCAGCCTGTTCCTGCCCCATGGAACTCATTTCTTGCTATCTTGACTCCATTCTCTCTCCCCTTGTCCAGTCCCTTCCCACCTACATCCACAATTCCTCTGACACCCTACATTATATCAACAATTTCCAGTTCCCTGGCCCCAACCGCCTCCTCTTCACCAAGGATGTCCAATCCCTCTACGCCTCCATCCCCCACCGGGATGGTCTGAGGGCTCTCTGCTTCTTCCTCGAACAGAGGTCCGAACAATCCCCATCCACCACTACTCTCCTCCGTCTGGCTGAACTTGTTCCCTCACTGAACAATTTCTCCTTAAACTCCTCTAACTTCCTCCAAATAAAATATGTGGCTATGGGTACCCTGCATGGGCCCCAGTTATGCCTGTCTCTTTATGGAGTACGTGCAACATTCCTTGTTCCAGCCCTACTCCTGCCCCCTCCCACAACTCTTTCTCCGGTACATCGATGACTGCTTCGGTGCTGCTTCATGCTCTCGTCTGGACCTGGAAAAATTTGATTAATTTTGCTTCCAATTTCCACCCCTCCATCATTTTCACATGGTTCATCTCTGACACTTTCCTTCCCTTCCTTGACCTCTCTGTCTCAATTTCTGGTGATAGACCGTCCACCAATATTCATTACAAGCCTACCGACTCCCACAGCTAGCTCGACTACAGCTCCTCACACCCCACTTTCTGTAAGGACTCCATCCCATTCTCTCAGTTCCTTCGCCTCCGTCGCATCTGTTCTGATGATGCCACTTTCAAAAACAGTTCCTCTGACATGTCTTCCTTCTTCCCTAACCGAGGTTTTCCACCCACGGTGGTTGACAGGGCCCTCAACCGGGTCCGGCCCATCTCCCGCGCATCCGCCCTCACACTTTCCTCTCCCTCCCAGAATCGTGATAGGGTCCCCCTTGTCCTCACTTATCACCTCACCAGCCTCCGCATTCAAAAGATCACCCTCCGCCATTACTGCCAACTCCAGCATGATGCTACTACCAAATACATCTTCCCTTCACCCCCCCGGCAGCATTCCGCAGGGATCGTTCCCTCTGGGACACCCTGGTCCACTCCTCCATCACCCCCTACACATCAACCCCCTCCCATGGCACCTTCCCATGCAATTGCAGAAGGTGCAACACGTGCCCCTTTACTTCCCCTCTCCTCACCGTCCAAGGGCCCAAACACTCCTTTCAAGTGAAGCAGCATTTCACTTGCACTTCCCTCAATTTAGTCTACTGCATTCGCTGCTTCCAATGCGGTTTCCTCTACATCGAAGAGACCAAATGCAGACTGGGTGACCGCTTTGCAGAACACCTTCGGTCTGTCCGCAAGCATGACCCAGACCTCCCTGTCGCTTGCCATTTCAACACACCACCCTGCTCTCATGCCCACATGTCTGTCCTTGGCCTGCTGCAATGTTCCAGTGAAGCTCAACTGGAGGAACAGCATCTCATCTTCCGACTAGGCACTTTACAGCCTTCCCGACTGAATATTGAGTTCAACAACTTTAGGTCATGAACTGTCTCCTCCATCCCCACCCCCTTTCCGATCCCCCTTTCTTCCAATAATTTATATAGATTTTTCTTTCCCCACCTATTTCCATTATTTTTAAATGTATTTCCATCCATTGTTTTATCTCTACCTATTAGCCTATTTCGATCCCTTCCCCCCACCCCACCTCCACTAGGGCTATCTGTACCTTGCTCGTCCTGCTTTCTACCCTTAATGTCACCTATTCGCACTTTTTTTAGCTAATATCACCACCGTCAACATCTCTTTGTCCTTTTGTCGATTCCACCTTTTGGCAATCTCCACCTATCACTGGCCCTCTATCCAGCTCTACCTGTCCCACCCCCCCTTAAACCAGCTTATATTTCACCTCTTCTATTTTTCCTTAGTTCTGTTGAAGAGTCATACGGACTCGAAACGTTAACTCTGTTCCTCTCCGCAGATGCTGTCAGACCTGCTGAGTTTTTCAGGTATTTTTATTTTTGTTTTTGAATGGAAAGACCAGGTGCTGTAGGACTGAAGGAGATTACAGCCATAGGGTAGGGTTGAGTCCATGGAAGGACATGAACAATAGAATATGAGTTTTAATTTTGGCTTCCATAGCCTTGAATGCCTCAATGAACTTGCTGTTAAAGAACTTCCGAGGCTTGGTTTCGTCCTTCTGGCCAATTATCACTTTTCCTTTCTGAACTTGGGGTGGGGAGTGCAGTGGTGGGTGAAGCCAGGTTCGTCAAACACCTGAGCACTAACCTCTATCTGACATCTCAGACAAGGAAAAAATGACTTGTCTGATGGGAGACTCCTCTTTCTCCTTTGGCTTCTGGTCATGTTCTTTCACATTTATTGACTTTATCTAGTCAGTACCCCTGCCAATAATTGAAGATATGTTTGCCCCTGCCAATAATTGAAGGTATGTTTGACTAATCAAATTAGAGGCAACAAAATATTGTAAATAGTACAATACCCAGTTCTCCTATATTTTGCTTTCTAGTTCTAAGCTCCAAATATGTGCTTCCCCCTTTCAGTATGCAAAAAACATTGTGCTTTTTTGAAAGCAAGATTCATTACACAGGCTCTAACGCTTCTTTTTTCTCAAGATCTCTATACTGTGGAATTTATCTCTTTCAGTCTTTTCCTCTTGGTATACTCTTCAAGTTTGGCATCAGCTAATTACTTCCTGATTTGCCTCATATTTTCATCCTTTGTTTCAACCCTGGTGATATCCTGCCTTTGGATTCTCTAAATATTTTTTTAAACAAGTCATTTTTATAATGGAGGCCCCACTGTATTTATAGATTGTTCTCATTTTGTTACCTCTAATTTATTTAGTTAAAGATGTCTTCTGTATATTAGCCCCTCTTTTGTCTATTAATTTGATTCTGTGAAGTTGAATGTAAGCTCTTTAAATAAATGGACAATGATATTTTAATTGAAATATGCACTATCTCTGGGATTTGATGTCATCTAGCCTTTTGAGACAGTGCTTATTTTTATCCAGAGGAAGTTTAATTCCCCAATTTAGGTGATATAAGCAAGAAAGAATCATATGCCCTCTTTCTCTTCCTCTGGAAAACCCAGTAGTGACTCACTATAACTGCTGTTCCTAGAACTAGTAACTTAAGACTGAGGAATCATATCCCAAATTTACAGGTCTGTTGGGAGTTGGCCTGGATTTCATTGGATCGTGCCATTCAAACATTCACTCTCACTGGAATGGCCCTAACTTTCTAGTTTAGTGGCTGTATTATGGCACAACCAATGGTAAAGGCTGTGTTGTTTGCCAGGCTATTTTCTCATATTCCTACATTTCTGCCTGTATGCCTCAGGAACCAACTCATATACACTCAGAATAGCCTTTCTTACCATATCATAATTCACCGATACCTCTTCAGATAGCGAAGCATATACCTCATGCACTCTACCCACCAACCTGGACTGTAACAATAATGTCCAATTTTCCTGTGGCCATTTCATCTGTTTAGCTGTCTTCTCAAATGAAATCAAAAATGCTTCAATATCTTCTTCCTCAAACCTTGGAAGAGCTTGTACAAATTTAAACAGCTCCCCACTGGGTTCTACTCAGGAGATAAGTCCTTCCTCACCTCCTGGCGTCTCATTTTTAATTGCCAACATTTTCAGTTGGAATTCTCTCTCTCTTCGCCATTTCTAATTCCTTTTCCTGTTTTCTTTCTCTTTCCTGCCTGTTCCCTTTTGAATGCCCTGTCTCTTTCCTTTCCTCCTGTAGAACCATAGAAAAGTTACAGCACAGAAGGAGGCCATTCGGCCCGTCTTGTCCATGCCAGCCTGAGGACACCCAGGTGCCCTTTCTAATCCCACCTTCCTGCACCCGGCCCATAGCCCTGCAGCCTACAGCACTTAAGGTGCAGATCCAGGTACTTTTTAAAAGAGTTTAAAGTGTCTGCCTCTACCACCAACTTGGGCAATGAATTCCAGACACCCAATACCCTCTGCGTAAAAAAAGTTTTTCCTCATGTTCCCCGTATACCTTCTGCCACTTATCTTGAATCTATGTCCCCTGCTTCTAGAATTCTCCGTCAAGGGAAACAATTTTATCCTGTCCACTCTATCTATTCCCCTCATAATTTTGTACACCTCAATCAAGTCACCTCTCAGCCGTCTTTGTTCTAAGGAAAATAACCCCAATCTATCCAATCTCTCCTTGTAGCTACACTTTTCTAACCCTGGCAACATTCTTGTAAACCTCCTCTGCGCTCTCTCCAGAGCTATTACACCTTTCCTGTAATGTGGTGACCAGAACTGCACACAATACTCCAGTTGTGGCCTCACCAGTGTTTTATACAATTCCAACATTATATCCTTACTTTTATATTCTATACCTCTGCCAATGAAGGAGAGCATTCCATATGCCTTTTTTACAACCTTGTCTACTTAGGGACCTGTGTATTTGTACGCCAAGATCTCTCACTTCATCTACCCCTCTTAGTATATTCCCATTTATTGTGTAATCACTGTAACTGTTGGACCTCCCTAAATGTATGACCTCACACATCTCTATGTTAAAATCCATCTGTCACTTTACCACCCACTCCACAAACCCATCTATATCGTTTTGGAGATTATCGTTAATATATAACACAAACAGCAAGGGTCTTAACACCGAGCCCTGTGGAACACCACTTGAGACAACTTTCCATTCGCAAGGGCATCCATCGACCATTACCCTTTGTTTCCTGTTACAAAGCCAACCTTTTATCCAGTTTGCCACATTACCCTGAATCCCATGGGCTTTTACTTTCCTGACCAATCTGCCATGTGGGACCTTGTCAAATGCTTTGCTAAAATCCATGTACACAACATCCACTGCACTACCTTCATCAACCCTTCTTGTCACTTCCTCAAAGAATTCAGTCAAATTTGTGAGGCAAGACCTTCCTTTAACAAATCCATGCTGACCATCCCTGACTAGTCCATGCCTTTCCACATGACAGTTAATCCTATCTCTCAGGATTGATTCTACTAATTTGCTCACCACCGATGTAAGACTAACTGGCCTATAATTGTTTGGCATTTCCTTTGATCCCTTTTTAAACAATGGAACTACGTTTGCATTTCTCCAGTCCTCCAGTACCTTCCCTGTATCTAGTGAAGATTGGAAAATCATCCTCCGAGCATCTGCTATCTCCTCCCTGACTTCCTTCAGCAGCCTCGGAAACAATTCATCTGGCCCTGGTGACTTATCCACTTTCAAGGATTTCAGCCCTTCGAGTACTTCCTCTCTCTTTATGACTATCCCATCCAATATCTCACAATGTTCCTCCTGGACTACTATATCTACATCCTCCCTTTCCTTTGTTAACACGGAGACAAAATATTCATTCAAAGCCCTTCCCACAGCCTCTGCATCTACACACAAGTTTCCAATTCAATTGTTTTCATTTGCAACTGAATTTGAGCCCATTCCAGTGAACCACACTCAGGTATTCCTTCCAATTTGAAATGCTGTGCTATGACTTCAATTATGTCTGATTTCCTAGCCCCCACAGGTAACCCTAATTGCAATTTACCTGCCGACTCTGTGAATGTACTCTTGGTTACTTTTTGTCAGCCAATCAGAGTTATATCTTCCACTTCCAAAAAAGATTTAGCCATGGATACAGTCATTATTTGCAGTCTCACCGCTTCTAAAAAAACTCACCAACTCCTGAGTTCAAAGTGCTTCTCATATTCATAGCCTTAAGATTCACCAATTCCAAACCAATCAAAAATTAAATATATTCCTGGACAAGCCCCCAATTATTATGACACAACCGATGGTAAGGGCTGATTTGTTCAAATCCCAGAGGGAAACTTGAAACAACTGTCATAATCCATTTTTGCAATTTGTAAGTTTGAGATGCAGGCTTTGAATTCAGTAGGAATAAGACCAGCGAGTCTTGTGGTTTTTATATAAGACTAAATTAAACATTTATTAATTTAACAACAAATTAAACACATGCACATGGCTACAAATTACTACTATAAAACTTTTTAACAAATCCCCAAATTAATCACCCCCAGGTAAATCTCCACTAAGGCAACAGTACCCCATAGACTTTAAATAGACACCAGGCAAAGCACATTTGACCGTACAAATTCCAAATGAGGTTCCTTTGCAAGTTGGTTGGAGGCGTACAGGCTGGTTAGGTCTTAAATGCCTCTTGCACACACACACTCCTTTCTTTACATACCTAGCTTTCTCTTTGAATGTAAATGTTCCATTGTAGCACTAGGTCTTTTGAACTTCAGCTCTTCTAACAATAAAACCCTTTTCATAGCACCAATTTGATAGTAAGCTGAAAAAATAAACACATTGTTTGGCTTCTTCTAGCTAGGTGCAAGATTTTACCACAGTCTTGAATGGTTTATTCAACAAATGCAAATGAACACTTTACTGTTCACCCAATTAACATCTCAAAACTACTATACATTAAAGCACCCGGACTAGCTGGCTTTAATCCAATTAAGACACACACCTAGACACAGACCGCCACTAGAATTCTATTTTAAAAAATAATTTCCAATAACATTATACATATTAATGTCTTCATGACAGGCTGTCTATCGTGCAAGTTGCCCAACTTCACCCCCTTCCATGTATTTCAATGGTGAGTCTCTTGGTGAGATATCCTTATAGCAAAGCACACGTACGCATGAATTAGGAGTAGGCCATTTAGCCCCTCAAGCCTGCTCCACCATTCAATAAGATCATGGCTGATATAATTTTAACCTCAACTTCACATTCCTTCCTTTCCATGATAACCTTTCGCTTCCTGGCTTATCAAGAATCTACCTACTTCTGCCTTAAGGATGTTCAAAGACTGCCTCAACCACCTTTTGGGGAAGAGAATTCCAAAGTGACTCAGCCCTCTGAGAGAAGAAATTTTTCTTCATCTGTCTTAAATGGGCGACCCCTTATTTTTAAACAGTGACCCCTAGTTCTAGATCCTTCCACAAGAGGAAACATCCTTTCCACATCCATCCTGTCAAGTCCTTCAGGATCTTATATGTTTCAATCAAGTTGCCTCTTGCTCTTCTAAACCCCAGTGGATACAAGCCTAGCCTGTCCAGCCTTTCCTCATGAGGCAACCCACCCTTTCCAGTTTTTAGTCTAGTAAATGTTCTCTGAACAGCTTCCAATGTGCAGGACAACTCTGATAATAACTTTCTGATTTTTGCATTTAACTGCTCATGTAGGCACTGGATGTTACTGCTCAATAAATAAGAGTGCTGATAGCCTCACCATTACTTGCTTCTAAAGCAAAATACAAGCCTTAAACTTATCAAATAGATGTTTGTGAAGACTGAGGAAGGGTTTCAAAGGAATAATTTTCTAGTACAATTGGAGATTGTTCATACCAAATTTTTGTCCCTGTGGTGCAGGTGGTACTCTTAGACATTGGTACCCATTTCAGATTTTTTTTTGTCATGCTTAGTGGGATAATAAAACTTTAGGTGTTTTCTTGAACTTTTTGATGCAGATGAAAGTTCAAGTGAAAGCACAATTAATTTGGAACATCCAGACGATTTGCTGATATATGCTTAACGTGTACAAAAGAGTGAGGGTTTCATTGCCTTATCTGGTGACATTTGCAATTTAACTGTTAACACAGTGCTTCCCAAACTTTTTCCCAGTGTGACCCCATTTTAATGCCTCAGATTTTGTGACCCTAGAGTGAAAATTTTGGGGAGTACAAAATTATTTGGGGTAGCGGGCAGAAGGGAAGGCTTCAGTTGTTGGTGGGGATGGCTTTAGCTCTTGATCGGGGTTGGGGGAACAGGAGTTGAGCTTGGGGGGAGTTGATGAAAAGGCAAGCTTTTTTAAAAAAATAATGACCACCTATCTTTTTACAGGCTTTTTTTTTGCAGCAGCAATCGGGCCTCAGATCAGTCCATTAGGCCTCGCCCACCAACAAAAAAAAATGCAAGGATTTAAATCCCTGACTTGCATCAGTCAGAAATCAGTCCAAGCTCAGCAGCCATTGCTGCCTCTGAACTCATGACTCTAAAATCTCATCTCATGATCCCACTGGGGATCACAACCCACAGTTTGAGAATCCCTGTTTTAACGTGCTTGTTTTAAACCCCTTTGTTTTCAACTTTCCACCTGTGCTCCTCCTGGCTCATAATTGAGATGTGATTTGGAACAAACTTGAAAACTACCAAGATGACTGGTGCTAAATGATGTCAGAATGGTTAGTTTTATGAGGAGGTTAAACTACATTCAAAGAGTGAGGATGTAATACTTAAAGTAGGCAATTTAATATATGTGCTTATAGGTATAATGTATTTTCCCAATAATCTCAAACCTTTTAAACACTGAAAAATACAGTAGCATCTATGGGTGTAGCAATAGATTTATTTCTTCCCTCTAGTCACGTGAATATAACTGGGAAAAAAACAATGATTAAATTCTGCTTATTCTGAAATCTCAACTGATAGACAAAACTACTGCTTCCTGAAATCTCACCTGTGCATTATAATGCACTCCACTCTTGCATACAGATTTGGGAGCTGAAATTTAATCAAACTAAATATTGGGAAGACTAAAATCATTGTTTTTGGTCCCTATCACAAACTCCATTCCCTAGCTACTCACTCCATCCCTTCTCCCTAGCGATCTTCTGAGGCTGAACCAAACTGTCACAACGGAGGTGTTGTATTTGGCCTTGAGATGAGAGCTTCTGACCACATATCCATAGCATCACTAAAAAATCTTATTTCCAAAACTGAAACGTAGCGCTGCAGTTGGGCAGTCTCAGCACATCTGCTGCTGAAACCATCATTAATGCTTTTGTTACCTCTAAATTTGACTATTCCAACACGGTCCTGACCACTTCTATCTTCTACCCTCCATAAACTTGTGAACATCCAAAACTCTGCTGCTGATATCCTAACTCCCGTCAAATCTTGTTCACCCATCACCCCTGTGTTCACTGACGTACGTTGGCTCCTGATTAAGCAACACTTCAAATTTTAAAATTCTCAGCCTTTTTTCCATGACTATTCCTCCCTACCTCTGTAGTCCACTGTCTTACAACCATCTGTGTTTCTCCAATTTTGGCCTCTTGTGCACCCCCTCCCCCCAAGTTTTTTTATTTTTCCACCACTGGCTGCTGTGTCTCAGCTGCCGAGGACTCAACCTCTTGAAGTGCCTCCCTAAAATCCTCTGGCCTCCCTACCTCGTTTTCCTCCTTTAAGGTACTCCCTTAAAACCTACCCCTTTGACCAAGCTTTTAGCCATGTGCCATAATATCTCTTTACGTGCCTTGTTTCATATTTTGTTTGCAAACCTGCATATGCAAGCCCTCTGGATATTTTACTTTGTTAAAAGCATTATTAAAATACAAGTTGTTGTGGAAAAAGGTTGCCTTTGCATTTTTTTCAAACTTGTTCAAGCGCCGTATTGTTTACATAAATTTCCTCAATATAACAGGATCAGGAAAAGACCATGTGTTTGATAAAAATTGGGTTCATGCCAAATTTACACACCGTTGTAATTTCCTCTGACCATCTGTCCTTTGGAATTGTAGAAACACTTTTTTTCTTGTCCCATTCATGAAAAGTAACTGTTGCTCATCAGGTTAGTTTGACTAAACAGATTAGCAAATGCCAAGTTTTTAACATTGCAAATCAGAGATGCAGTATCATAATGCATACCTGATCCAATTGATACAAATTAGAAGAATATAATTAGAATTATAGCAGTTTCAGGGTGACATTAACATACAAATTTTACATTTTGGTGAATAGCTGCAAGGAGGAAATGAGATCAATGCATCATTTACCAGATTGTTTTATTGAAACATGACAATTTAAATATTAGCCCTATTTCTATGTTTTGCTTGTTGTGCAATTCTTGTTATACTGTAAGCTCTTCATAACTTCAGACCTCATTAAGCATGCAATATCTCCTTGTTCAGTAAATCAATAAATGCACTGATAAAGACTGATATTGACTCATTCTGTAAGTTGTTTGTGAAATGTAGTGGTTTTTAGACATAGTATCTATTTTCTAGCTGTGGTATTATAACACAATATTTAAAAGCTTTACTTGTCTTCCCTTTTCTTCCTTTAGGCAGTCGCAAGGACAAAGAAAAACCCTTAAGCCCCTCTGTTGTCCTTGAGAATTTGAGACATACCTTGACAGATTACCAGAGCAGGCTAGAAGACACATCTAATGAGGTAACACTTGCACTGTTTGGTGCCTAAGATACAGCCCTTGGCCTGCAGCAGTATGTGCTACCCACTCATTACAAAGGTCATGAGAGATTTCAGTGACCACAGGGAGTCTAGGATTGACAGCTTTGCAGATACCTATGGTGTCTGAGGAAACAACATAAAATGTGGCCATAGTGTTTAATCCAAGAAAAGCAAACATTATTACAGGGCCACACCAGCAATTTAGAAGACCTTTTAAGAACATCTCACTGGATTCTAATGCTTATTTTGTGAAATAGGTTGCAGAAGAAATATTTTGATGCTTCATTGCTCATTTGCTCAACAGGCTGTATACATGATTGTAACTGCATGTTTAAGAACAGAATGTCTGGCAATTCACACTCTCTTTAAATACTTATTGTAAAATGACAGTTACCACATTAGTGTGTAAAGTGACCCATTGTCTTTCTGAATGTTATTAATCAAGCAGCTCAAAATGTTGCACTTGTGTCTTTGTTTCAAAAAGTAAAATTAGGGAGTTTTTGGTCATGTGAGAATTTCGAGGGATATTGGAAACTGTTAGATAACTGAGAAAATAATTACATTTCTAACTGCTCCAGAAACCTTTTGATCCTTCTGCATCAAGAGTGTGGAATAGTATAGTGAATACTTTATGAAAATTCTGCCGACGCCGAACAAGAGACTTCAAAGTAACTAGGAACATGTAACCCATGGTGAATTGTTACCAATGAAGATAAATGTCACATGATCCCCAGCAGTGTGGAGGGATTGACACAGCAGGCTTTGGCTCAGAAATGTTCTTAGTTGTGAAACAGTGCCAGAGTTAGCAGAGAGGAGACTAGGAGGGTGGCTCTAGTGAAAGCAAAAGGGAATAGTTTGACAGAAAGAAGAATGAACTGTCAGAGAAAATAAATCGCAAGCTGTGGTGTCTAACTGATGATCTGCCACTCGACATCCATGTACAGCAGCATGTGACTGACCCTGCAGTTGTGTCGCAGTAAAGCAGGGACTGGCTCATATTGCAGTTGGATTAAAAAGACACTGGTATCAGCTATTATTGCAATAGATGCATTTAAAAAAAAAAATAAAAATAGCCTTTTGAATATTTTTGATTATTGTTCTTGCATTATCCAATAGGGATAATTTTAACTTTTGAGGGTTGTGTAAAACAGGCAAAGTTGGATGGGCAGCCCACTGCAGCCCTCCCCATTGTTGCTATCCATTAGACTCAATGCCCCAAGCTACAACAATACCATTGTCAGTTGTATTGGTTGGGTTTTGTCTTAGCTTCAGTGACATATTTCCCAACTCCTGTGGAATCGCTAAGCATAACTTCTGGCAGCTGATGATAAAGTAATCGATACCACACTAAGGACGCACTCTGGACACAGCACAATTGAAGTCCAGACGATTCTTATTTCTGTATATGTGATCTGTTTATCTTGCTATTGTGTACCACCCCAGTTCTCCCCTTTGACATGCTGCATTGTCTAAGTGCCATTTTGGCAACTTAAGGCTCTATCTGCTTTTCTGCACATGTGCAATCATCAGTGGCTTGCAGCAAAACAGTACTAATGTATTGTTATTTGAGAGCTAAACAATTACATTTGTGGCCATTCTTGACCTGCAGGTTGACATCGTCTCAACATGATCTGCCGGATTGCAAAACTGGTAACAATGAGATTAGTGAAACTCCTAAAAACAGCTTTCACCATGCAGTCTCCAAGCCTATTCAAGGAGGAAGAGACATTGAAGAGCAAGGACTTTATGCTAGTAGTCTGAGCATTCATAATTGCCAAAACAATTGGCTTTATGCTTTTAGCATGGAAAATTCTGCTGAAAATACCCTTGGGTTTTCCACACTCTTCATGGTTTGATTCCATGCTTAGGCACAACACATGTACAGGTTGTGGTGTTCTGCACCTTAGACAACATGTTCACAAGCGCACTCTCCAATGGCCCCAGAGAATTTGATGTTCAGAAAGCATTGCCCTTTGAAAGTAGATTGAGATCCCTCTCAGGTGAGCAATTTGGCTCTCCAGTTAAAAAATTGCTCTTTCTCCTTTTCTGTTTGTGTTTTATCAGCCACTCCACTCTTCTCAATTTTGCTATTGAAATCCCCTCGGACTGAGGTACCTGTGTTACTATTGCACAGAAGTGGATTGTTGCTGGTCATGAGGTGGAAAGTTTTGAGTGGTGTACAACTGGGTGGTAGGTAACTGTTCATGCCATGCGTAATTAATGTATTGCAAAAATACAGGGTTAGAGCAGGATTTCCAACCTTGCCATCAGAAAATCAAGGTACACTGTACTTGCATGATATATAATTGACATTGCTGAAGTTTATATATTTATTACCTTGTATTCCTTTCTAATTTTGAACAAACGCACCATTGTTCCTTTAAGCTGTGGCAGGTCATGCCTTTAAGGTGATCTTTTGGCCAGTATGACAAAAAGCCCAATAAGGAATATTACACATGGTCGGGCTTGCTCATAAAATTCTAAATGTGATGAACCCTGAAAATAGTGTTCTGCATACTTGCTATCAGGGCTCATGCTAAGGTTACACTTACCAATATACATTCAAATAGAAGGCAAACATCAAAGTTATTTACATTGTTATAACAAACAATACAATCTAAGGGTGAATGGCTTCTGTCTAATATTTGTTATATCTCCCAAATTAAATGGTTCTGGTGGTGGCAGAGAGTATTTTGTAATTAAGTTCTATCTGTGCCAATCAATCTCTTGTCCTGTTTCAAGTTAACTTTCCTGATAATTCTGCTTCTTTCCACTGTATCTCTGTCTATGTCTTCTTGTTAAGTTTTTGGGTCTTTTTAAGCTACCAAATTTAAAATTCTCCTAATCTCCAACATCCTGTAGCTTTGAAGCACAACAAGAATTGTGCGTTCCTCCAAATCTGGCCTCCTGTGCATCCGTCAATCCCTTCACTGCACTCTTGACAGCTGTGCCCTTGGTGACCTAAGCTCCTTACTCTGGAGATCCCTCCTTAAATCCCCTTGTTTCTCTACCATCCTTTCCTCTGAGATCTAAAGTCATAAATATCAGTTTGTTACTAATAAATCCAATCAGAATTCTGGAGAAACTTGTTTACCCAGAGAGTGGTGAGAATACGGAACTTGGTACCGCAAGGAGTGGTTGAGGGAATAGCACAGATACATTTAAGCAGAAGCTAGATAAACATATGATGAAGAAAGGAATAGAAAGATAAGCTGTTTAGGGTTTTATGAAGCAAGGTGGGAGGAGGCTTGTGGGGAGCTGGAATACCATTTTCAACTTTTTAGGCTGGATAGTCTGTTTCTGTGCTGTATATTCCACTTGCCCTAAGTTATTGTGACTCTCATATTTTTGATTCCTCTCATTGGTGAATGCCAGCCTGCCTTACCTTTGTGAAAGAGTTTTTCCTTCCCTTCAGATCGAGGCAAGCTGGGTAGCTGCTGGAAAACCTTGCCTGGTACATTGCTCTTAGCTGCAAAATTTACCCAATGGCTCTGGTCATTGAAAGTAATAAAGTATCACCTTAAATCTTACTTTCAGTTTAAATTAACAAAGAGCTATTTTTGGAAAAAATGAATAAGCATGTAAGTAATTGCATGTATTTATGGCAGCGAATATTTGTACCACAACACCAGGTACACTTTCTAGATGGATGCAGTGTCAGAGTGTCAGTTGGCCGTAATAGACTAACAAAGTTCAAGTTACCCATTTTTAGGTCAATGCAGCACTTAACCAATTGCAAGATCTTGCATCTAATTTATCCATCATTTATCAGCTGTCGCCTGTGTAAAACATGCTTCTGATAATTCAGGAAATAATGAAGAGATATAATTGGGAAATTTCAGTAAACGAGATTCCCAACTTCCAATAAACTCCAAGACTGTGGAGAATTGATTGTAACATGTTGACAAAAAAATCAATGTTAAAAAAAATATATTGAATAAAATATTTAAGAAAAGATTAATTGCCTCATGTAGGTTTCAAAACAATGACCCTGGGATTAAGAGTCCCATTGAACTACCCAGGCTGTGTTGGAACTCCCTGCACAGAACCTTAGAATGCTGGGGGAAAATAGCATTCAAAAAATTTAAATAACCTATTTATTTTGTTAATTTTCATGGTCTGATTTATTATGGATTGAGACAAGTTGATTGGTGTTCAGTGTGAGGGGCTTAACCCCTCTGTAGATGCAGCCGCTTGTTTCTCTTTCAAAGCCTCCGGGTGTCTTTTTGGACCTAGAGCGGAATGGGTCTGAGGCACGAAGTGTCCGTTCATTTTCTGTTCCTTATTTTAAACTCTTTCAAAATCAAGGTAATTGCCCAGGAGTTGGGCACAAATTTCATCCTGCCGCCAACCGGAAAGTCATCAGAAGCATTTGCGCATGGCACCAATGGCTGCAGTGTGGATTGAGTGAATGTACAACTGTCCCTGGTGCCTTTCCAGTCAGCAGCAGGCGTTAACGTATATTTATAGTTGCCAACGTTCCACCTAACCCGAGTGGGCAAAATAATAAGCTTGCAACTCTTAAGAGAAAGATAATTCATTGAGATTCTGTTCCTTGAATTTCTTACCACAATGGAAGCTTAATTAATCTACACTGATTTTTGGAAATTAAAACTGATTTTTCTCTCAGGAGTTTCAAATGATTTAACTTGAAACTGCTTCTGGGCTGGTAACTTAGGGCAGAATTTTGTTCGGCGTGCGGGTGTGCGCCAGACACGCCCAAGTGTAATATTACGTCGGGTGTGCGTCCGGACATCAGCACACACTCGCGCGATATTTCGTTAGGCGGGCGCACACTGGAGTTGACTGCGCGCCTGCCGATAATTGAAAGGCCTGTTAAAGCCATTAACAAGCTAATTAAAATCAAATTAACGCTGCCCATCCAGCCTTATGGTTGGCGGGCAGGCAAAAAAGCCAAGTAGCCTTTACATTTTTTAGGAAACCACATCCACAAGCGGGATGACGTTTCCTAAAGCAAATAAACATTAACTGAAATCTTGATTTTTGAATTAAAAACATGTCCCAGCTCATTTGACAGAGTCACAGGAGGGGACATGTTTTAAAAAATTTTTACTGTCTATAAAAAGTGCTACAATTGAAGCGCTCTTTCGCGTGCATGCACGAACTGCGTGCCAGGCCTGCTGCCCCTCCTCCTCTCGCCCACTGTAGCTTGCAATCCACGCAGGGCGGGCCTTATTTGCCCCGCCCACATGAAATCGCGGTGTGGAGCTGTTCGCAAGCGGCAGTCGGCTTCCCGGCCGCCCCAGCCCTGCCCGACGAGGGAAAAATTCTGGCCTTCGTTGTGGATCTCTGAGTTTACTGCTTGTCGGTGAAAGTTTAAAATCTATCTTTTAATTCATTCATGGGATGTGGGCATCGCTAGCTGGGCCAGCATTTATTGCCAATCCCCAGTTGCTCTTGAGAAAGTGGTGGTGAGCTGCTGCCTTGAACCGCTGTAGTCCATGTGGTGTAGGTACACCCACTGTGCTGTTAGGAAGGGAGTTCCAGGATTTTGACCCAGTGACAGTGAAGGAACGGCGATGTATTTCCAAGTCAGCATGATGTGTGGCTTGGAGGGGAACTTGCAGGTGGTGGTGTTCCCATGCATTTGCTGCCCTTGTCCTTCTAGGTTGTCGAGGTTGTGGGTTTGCAAGGTGCTGTTGAAGGAGGTTTTGTGAGTTGCTGCAGTGCATCTTATAGACGGTACACACTGCTGCCACTGTGTGTTGGTGGTGGAGGGAGTGAATGTTGAAAACGATGGATGGGGTGCCAATCAAGCGGGCTGCTTTGTCCTGGATGGTGTCGAGCTTCTTGAGTGTTGTTGGAGCTGCACTCATCCAGGCAAGTAGAGAGTATCCCATCACACTCTTAACCTGTGCCTTGTAGATGGTGCACAAACCTTGGGGAGTCAGGAGGTGAGTTACTCGCCACACAATTCCCAGCCCCTGACCTGCTCTTGTAGCCACACTAATTATATGGCTGGTCCAGTTCAGTTTCTGATCAGTGCTAACCCCCAGGATGTTGATAGTGGAGAATGGTGCTAAATGTTGTGCAATCATCAGCGATCATCCCCACTTCTGACCTTATGATGGAAGGAAGGTCATTGATGAAGCAGCTGAAGATGGTTGGGCCTAGGACACTACCCTGATGACCTCCTGCAGCGATGTCCCAGGACCAAGCTGATTGACCTCCAACAACCACAACCATCTTCCTTTGTGCTAGGTAAGACTCCAAACAGTGGAGCATTTTCCCCCGATTCCCATTGACTCTAGCTTTGGTGTCAGGGCAGTCACTCTCATCTCATCTCTGGAGTTCAGCTCTTTTTTCATATTTGGACCAAGGCTGTAATGAGGTCAGGAGCTGAGTGGCCCTGGCGGAACCCAAATTGAGCATCAATGAGCAGGTTATTGCTAAGCAAGTGCCATTTGCTAACACTGTCGATGATACCTTTCATCACTTTACTGATGATTGAGAGTAGACTGATGGGGCAGTAATTAGCTGGGTTGGATTTATCCTTTTTGTGGACAGGACACATCTGGGCAATTTTCCAGTTGCCAGGTAGATGCCAGTGCAGTAGTTGTAATGGAACAGCTTGGCTAGGGGCGGAGCTGGTTCTGGAGCCAAAGTCTTCAGCACTATTGTCGGAATATTGTCAGGGCTCATTGCCTTTGTAGTATCCAGTGCCTTCATCTGTTTCTTGATATCACGTGGAGTAAATCGAATTGGCTGAAGACTGGCAGCTGTGATGCTGGGGACCTTTGGAGGAGGCAAGATTGAGCGTCCACTCGACACTTCTAGCTGAAGATGGCTGCAAATGCTTCAGCCTTGTCCTTTGCACTGATGTGCTGGGCTCCCTCCATCATTGAGGATGGGGATTCTTGTGGAGCCTCCTCCTCCAGTGAGTTATTTAATTGTCCACCACTATTCACAACTGGATGTGGCAGGACTGCAGAGCTTAGATCGAAACCATTGGTTGTGGGATTGCTTAGCTCTGTCTATCACATGCTGCATCCGCTGTTTGGCCTGCAAGTAGCCCTGTGTTGTAACTTCACTTGGTTCTTACCTCATTTTTAGGTATGTCTGGTGCTGCTCCTGGCATGCAGTCCTGCAATCTTCATTGAACCAAGGTTGATCCTCTGGCTTGATGGTAATGGTAGAGTGGGGGATATGCCAGGCCATGAGATTACAGATTGTGGTTGTATACAATTCTGCTGCTGATGACCTACAGGTTGAACCCCTGTCCCTCAAGCAATTAGCCTCTGGATTACTAGTCCGGTGACATTACTGCTATGCCACCGCCTTCCCTTTTGATTTCAGCTGAACAGCTCTTTTTGTATCCTAAACAGAGTTACTGGGATCTACTGGATTTTGAACATCCAAATTGCTTATCAGATTTAACAACAAACTGAACCAATTACACTGCATTGTTCAACCTCGATCTCTTTCCGTTTGTACCATACTTCCTTTTGATATCTACAGTCCGTAGCATATTAAAGTTCCTCTTGCATGGTACTTTCAAACAAACTCTCTGGAAGCCCAGATACGCTAGACCAAATAATTTTCTCATCACTTTAACATGAGAGAATCTAACCATCACCCCATGATGTTCAATGGCATTACCATCACTGAATCCCCCACTATCAACATCCTGGGGGTTACCATTGACCAGAAACTGAACAGGACTAGCCATATAAATACTGTGGCTATAAGAGGAGGTCAGAGGCTAGGAAAAGTGCGACAAGTAACTCCTCACCTGACTCCCCAAAGCCTGCCCAGCATCTACAAGGCACAAGTCAGGAGTGTGATGGAATACTCCCCACTTGCCTGGAGGAGTGCAGCTCCCACAACACTCAAGGTGCTTGACACCATCCAGGACAAAGCAGCCTGCTTGATTGGCACCGCATCCACAAACATTCACTCCCTCCACCACCGACATACAGTAAGCAGCAGTCTCTACATGATGCACTGCAGGAATTCACCAAGGCTCCTTCGACAGCACCTTCCAAACCCACGACCACTACCAACTAGAAGGACAAGGACAGTAGATAGATGGGAGCACCACCACCTAGAAGTTCCCCTCCAAGTCACTCACCATCATGACTTGGAAATATATCACTGTTCCTTCACAGTCGCTGGGTCAAAATCCTGGAACTCCCACCCTAACAGCACTGTGGGTATACCCACACCACATGGACTGCAGCGGTTCAAGAAGGCAGCTCACCACCACCTTCTCAAGGGCAAATAGGGATGGGCAATAAATGCTGGCCCAGCCAGCGAAGTCCGCATACCATGAATGAATAAAAAAAATGTCACTTGCTCAAGGTAAAATATCTGCAGTTACATATGAACATACGAATTTGGAGTCTGAGTAGGCTACTCGGCCCTTCAAGCCTGCTCCGCCATTCAATAAGGTCATGGTTGATCTGGCTGTAACCTGTCACCTACCCCCAGTAACGTTTCACCCCATTGCACTACCTGTGCTTTGAAAACATCCAAGACTCTGTTTCCACTGCCTTTGAGGAAAGGATTTCCAAAGATTCATGACCCACTGAGAGAAAAAAATTTCTTCTTATCTCTGTCTTAACTGGGTGACCCTTTATTTTTAAACAGTGACCCCTAGTTTTAAATTCCCCACAAGAGGAAGCATCCTTTCCACATCCACCCTGTCAAGACCCCCCAGGATCTTGAAGGCTTTAATCAAGTTGCCTCTTACTCTTCAAAACTCCAATGGGTACAAGCCTAGCCTGTCCAACCTTTCCTCATAAGACAACCTACCCATTCCAGGTACTTAATAAACCTTCTCTGAACTGTTTCCAATGCATTTACATCCTTCCTTAAATAAGGAGACCAATACTGAATGCAGTATTCTAAATATGGCCTCCCCAGTGTCCTGTACAACTGAAGCATAACCTCCCTAGTTTTGTATTCAATTCCCTCAATAAAAAAAACATTCTATTAGCTTTCCTAATTACTTGCTGTACCTGCATACTCGTCTTTTGTAATTCATGCACTAGGACACCCAGACCCCTCTGCATCTCAGAGCTTTGCAATCTCTCACCATTTAGATAGTATGCTTCTTTTTATCCTTCCTGCCAAATTGGGCAATTTCCCACATTTTCCCACATTATACTCCATTTGCCAGATCTTTGCCCACTCCCTTAACCTCTCTATGTCCCCTTGTAGTTTCCTTATGTCCACTTCACAGCTTACTTTCCTACCTATCTTTGTATCATCAGCAAGTTTAGCAATCATCCCTTCGTTCAAGTCATTTATATAAGTCGTAAAAAGCTGAGGCCCCAGCACTGATCCCTGTGGCACACCGTTCGTCGCATCCCGCCAACCAGAAAAAAACCCATTTATGCCAACTCTCTCTTCCTGTTAGCCAGCCAATCTTCTGTCCACACCTATATGTTACCCCCCTACGCTATGAGCTTTTATTTTCCGTAATAACCTTTGATGTGGCACTTTATCAGATGCCTTCTGGGAATCTTAAGTACAGTACATCCACTGGTTCCCCTTTATCCACAGCACATGTAACTCCTTCAAAGAATTCCAATAAATCAGTTAAACATTATTTTGGTCAAAAAATTCTACCCTTTCTAAAGCTATATTGGCTGTCATTTATCAGATTATTTTCATATAGGTACTATTCCAGTTCTACTTTTAATCATTCTTTCCATTAGTTTCCTAATTCTTTAGAGGGAACCATAGACTTATAGTTTTCCGTGAGTATAGGAATGACACTGTCCCTGGGTCAAAATCCTGGAGCTCCCTCCCTAATGACACTGTGGGTGTGCCTACACCACAAGGACTGCAGTGGTTCAAGAAGGCAGCTCACCACCACCTTCTCAAGGACAATTAGGGATGGACAATAAATGCTGGCCTAGCCAACAAAGCCCACATCCGATGAAAGAATTAAAAAAAAACATTTACCTGATTCCAGTTTATTGGAACTTCCCCATTATTCATCAAATCTGTCAATTTCACACATCATATTTTGCTGAGATATAATCCATTTTCTAAGGGAATTTCTGTTCCTTCAGCCTATTAAGAGTCTCTGCTTCAGAGTCCTGAAATAAACACCAATTTTTTTTTTGCTTTTCCTGGTGAAAAACCTTCCAACCCATTTAACATGTTTAGTATCTTCTGTTAATTTTCATTTTAAACCATGTGAATATCTCTGGGCTTAGATTTCCTCCTGGAGTCGTCCTTTTCTTTTATTGAAAGTATTGAAGGAATTTTTTAAAGTCTTTTTTGGTACAATATATTCCTCTCCAATTCTCTCTTGATAATCCCATTTCTAATATAGACCTGCTTATTTATAGTTCTGTTCTGTGTCCTGTGGTTATCTATCTCTCTGCATGCTTTGCAAGCTTCCTGTTTTAATTGTCCCATTCTTTCATTTCAGAGCTGTTTTTGTTCAGCTCTGACATAAAGTTTATCCTTGATATCGAGACCCTGCATAATATTTTCAGAGGACGTCCATTTATTCTAGAACAGTTTATCCTCAAGTCAATGTTGTTAAACTTTGCCCTTGTATCCCAGAACATTTTTTGTGTTAAATTGTATGCTAAGATTTGTGCCTGCACTTATTCCCAGTCAGATTGAATGTTGAAGCTTAACAATTCAGTTTCTTCTACTCCCCAAATAGTATCTGCCCACTTGGGGAAAAAAAAACAAATTTAGAAGACAACCTGCTCTTCAGGAGAGGTTCGTGATGCAGTCAGGAGACAGTGTGAACGATGTTGACATATTCAGAGTCCCTCCTCCTGGAACATTTCTGATTTTGGGATTGTTGAAGTTACCAATTGTTATCATCAGCCTTTTGTCATTCACACTTCAAATTTTGTCATAAAATAACAAGTCATTCCATTTCTTTTGACCAAACTGTCTAGGAAAAATTCATATTTTGTCTGGCTTTTTTCTTGCTACACATGTAGCTAGAGAATTTCACACAATAGCTTTTCCAGTGGCACCTCCTTAACTTCCCATGTGTATATAAGGCAACCCCCTCTTTTTCCTTCTTCCTAAATACCCTGAATCATTGTCAGATACTTATACATCACCCTGGATTAATTCATGTCTCTGTGATTCATGTTAAAACATAATTATCAGCCATGATCCATGCCTCTAGTTTTAAAGGCTCTGGCATTTATGTACGTGAATCCAATTTTGGCTCTTGACCCTAACTCAAGTTATCCAAGTAACCTGATCCTCCTGATGATGCTATATTCTTGGCCTTGTCCTTATCAATTATAGTATCATCTTTCTTATACATGCAAGCCATACTCAGTCCTCCAGCAAAGGTCACCAGTTAGCTATCAGTAGTGGGAAACCTGGGAGATTTTTCCCTGCCTTCCTGCAGCAATGCCTAGATTAATGTTGAATGCCCTCAATGGCTGGTCTAACTGTGATTATCCAATTTGAAACAGACTGTAAATTGAACCCAAGGCTGTCTGACCTGTATGGTATTGGATCACACCATAGATTGCATTTACCTAGAGTCCATTGTGGAGGTATGTATTGCCTCTACAAGACTTGAAGTTTTATATAGCATTGATTGATTAATTCTGATCTCTGTTAGTTATCTTCAACTGGCTAATATATAATTATTCAACTATTTTTTGACATCAGGCATTTTATGCCTGAACTTGGAGTTTTTGCCAGTGATCAGAAATAAGTACATGCATGCAGCAGCCCAGAAAAAGGAGCTTGGATGACATTTTTTAAAAAGCTATCTCCAATTACAAAGCAAGTAAATGCTTCAAACAATTTTACTTAGATATAAATGAGAATTTGAGTGAGTTACAAATATTGTTAGTTTGACCTGCATTGTGGAATGCTCATTTAAACATTAAGTTCTGTGGGTGGGCAATAGTAAGTAGGTGTGAAGAGTAGGCGTTACTTGGTATTAATGAGGCAGTTAGCTTGCTGCCCTTTTTAAATTAGCCCAAGGTCATTGTTCAAAGTAAATCTGTTGAAATATACCTTAGGAGTACTGTCTTGGGAAACAACAACATTTTATCTTGTTGCATTAGTCTTATTTGACTGGCTATCTATGTATATTTTCATTGATGGGTATAAATACCTGCATTTGATTGATGAACTATATTTCTACTACTGACCCTGGAATTTCCCATTAATACCACATTTGATTGATGACATGATGTTTTATCCAAAATGATGCAAATCCAAAATCTAAACAGTGAAGCTGTGGCTGTAAATAGGGAAATAGCTTTCTTGGAAAGGCAGTAATTGGGGCACTTCAAAGTTATTTACAGCATTGAACTATTTTATTCTGTTAAAATGGATGGGTGCGAACATCACTGTTAAGAGTTGGGGTGAAACCACAGTAAAGGATTGGATGGGAACATATCTGGCATAAGGTTACTCAGTGCCTTCTCCCTTGAACTACTGGGCTTGGATGGATGAGTTTGCACCATGAACCATACAATATTACCCTAGTTGCTGCTACTGAAATGGATGAATAAAAACATAAAGGAAAGATTGAGGGTAGGCAGGGGCACACACTGAGTACATGGACAACAGAGGAGAGCATGACAAGGGAGAATACATGGAGAAATAAAAAAAATACTACAAATTAACCTGCAGAATAGGCAGATAATTGGCAAATGAGTTTCAACACAAATATGGTTGAGGTGTTGTATTTTTTTTTAAAAAAGGAAACTTGGAAATTAAGGGCAGGATTGCACCTTTGTTGGACCCTGGTCACTAATTTAGTTGGATTGATGGATCCGGGTTGCAATTTGTTTCGGGAGGGCTGAGTTGGTACCATAGACAGAGTAGATCAGCGGACAGTTCTTATGTAGAACACGTTATTTATTTACAAAGGAACTCAGCAGCTACACTTGTGTGCTTACAACTCAAACCCTGTCTCTACATTACAGACTCTAACTCTACTCCTACTGACTACTAAGGTAGCCCACGCTACTCTGCTCTTGGATACTAAGATCATGTGATCTTCCATTATAACATTTTTCTTAAAGGTATATTACACATCAGATTACCACAACCTTTCAGGGCAGGGACCTGACGTCTGATGTGAGTCCAGGTCACAAATGCACTTGGAAGACCGTGGGACTTCCACCTCAGTTTTTACTAGCGGCAGCTCATGAACAAGCTGCGACTGGGTTCGCCGCCCTGTGCAGGTTGGCCACCCAACGAGAGCTGCCGGACCAAGCAGAGGGCCAGCAGCTCAGCAGCACCACCAAGAACGGCGGTTACTGCTAAGGCATGCAGGGGCTCTGAAGCCTGGATGAGGTAGCCTGATATCTATGGAGGGGAAACTCTTTTGAATTAATCTCGGGCTGTCTTCACTGCCTGCCACCCCTTCTTTGAATGAGAAGTACTGCCCCCACCCCACCCTCCCATCAGCTTTTTGAACAGAAATTGACTTTGAAATAACTCCCAAATGTCTTGCACTTGCCAAAATTAAGTGTACTGTTCAATTCACTCAAAAACAGAATTCTGATATCAAAATAATAGGTCAAGCAAATCTCGGAACAGCACAGTTATGTCTTGTGGTTCCCAGAAGTTCAAAATAATCACATTTTCAGATGCTATTACTGGAGCTAACACCAAATGTATTTTTTTCTAGATCTCCAAATGCTGTAGAATAATACATTGTCAGTTCAGCACATAGGCTGTAGTGCAGTATTGAATGATGTGGCATCCTGAATATTTGTGTATACGTGCACATAGGAATATAGTCCCTAACTTTTTTTGACCAATCTAACAAGGACCATGAATTTTTGAGGTGTTTGGGAATTTAACATGATCCTGATTCCTAATTGGCTACCATCACAGTAGCTTTCTCATTAGAATGTACTAAATGATATTGAACTAATGAAAGCAGCAGGGTAGTGGACTTTAGACAAGAGAAACAAAAGTCCTTGTGGTGTATGATTAAGCAGCAGCCTTGGGCATGGAGGAGCCCTCGGGTATAAAACTTGCAGCTCCTGAATCCTGCGGTCAGAATTGTGAATGATATACTGTCCAACTGCTTTTTGTCCCGGGAAAAAAAAATTCTGTCGTTAAGAAAAGCTATTAGAACAAATAGTCTGATACAATCGTATTTTCAATTCACTTTTCCTTTAACACGATAAGTTTTTTAAAAAAAATAAACTTGTGCATCAGCTGTCCAAGATGCATGCATGCAGGAAGCTGGCCATGTGTCATTTAACTAATTAAAGATATGCAAGGGTGTAATCTGGGCAAAATGGACTTAAACTTAGGACCTTGCATCTAAATGCTTTTTAACTAGACCAGCTGTATCACACAGTGATGAAACGTTGCTTTCTATAGTAATGAGGGAGGTTGTTGCCAAAATTCGTGTTTCTAGCAAATTGAAAAATAAATGTTGCTTACCATTACATTGTTGCTTAAAGCTCTCTGATGAATGTTACCTTCAAATCTGCTTATTAAATTCTGCTAAACTGGTTTACTTTAAATGCATACTTTTTGTTTTTGAACTGTCATAAGTTTTAACTGGTTTTCCTAATTTAATTTCAGGAAAAGATTACAAGATTAATTTTCCATAAGCTTTATTGTACCTCATTACATGTTGGGCTGTTTGAATTCTTAGAGCAAAAAGTGCTTTCTGCTGTTCACTAGTATTTTTATATTTTATGCAGTCCAATCCTCAATGTAGTTTCATTTCAGTCTTCTTTCTCTTATTCACTTTTGCCTTCTCCCTATCCAATGAATAATTACTGAAGTGCCTTTTTTTGCAAGTTAGAGATTTCTTCACTTAAGCAATTACATTTGGTAATATGGCATTAACTTTCTTCAGCTTGTTAAAACATCATATAATGGAATTACAATGAACAGATAAAAAAGTTATTTTATTCTATTGGAAGACTACTGAGAAGAGAAATTGCTTGTCCAAATAAGACCCATTTAAAAAGTATCGTGGGCTGGGGGGGGACGGAGGGGGAGTAGAAACAAAGTCAGAGTAAGTACAAAAACACACTCAAAGCAATAGAAACATTGTGGGAATTCAGTAACAGACGCAACAACTAATTGCGTTTACAGTGACTAATATCAGAATGAATTTTATTGACAAACACCTTGGCTGGAGTTTCCCCCTCTGACATTGGGATGGAATGGAGGTGGGGTAGCAAAAAAAATGGCCACCAAGCAACACAGCTGGAAATCCTATCTCCATTTCTGCCCTTTGCTGTTTTCCAAAGGTGGGGAAGAGAGCAGGCCTCTAAATTAGTCTGTTTCTATTTGTATTGTTGTGGGCTCATTAAGAGTGCGACCCTGGTAAGTTTTCCAATTTTCAGTGAGGTGGCCAGAGATCAACAGCTGTCCGGAATCAGACCGGCCTAGTGGAGGTGGGGAGGGGACAGGGTCGGCTATAAACCCATGCGAGAAGATGCAGTTCGAAATTGCACTGAAGAGGCTGAGCATGGCCGGGGCGGGGGCAGAGGGGGGCGGAGTCGTGGTCTTACCCCATTTTACCCCAGCCTTGCCTGTCCCAGGTTCCAGGCCTCCAGCTGTCCTCCAAAAGTGGGAAATTTGTACTTTGAAAATTTTCTCTGGAAATATTAATTTACAAATGGCAGCCACAGCTATGGCTGCCAATTTGGGCAGAATGTGGTATGCTTCCCTCGTTTCCTGCCTCCATTTCTGCCCCCTTGCCTTTGGCAGTAGACCCGCCTCTAAGGTTATTGAAGCCCTGACCCCTGGAAAATCCTGCTTCCTGGAAGGCTGCTGACAGAGGCAGGTTAATGACCTGAATTGAAGCCGCCTCCCAATTCCTACTTCGGAGGGAAAAGTCCAGCCCTTGTTTTTGTAAGAAAGGGGAGCACAGGAGCATGTGATGTGATTGCAAAAGGTTGGATAAGTTAGCAGCAGAAGGTGTAATGTTGTTTTTGACTTTGCTTTCTCTGGCAATGTGTGTATAAGGAGATGTAATTGCAGGCTTGTTTTTTAAAAAAAAAAGGATTTATTTGTTTAGTTTTAAGCCATCAGTTACAGGAGCACAATGGCAATAATTTGTTGAGCTGCTTTGATTGGCATACAGATCGAGCGATGATTTGAAATATGGGGCTGCTGGGAGCCATGTGCTTTGGTTGTTTTTTCTCTCCTTGTGATACTGAGCTGTATTATGTGTGGGGCAATTTTACTAGTAGGAGGCAAAACTGCAGAAGTACAGAGCTTTTTTTTGAGCATGGCTTTGTATTATAAATGAGATTTGAATCAGTTTTGGCCTGAAGTAAACCACTGCAGGGACCAGGCCTGTACTGGGACCAATTTGGAAGCGCAAAAGTGCAAACTGCAGATTTGCTGCCACATCAGTTTGATTCCACTTGGTGTATAAACTCACGTACTATTTGCACAAAAGGAGGGGAGGAGAGGGGAGAAGTTGAGTTTTTTGCTGAACGGTTACTTCATATGAGCACCACTTTGAGTCAGAAATGTAAACTGAGCAATTCAATCAACAGTGTGAATTGAACAATGGAACTTGGTTAAAGTAGGAGGACTCAGTGAAAGCAAGATATAAATACAATAATGGATTTGTACTGCTCAAATCTGATCCAGACAATTGCAATCCAGCTGCTAGCAGAAATGTGAAAAATTCTAGGCTCTAAGTTAATATCAACATAAGATGACCGATCTTTAGGGAAGATTTTATGGCAAGACCAATTCAGAAACATCATAAAAGGAGAAATTTTACTAGCCGAAAAGCTAATTTGTTTTGACAAGGCTTTTTTTTATATCTCAATAGCTCATTGTAAATGACTGGTAGATTTTCTGTCACATTTGACAGCTATGGAAGTGACAATATGAAAACCCATGAACGATAAAGCCCATTATGTACAAAACGGAAACACAAGAATTTTGAGCATGCGCAATGATATTCTCATGTGGACAAATACAGAAGTATTAGTTTTGCATGGCCCTATCTAAATGAAACTGGCTGTGCATTTAGAAAATGAATTATGGTGAACTTAGCTGTAAAACTTATCCACTTATTTTTATATTTGTTTCAGCTTAACAAAATGAAGGATTTATATGAGAAGATAAATGAACAGTGTGTGGCTTACAAAGAGTTAATCTGGTCACAAAATGCCAATCATGAGGTAGGAATTTAATTGATCTGTTAAATAGCTGTTCAGTTATTTAAAATAAATATATGTTTTATACATAGCCTTTGAGTCTGACCCTCTGTGTCTGGCCTGCTACCTTCATTTAGCAAATATGATTTCAATACCATATTTTTGCACTAAACAAAGACAAGTTATGTTTTGGAAAATATTTGCATATTACCAATGTTAAATTTAAGCAATTATACCTAATCTCATTGTTGTTTTCGGGGTGGATTTATACATGATAAAGATGCAGCAATTTATTTCCCTAAAGTTGCAGTGACAACTTTGAACTTGTGCAAGCAGAAAATCAAATTGTAAATTGGATTAGAGTGAGCAATGCAGTCTCTGATGATAGCTGTGGATGTATCCTCGACAGGCTCACAATTAAGATGCTGAGTGCCAACAGATTCCATAAGACAGCGACCTTCACTATTTTTCAAGCAAGGGTCACTTTAGCAAAAAACCTGTAATATAAGAGTCACGTTGACTACTATAATAGAAGCCATTGCCTGATTCGCTCCTGCTCGCAATAACACAAAGGAAGAAAGGACATTAATTGAACAGCAGAATACGTTGTTCTTTCTAAGGAAATGCCTCCCGCGCCGGCGCCCTCACACTCGCCCCCAGCTTCTCCTCCCCAGGACCCCACTCCATTGCACTCTGTTCTCTGGGCCCTGGTTGGAGGTGCTGGAGCTTTGCTCCAGCAGCACTACACTACTGGCTGGGGAACCGCGCTTAACATCAATGTGAGCCAGCAGTGGCTCACGGGTTTTGCAATGAAGACCACTGCCATTAGGGCACAAACAGGATTGAACTTCAAGTGGTGCACTTCACATTATTAACCTAAAGTTTTTGATCCAAGCCCAATAAGTAATTCTCTGTCTTTGGTGAATTATACCAAAGGCTTCACCAACAAATACTGGATTCCATCCAATTGCTAATAAAAACGGCAAGTGCTGGAAATACTCAGCAGGTCTGGCAGCATCTGTGGAGAGAGAAATAGAGTTAACGTTTCGAGTCAAATATGACTGTTCAGAATTGAAGGAAGGTAGAAATGTGATGGGTTTTATGTTGGTGGAAGGGGGAGGGGAAGGAAGAACAGAAGGGAAGCTCTGGGGCAGGGTGGAGGGCAGGTGTGATTACATGACAAAGATGTCATGGAACATAATGCAAAGGACGTGGTAATGGTTGTAGTAAAGAAACAAAAGAGGGCTAGTTAGCTCAGTTGGCTAGAGGGCTAGCATGTGACTCAGAATGCCACCAATGTCTGTTCATTTAAATCCAAGAAGCTTATCTTTGATGACTTGGCCCTTAATAGAGAAATAATCAAATATTGGGCTAACAACCACTTCTGTGGACTCTCTGCTGTCTTGCACAATTTCTGTAACTAAATTTTAGACTTAAAATGGAAATATTTTATAATTTTTATAGTTTTGTATCCCCTTATCATGCAATACTGAACATATGGTGGACTATTTAAACCATTCAGCATTGCTAAGATGATAGAACTGGCAATCAGAAAGCATATTGCAGCCATATATGATTTTTCATAGATCTTGTTTCATGGTGAGCATTACATTTCCAAGCTTCATTATAAGAGGCTTGGAAATCCAAATCTATTTCATCTGCCTCCAGCTTTACCAAGTGCTGTGTGCATTCTTTTTTGAGTTATCTTACATACCCTGCGTTTAGGAAAGCATTCTTGTGAACTGAAGTTAATGTCATGGAAAATGGCTTTGGTTTCTTCCAGAAGAATTAATGAGCTGCAGGTACTGGTAATAGAATAGCCCTTCATTAGGTTGTGTACTAAGTTTCCACTTGAGGTGGTCTCAGAATTTCATCAGCATTAAGAAATTACCATCACTTGTCTCGGTCCTCTTCCCCTAAAGTTTGAATTAGAGCACCAGTTTTTTTTCTCTATGCTAAAGATGAAATGCTGGGATTGCAACATAAAAGTTTGATTTGATAACAAGTGCTGAAGATTTTTCAATAAGTGTTAAAGGTAGCCAGAGGATCCCCGCTTTGAATTAATATAAACTCTTGTTCTTCAGAAAGTTCATGAAGACCTGACAGCTGCTAATAAAAAGTTAAATCATTGGCGCAGTGAATGTTCTGAAAAAGATGCACTGATTGACACTATGAACATGGAGCTACAAAATGTGAAACATAACTTTGAGAGGGAGAAAAATTCCATTGCTGAAGCGAAAAATGAAATTCAAAAACTTACACGAGCTCATCAAAAGGATACAGAGGTATTGTGATGGATTGCAAGATAATCTCTTAAATTGAATATTTGTTATTGCTTTGATGTGTGAAGCACCAATGTATATGGCCCATCCTCTTATTTATCGTTGCATGTGGCAGCAATCTCACTAAGTTAATTTAGCATTTGTGAGAAGTGCATTACACTCATTCACTTATATAATGATTAGTCTTTAGTTTTTGTTACTGTATAGGTAACAGACCTGATCTGAGGACTCATCGTTATGAAACATTTAATCTCCACAGAATGAATGTGAGAATTTAAATTTTCTGATAGTTTGCTAGTAATGCACTGTTGATTATCACTTGATAAACTTGTGGTCATTATATTGCAATCATTAATATTTCATTGCGGATATGATCATGAATGTCCCCTGAGACCTGTCATAAACAAAAAAGAATAATATTGCCCTCATTTAGTTCAATAAATATTATTTACACGCAGTCCTTTCACTCACGTGAGAGCTCAAATGATGTTTAAACACCTCGAGTTTTGCTCTTCGAGGTCATGATGTTATCTGAAACCTTCAAGTAAGTTTTTGTCTTGTAATTACTCCTATGCTTAACTCTCTTGGCATGATTTAGCTGCATGAAATATTTTTTCCAGCAAGCTGGGGAACTCTCCATTTATTCACGTAATGGTTACTCTGAAATTGAGTGGCAAGCACAATGTCATGCAGAAATAAAGGAAAATTAACACCATTAGTAACATTACCACATTAAAAAACAATCTTATAATCTGGAACGGAACTCTGTTTGAAAAACATAATTTTGAAATATGGCTAAAAGAACGGTGATTGGGGCTTTATGGGTGTAAAGTGCAATTGAAAGCCTGCATTTAATATTTTCAGATTTAATACACGTGAATATTGTCACCATTTAGAGACTTTCATGTTTTTGAGAAGAATAAATGTTGACTTTTACATGCAAAATTTGGGGAGATTTTTGTTGCATACATCAGACCGAAAACCGTTATGATTTGCTTACAGTGGTGTGGTGGGGTAGTGGTAATGCTACTGGACTAATGATCCAGAGGCCCAGACTAATCTCTGGGGTCTTGAGTTCAAATCCCACAATAACAGCTGGTTGGATTTAAATTCAATTAATAAGCATTAAATAAAAAATTATATTTTAGAAATGTCTATTTTTGAAAATTCAAAAAGAAAGACTTGTATTTATATAGTGCTTTTCTTATATAGTGCTTTTCACGGCCACTCGTGTCAAAGCACTTTATAGCCAATGAAGTACTTTCGAAGCGAAGTTGTTGTAATGTAGGAGACATAGTCAAACAATGATTAAAATATCCAGAAATGTACATCAGTTTGTTTCAGAATCACAGAATTGTTACAGTGCAGAAGGGAGCCATTTGGCCCATCGTGTCTGCACCGGCTCTCCAAATGAGCAATTCCCCTTCAAAATGACAAAATTGCAACTATATTCTTTCTAGAGTTTTTTTTTTGCCAATTGAACTTATTTTTTCTACCCATATCCAATTGTTTAAGATGTTAGGCAGGTGATTTGGCTGTGCAGCTCTGCCAATGATGTTTTTATGCCACTACTTTTTATTGGAGAAAATAAACTTTATTCATAAAATATCTGAAAGAACATTACAAAACATTTCAAAATGGCCATCACAAAAGGTGCAATCATATTCCAGTTTTCTGCATAGATTATGAGGTGCTTCAATACAATCAATGAACATTATAGACATTTCAACATGATCATTACAGAGAGCCAGACAGTGCAATGGTATTCAAGCTATCGACATGGATCATGTTCCACTCTGAGGTGCTTCACTACAATTGTGATACATTTAGTAGTCACTGCATACATTCAATGTAAGTCATACAGCCTGAGGGGGTCTCTACAATTCCCAGCCCCTTGGTGCACTATGGCAGAAAGGTCTTAGACAGCGACCAACGTGTAGTCCTGGACTTTGGAATGTGCCAGTCTGCAGCACTCAGTCGGGGACAACTCTTTGCACTGGCAGAACAACAAGTTGCGGGCAGACCAAAGAGCGTCTTTCACCGAGCTGATGATCCTCCAGCTGCAGTTGATGTTTGTCTCGGTGTGAGTCCCTGGGAACAGCCCGAAGAGCACAGAGTCCTGAGTCACAGAACTGCTTGGGATGAACCTTGACAAAAACCACTGCATCTCTCTCCAGACCTTCTTTCCAAAGGCACATTCCACAAGGAGGTGAACAACGGTCTCTTCTGCACCACAGCCACCTCGAGGGCAGCGTGTGGAGGGGGTGAGACTCCTGACGTATAGGAAGATCTGATGGGGTGGGCCTTTCTCACCGCCAGCTTGGTGCTTGTTGGAAAGTTCTGGCGATGAGGCATTCTGCCAAATGACTTTGACAGTCTGCTCAGGGAACCAACCCGACAGGATCCACCATCTCCTTTGCCCCCAGGGCCTCTAGGACGTTACGTGCCGACTACTGCCTGATGGACTTGTGGTCAAAGATGTTTCTCTGCATAAATCTTTCCACAGGTGGCACAGCATGATCCAAATACTTGGGGTACATGGATGATGTCACCATCTTCTGCTCGGATCCGCTGTCGGTGTGCAGACTAGCAACATCTGCAACCAGTTTGAGTTGACCTTGGGAGCCAAGGTAAATCGTGGCAAGAGCAAGGCCATGTACTTTGGGAACTGGGCTGACCAATCCTTTGACCTGAGGGTGAAGGGGACAGACTGCCTGAAGGTGCTGGGATATGGTTCGGAGGGACCAGGGCATGCATTAAAACTGGAAGGAGCGAGTGGCTATGGTGAAAAGAAACTGGGCATGTGGGAGCGACACTCTCTCTCCATTGTGGGTGAGAACCTGGCATCAGGTGTGAGGCGTTCTTGGTATTGCTGTACGTGGCGCAGGTCTGGCTCATTCCTCACTCCTGCGTGATGGCGATCACCTGAGCCATCTTTCGCTTTATCTGGAGGTCAAAAATGGTTCGTGTTCGCTGGGACACGATGTACAAGCCTCTAGATAAAGGGGGAAAAAATGTGCTGAACATCGCCCTCATCCTGATGGCTACCTTTGTGTGTGGGTGCATCAAGCTGTGCGTAGACCCTCAGTACGCAAACACCAAGTGTCACTACGTGCTGAGGTTCTACATGTCCCCGGTGTTGCGAAGGATGGGCCTGGCCACGCTGCCGCGGAACGCTGTAAGTAGTTGGACCGTGTCGTACCACCTGTCCCTCGTGGAAAGATTTATGCATTTTTATGCAACTACTTGGCAACATACAAGATTCTGTTTGGCCTGAAAGAGGGAAGATTCTAAACGCACTGTTGAAGTTTGGATGTTTCCGACCAAATTATAGCACAACATGCTGGCACTTTAGTGCTGTAATTTTTCCTGCAGTGAACTTCAGGATCTCATTTTCTTTCCTTTTTATATTTGATCCTTCATGTCTTGCAGGACTCAGTGAGAAGGAAGATATAGCTTCAGATTTTGTGTCTCTAAATGAATACATTAAAAATTACATGTTGCACTTTGGGAAAGGGCCGCTTCATAACTCCCAGTGCCCTGAGTCATGGGCACTCTATTGCTAGTTACATCTGCAGACACTAATATGTCGGTCAGAAATGGAATCTAGAAGTAAACTGTTATTCATTGCTAAAAAGTGTAGTCTGTAAAGTTTCTTGAACAGTACTGCAGCACTGAATTGATAATTGGTAATTAACAGCTCTGGTTAATTTGAAAATGCTTCTTTGATTTTTCCAGAAGTGAGAGTAAAACACTATAATAGAGTTATTTAATTATGTAACATCTAAGTGTATCATAATAGCCTAGGGTTGGCACTCTGACCAGACTTAAGACACTAATGGAGGGAAAAAATGAGTAATAAATTGAAGCAGTGATGTAGCACCAATGAGCTGATCATAAACTGCATTTGTAGGGCTAAGGTCTGCTAATATTTGCTGCAGGAGAAAAACTATCTGTCCAGTGTTTTATCTTCTATTAATTTATTTAATATCTGTGTCCCTCTTATTTTTGTGGTGATTTAATGGGGCCTGTGTATGTGTATTAGCTTTTCTACTGGGTCTTTCCTGAAAGGTATCTGAGGCCTGCTGCTGCCTCAATGTCTCCACTGTGATCATACACCTCTGGCTGGGCAGCTCGTCCACTGCAGCACCAATGGAATTTTCTTGCTTTCATAGTGGGCTCCTTCATGATGGTGGGAATCCCACTGGGTGCATAGGGAACGAGGCCAACCCAGGAAAGCAGGTCAGTGCTGGGGTCAATGCAGAGACCTCGACAGAGGCAATGCAGAGGCTCTCAGAAGGAGGAATCCCAACCCCACCCTCCTACTTGATTTCTACCTCATAGCGGAAAAAATAATGCTTATGTGGCCATTACACAGACATTGCAGCACTAATGGATATAATTTGCCTTTACACTTTCTTGCTTTCAGAAAATCAAGAATGTCGTCATGTGCCAATTAAGCCAAAGGCAACCATTCTCTATAATAAAAGCAAAAAACTGCGGATGCTGGAAATCCAAAACAAAAATAAAAATACCTGGAAAAACTCAGCAGGTCTGACAGCATCTGCGGAGAGGAACTCCGTTAACGTTTCGAGTCCGTATGACTCTTCAACCATTCTTTCTATATCTCTTTTTATAAATTAACTTTAAAATAACTTAAATATAAGGCTAATGGAAAAGACTGGTGGTTGGAAGCTGGTAGTTTGATAGCATAAATGGGCAAGTTTGCAGAAATCTTGTGACAGAAAATGTATAATGTTGTTCCCAGTATTTGCCATTGCATTTGACTTGGTCAGTGCAAGAGTCCAGTATATGACAACATATGCAGTAGATTGTCTTTTATGCTGCATAACATTAGCACCAGGAAAATATTTTTTGATTAGAAAAAAATAGGTGTCGTACTTGGTCTCTATTCAGCCTCCATGGTAATTATAAATTCAAAGCCACCTTGAAACCATTCCACACTACATATTAAGACATCAACATATCTCATTTTTCTTTATGTTGCCATTCTTTTAAAAGGACAAATCACAAAATGGGTTTGCCTTACCTAAGTTTAGGAAGTTACGAATACAGAGCCGAGAAGATGCAAAGAGGCTTCAAGGAAATTTAGACAGGCTGAGTGAGTGGACAAGAACGTGGCAAATGGAATATAATGTGGAAAAATGTTAAGTTATTCTCTTTGGTAAGAAAAATGAAAATGCAGAGTATTTTCTTAACTGGTGAGAGATTGGGAAGTATTGATGTCCAAAGGAACCTGGGTGGCCTTGTTCATAAATCACTGAAAGTGAACATGCAGGTTCAGCAAGCAATTAAGAAGGCAAATGGTATGTTAGCCTTTATTACAAAAGGATTTGGGTACAGGAGTAAAAAAGTCTTGCTGCAATTGTATAGAGCCTTGATAAGACTACACAGAGTATTGTGTACAGTTTTGGTCTCCTTATCTAAAGAAGGATATACTTTCCATAGAGGAGTGCAACAAAGGTTCTCCAGACTGATTCCTGGGATGGTGGGATTGCCCTATGGAGAGATTGAGGAGATTGGGTTTGTATTCTCTAGAGTTTAGAAGAATGAGAGGTGAGTTATTGAAGTGTGCAAAATTCTTATAGGGCTCAACAGGGTAGATGCAGGAAGGATGTTACCTCTGGCTGGGGAGGCCTAGACTTAGGAGAGACAGTCTCAGAATAAGAGGTAAGCAATTTAGGACTGGGATGAGGAGTTTCTTTAGTCAGAAGGTGACAAATGTTTGGAATTCTTTATCCCAGCAGGCTGTGGAGGCTTAGTTATTGAGTATGTTCACGACAAAGGTTGATAGATTTCTGGATATTAAAAATATCCAGAAATAAAGGGTTATGGGGATAGTGTGGTAAAATGGTGTTAAAGTAGAAGACCAGTCATGATCTAATCGAATGGCAAAGCAGGCTCGAGGGACCAAATGGCTTACTCTTCCTATGTTCCTAAGACTTTTGCAGTCCAACTGGTCTTAACGCTCCTAAAATACCAATGAATCATACAGTACACTAGGAGGACTTTAGCCACTGCTTTAACTTTCTGAAGGAGCTATCCACTCAGTCCGGTTCCCTGCCTTTTTCCAATCGAATTTTAAGTTTTCCCTTTTCAGATGCTTGCCATCTTATCTGGATTCTCCTTCAGTGTTTTTGCACGGGGTGATCCATGTCTTTGGTAAACATCATTTTAAAAATGCCAATCTGGGCTCCATGTGGTAGGTCCTGGAGAAGATGAGGCTGGTCATATTGTGGACAGGAAGAGTCTGGTAATTCATTTCCTAGCATTTTTTGAGTGCCATTGCCTTGTTTCTGCCAGGCAAAATGCTGAAAAATCACAACTGATGGATTTGACTGCTGCCCTGTGGTGAGTTGGAATTTGTAGGAAACCTAGAAGATTAGAAACATTTTTTAAAAAGGAATTTTTGGCTTTAAAATTTGGAAATACCATTTATCTGCTAATGCCAATTTTTGTGCCCCTTTTTCCATGCCCAGGAAAAGGGGTTGCCCATTTGAGAGATGAGGAAAAATTTTTTCTGAGGATTGAGACACTTGGGAATTCTCTCCCGCAAAAGGTGGTTGTGTTAGAATCCTTGAATATACTTAAGGCAGAAGTAGATAGATTATTGATAAGCAAAGTGATAAAAGGTTATCGAGGATAAGCAGGAATGTGAAGTTGAGGTTAAAATTAGGTCAGCCATGATCTTATTGAATGGCAGAGCAGGCTCGAGGGGCCGAGTGGCCTATTCCTGCCCATTTGTATGTACGTATGTTTGTATAATATTATATCTCATCTTCACATTGAGCTGAGGAACTTCGAGGCAGCTGTGCAAATATTATTGTACTTGTGTGTAAAATATTTTTATTGATTTATAATAATATTTCTTCATTGTTTGTGTGTGCATATTTTTTTTAAAAATGCCACAAATTAGTTATATATGCAGGCCTACTTTTAAGAGTGAATTATTCCTATCTCTGAGTGACTATGGGCAAATATAAATTTGGGTAAAGTTTTTTTGTGAAAGTCTGCTGAAGCATCATTTGATCCACAATGGTGTAAGATATAGTTCACTGAGACTCCCTGTTTATTGTAATCCGGGCCATCAGCAGTACTGTAGCACTTTTTGGCCTAGCAACAAAGCATTATGATGTTGTTCTCACTACTCCTCCACAGCAAACACAACTGAATATTAATTTTGATCAACAATTGTGTAAAAATATTATGGCCAGAAGTTAAGGTCTCCAGAACAAATCATTTTACTTGGCAGATATACTACTGTTGTTGCTAGGAAAAAAAAGAGTGCTTGCTTAATGAATATTGGCACTTGTGAACAGTGGAGCCATTGAGATTTAAATGATTTTTTTTCTGGAAGATGTATCATATTTAATTGTACAGCTCAATATTTCAAAGAATTGGCTAATTAAAGTCGTATTTGGGATACTAGGAACAGAAATACAATGCCAAAAATTAATATACTCCTTGCATTCCACAAACAAACACAACCTGATATTAATGAGGGCTTCATCCACCTGAAATTGAGATAATCCACACTTGTATGATGATGAAAGATTACTCCTGATGTTGCATTCTATTAATGACTCAGGCATTTAATTATTGATATACATTTTAACATTTCTTTCAGTAAAGATGATTATAAATGCAGAAGTTGGTTTAATTTGTTTTTGAGAGTCACTTGAGTTGTCTCTGTGTGCTTTTCAAAACTGAGTGGTAATCCTCATGGTGGAGATGAAGAATGTAATTCTGGTTGTATTTGATCAAAGTAGAACTTGTTAGTTCATGGGTGAATTTTGAACCCTATGACTTGATAAGATGAAAATAAGTCTTTTTTTAAAAAAAATGTACCATTCATTATGGAACAAGAGTCTGATTTTTGGATTGAAAGTGATGAATTCCAAAATTGGGGTTAAACTAAGATGCACCAACATTAGTGTGTAAAATAAAAGTAACAAACTGCAAGTGCTGGAAACCTGAAATAAAAACAGAATGCTGGAAATACATTACAAAAGCAAAGTACTGCAGATGATGGAAATCTGAAATAAAAACAAAACATTGGAAACACTCAGCAGGCCTGTCAGCATCTGTGGAGAGAGAAACAGAGTTAAGATTTTAGGTTGATAATCTTTCCTTAGAACTGCAATCAGAGCAAATACGTAACTGGTCTGTCAGTGTCTGTAAAGAGAAAAGGTAGGTTATAATATTTTGATTGTAAGCCCAATTGGAATGAAGACTGAAAGATGAATGACAGAAGGGGGAGGTAGTTAAAGTGGCAATCGTCTATCAATTAGCAACATGAAAGCAGAATACTCTTTAGTCACCTGTATGGAATGCAGATGGCTGAGTGAAATTCCAAGGGAGGGAAACATTGAGTTTATGGATAATGATGCATGCCAAATGCTTCTGGATTATGCTTAGTAAAGAGAGTCCTAAGTGTTTAGTAGTTTCCTAAAGTACTTTCCTTTTTTCTAACATTGTTTCTTCCAGAACAATCCAAGGCTTTCTGATTGTGAAACTTTCCTGCTTTATTTCTGACCCCAAAATATGTATTCACTTGCATGATTTCACTTGATTTCTTTTTCGACAGAAACTTGTGGAAAATGGGAATGCCAAACTCTGTAGTTAAGATAGTGTTCCTACTAGAAACCTGTAGAACAGGTAATCTCCAATTTGAAAAAAAGTATTCAATTTGAAGAATCTGAAGAAGAGTCACACACACTCAAAACGTTAACTCTGTTTCTCTCTCCACAGATGCTGTCAGACCTGCTGAGTTTTTCCAGCATTTTCTGTTTTTATTCAATTTTATGTTCTTAAGTCAGTTCTAAACTTTCAATGAAACTCAAGTTAGTGGACTAAACGAATGCTCTTTTCATATTTTCATTATTGTGGGTGTACGTACACTACATGAACTGCAGTGGTTGAAGAAGGCGACTCACCAACACCACCTCAAGGGCAATTAGGGATGGGCAATAGATGTTGGCCTAGCCAGCGATGCCCACATCCCGAGAAAGAAATTAAATTGTTATTACACAGGATTCCCAAGATAATGCAAGAAACCTAGAGCTAAAAGCTTAAACATTGAGTGGAAGCATGTTGTAAAGTAGTTCTAGTCATACTGTAATTTCATGTGACCCAGAAAATTACAGATGGTTTGATTGTTTATTAGGATTCAGATGATACAAGTTGAGAGTTGAGCTTGAGCAGTTTATGAATATCTTCTGAGTGCAAACCATGTTGCACCCATGCATACTTTAACAGACAATTCCTTTTCAGTAAGCCATTCAGTCATGAATTTCTTTTAGCATAGTGTATTTTCTCTTTGGTTTGCTGTTTTTAGCACTTGTTCCCATGTCAGCGTGTGCCGGTCAAATGTTGCCAAGGTTCAAGATTGGACAGAATTTGATGCCAACTATTAATTTAATATCAACGTTTTCAATCTTATTATTATGAGTCCTTGTGGTTTAAGTTAGGTGGTAATAAAGTTAACGGTTATGTTGAACCTAAAGGTTTCTAATATCATATAATGGATATCATAGTTTAACCCTGGGGTTTTTTTTAGCAGCAGTCTGCAGGAAAATCAACTATCTGTATATAAGTTTCTTACACAAAATGCATTATTTTTTCTGTGCTGTCCAAGTACTGCTTCCCTATTTGTTTAGTGAAAGTGCCCTGATCTTCGGTGTGATTACTTGCTCTGGGCAGGGTGTCTGAAAAGTTGCTTTGGTATCAGAGTACAACTCATCAACTCATCTTCTGTAATAGTAAATTATAGGGAAAACCTGATGTAAATATAAATTGATATGCACTTGCATTAAGTGGATAGAATTGTTGGTAGCTGGTTTGAATGAATGAAAGTCGCCATGGTCCCAGAGGACCATAGGCTGCTCTCTCATTAGAGAGAGAGACGACTGGTGGTGAGTTTAACCTGAGGGTCACAACACCTCAGGTGAACGGTGAGGTTGACCTCAGCCGGTACAGGAATTGAAAACAAAAACAGAATTACCTGGAAAAACTCAGCAGGTCTGGCAGCATCGGCAGAAGAAAAGAGTTGACGTTTCGAGTCCTCATGACCCTTCAAATTGAACCCGTGCTGTTGGCATCACTCTGCATCACAAACCAGCCGTCCACATGTCAGGTCACTAGTTTCTACCATCCTCTGTATGCAGTGACGATAACACACAATATTTATCGGAAGAAAACTTCAATACTTTAATTTGACATATTCATTGTTTTTTTGTTTGCTTGCAGCGCTTTTGGACCATATTCTAATGCACTGATATTTTTCTCATAGGAAAAACTGACCTTCCTTCACAGTTTGTATCAGCGCCTAATAGCAGGCTGTGTAGTCATGAAGCAACCAAATGGCATGCTGGCAAAATTCTCCTGGCCAGAGCTGTGCACCATTCTGCAAGAGAACATTGATGTCCTTACTTCAGATCTTAGCAGGGCCAGTGAAAAGGTAACTTTCTTGAGGTTGCAAACCATTTAGTCAAATCCAGTGACATTTGTCTGCATCACAGCATGATTTTTTAAAAAAAGCTCGACAGTCAACTTATTTCAAAAGGAAATTCCTATTTAATAATTCAGAAACTTTAATTATAATTTGTCTCAGACACAGTTTGATGCCGTATCTGAGGGCATGCAAATGCAACTGAAGCTTGAGTGAATTCTCCAGGCACCATTGGTCTCACAAACAAATCTAAATGTTGTTATATACTATTTCCCAGATTTGCTAATTCTGCTACTGAGAATTAGCCATAGGGACCTAATTAGAAGAAAATAAATTAATCTAAGTTTTACCAAGAAGAAAATTTGAAGTGTTTGTTCATTTTCAGCAATAGAACAAAATCTCGTTCATAGAATGTGAGAATGTACACCTGCAAAATAATTTATATAAATAGAAGCCCATGCTGTCCTCCACTCTGTGCAATTTGAGGATACAGATCATGAGTAATATTTACATTTCCCTGTTATGTTTTTGATGCCTGCCTAGCAATCTACAAGCTGCCATAATTTACAATCATGCCTGAAGAATAAGGTAAGGCAAGGAGGAGTAGGCATCTGTGTGTGATTTGCACAATTAATTGGAGCTGGTGCTATAGAATAGTCTTGGAGGCCGGTACCGAGGACAACGCACAGCGTGAAGTATTCTCCTGCTTAGTTACGTACATTAATAGGTTGAGATAACTTTCTGGATGGCACAAGGGATTACCGTGTTGGCCTTTCATCTTTGGGACCTAAATTTAACTCCAACGTAGACTGACTCTTCTCTAGTAGGAAGGTCCTATGTGTAGTGAGTTTGGGCAGTTTCAATTCTGCTTTCAGTGGATATGGATCAACAGAAAGGAAGCTCTAGCAATTGGCCACAATCAATATTTAAGGATGTTTATTCTAGGAAATAGGATGCCATATGAATTAAACTAGAGTACTTCCGAGGTTGCCCTGAGGTTGCATTGCAGAAGGGAATTTACTTAGTATTTGATCCATTCTGTACCTGACTCTAGTGCCTAAAATAAGTAGTTGTCAATTTTGACGTGTTTCACTGTCTCCAAAAACAAAACTTCCAGATATTGCAAAATACAAAAAATCATTCTGCTGTTTCTTGACTCATCTCAGTTCTGATTACGAATATGTTATACTATTTAATGTTCAGCTGATTTTGAGGTGGAGGGAATGGTCTTATTCTGCTGGTTGCATGTCTTTTGCCTTTTTTTTGATTGTAAGGGCATTGATGACCATTCAAGGAATTTGACCAACAGTGATAAATGATGTTTTATTGTGTTTTGGGATGTGTGCTTTTGTTAAGAAGAAGCTGATAGTTTAATGCAGTTATCTGAATGTGAATGACATCAAGTGACATTTCCACTTAGTGTAACTTTTGCTTTAAAAACAAAATATATTTGGAATACAGGTGGAAGTTCTTAAGTGATGACCTAAGATTATCTGAAACATTTTTCATAGTTGAAATTTGCATTTTACTAATCTATGGACAACAAAATTAAGCTATTTATCTATTAATATAATAAAAACTGTACATCATATATTGCCCTATGAATTTTTTTTCACATTTCACTTAATGGGCTCAAATTACACACTCCTAAATCAGCAAAACTGAACTCTGATTTTGCTGACTGCTTGTAGCTTCAATCAATTTAAGAAAAAAACTAAAGGGGCCAAATCACATTTCTTTGGGCTACGATAGCAATTACACCAAGTGGAACTGCTGCCTGATGGTACTGTAAATGCGAGATTACAATCTAGCATTCAAATTGTTTAAAATGGGTTTTCAAAAACCCTTCATCTGCAATCTTGTCTTCCCAGATTCAACTTTACAGGCTCAAGGCTTCTAACGTAATAAAAATATCTTAATAAGAAACATAAGAAATAGGAACAGGAGTAGACCATTCGACCCCTCGAGCCTGCTCCGTCATTCAATAAGATCATGGCTGATCTGCTTGTTTCGAAGTCCACATTCCTATCTACCCCGATAACCTTTTGATTCCCTTGCCTAACAAGAATCTATCTATCTCTGCTTTAAAAATATTCAATGACCCTGCCTCCACCACCTTCTGAGGCAGAAATTTAGCTTTTATGTTTTTGAGTATCTTCCTTATTTTACTGGGAGACTTCAGCTTCTCTCAAAACCTTCAGATAAGAGTTGATATTCTTCTCGGTGCTGACACTCTAACCAACTCAAGGAATTACATCTGTGCCTGCAGTTCTCTGTTTGATACAGCCAAGGTATATGCAGAATTTCCTGAGTTACATTAGTATGTAACGGATTGGGTTTTTGTTCTCCTGGATGATTCAAAAAACAAGCAAGTGGGTGAATTTAAGAATTGTTTTAATGTAAGAAGACATGAAATTACTTCTTAGCATAATATCAAAAGCCTTGTTGAAATCCAACTGTTGCATCTACAGTATTTTCATTTCCAATAAGATCTGTCATTTCCTCAACTTCAATATATTTGTTATGCAAGACCTCCCTCCCATAAGACCACATTGACTTTGTCTTGTATATCATACCTATCTAGGGTATTCCATTGTTCTCTTTTTCTGGATACCATTCAGTGCTTATCCACAAGAGATGTTAAGCTGACCAGCCTGTAATTCATTAGGTTGTTATAATGTTCCTTTTTAAAGAGTGGAAATCATAGGTTCCTACCAATCTTTAGAGATAGGGCAAAAGCATCATCAATTTTGCTAGACACTTCTTTAAATATCTTTTTCTGGTTGCTCCTGGTTCCTGTGTTCCCTTAACCTCCTCAATCTATTAATGATCAGCTTGTCTGAAATATCTGCTTCTTTCAATATGTTCTAATTCCCGCAAAATTAACAGTCTTCTGTGAACAGCATATTTACTATCCCTTGGCACTGTGTCACATTTTGTATTTAAGGGTATCCACAGAATGTTTTCTTGATTTTAGTTTTCACTGTATTAAGCCTCTTGGTTCACTCAGACATGTTTATATGTAATATTATCTTGCTACGTATGTTATACTTCCTTTATGCTGTGGTGTTGTACTTGGGTGAACATTCTCTACTTCAAGGTCATTACATTCTTGCTGTTCAAATTGGCTAATTAAATTCTTCCATTTAATTTATTCAAACTTTATGTAAATTTCTTTCACCTAACTTGCTGAATTTATTAATTGTGGTTCAAATTTAGGAGAGAAACATGTGTTTTTATATAGCACCTTTCACGTAAAAAAGCATTCCAAATTTTTGCATCAGGCCCAGGCAGACAGCCAGAGACAACACTTTTGAAGTGTAGTCTTTCTACTGTCGTGTAAACACCTAATTTGCTCAGTGTATTGCAATGTATACAGGAAATGAAAATTGCTATTTCAAGTTCATTATTACTATTGTATTTTTAATTTTTATTTTTAATTAATCAATTAGTTAACAACCAAAATAAAAACTCGGTTATTTCCCCTGATTTGAAAGAAGCTCATGAAAGTTAAGGAGTTAACACTGGAATATATATATATATTTAGATCACCGGTTGTAATATGCAGTGGCTGTTGTGCTTAAGGAGAAAAGGATGTCAAACAAAAAACATGCAATGTTCTAAGATTTACTTGCATGCTTTTTAACCCAGCATTAATTTCAGTGCTGTGATTGGCTAAAGCCTTCTGCTTGCAACAAAATTGATTTCTAATTTAAACTTTGCAACTGACAACTAGTCCCGCGGGTATTGTTGTGCTTTCACTGTTGTGTTTGCAGGGTTTGTGAAAGTAATGCCTTCATGTTGACATTTGCTTTTGAAATTAATACATGCAGCAAACTAACAAATCAAAAGACTTAATTCTTCATTAGTTATTTAGTGAGATTTTTCTTGTATTTTTTTTCAAAATAGTTAATGGTATTGTATTCATGGTGTGTTCACATGAAAGAAAAATTCAATCAATATTTTTTTTAAAGCTTTAAATGCAATAGCCACATTACAGAAGCAGTATGAGGTGCTGATTATTCTGCTGTGTTACCCTTCTCTTTAAAGATGATCTGCCAGTCTTAACTGAACTGACACTTGTCTGTAAATGACTAGATTTCTGGATATGGTGCTTGGTACACAATAGCTGGCATTGATGTACATTTCACATGAGAGAAATAAAAAAAAAAGCCCTTAATCATAAAGAGTATATTTTACTGTGTACACTGCTTGGCTGAACAGGCATGCACATAGTCCAGTTTATATCCTGTTTTTTATAAGCATACAATGTGTGCTTTACAATTTTAACCCTAATATTCCGGCAGGGTCTTTTTGTTCTGATTATTAAGGAACATAAGATAATTAATGAGGATCCAGCTGACTTCCACTGGTTTATGGATGTCAGCAGAGCTGCAAGATTGAATATCAAACTTGTTGTCAGACATTTGTTTTAACACTTAGTTTCTTTAAAAGTTGGTTTTGGAAGTGGATTTTATGATGGTTGAGTGGGTGGCTGTAGTGCAGTATGTGGTACACAGACTAGGAAGTGTATAACTTTTGCCAGTGTTTGTTGAACAAGCACATTTCAGCTGGGGATGGACAAAATCATCAACTGCTAGTTACTTTTCACTGACTCCTGCAAACCGCCTGGATTTTGCAAAATGACATGATTAGATTCAGCTGTCATGTCCTGTTACAATCAAGTAGAATTTTGGCACTCATTTTATTGAATGGCAGAACAGACTTGAAGGGCTGAATGGCCTACTCTTATTTCTTATCTCTTTATGACATGAGATATACAGCGCAGAAACAGGCCATTCAGCCCAACCAGCCCATGCTGGTGTGTTTATTTATTTGGATTTCTTGGTGAATATCTTATACTGATGACCTCTAGTTTTGCTCTTCCCCACAAGAGGAAGCATTTTCTCTGTATCCACACTATCAAAACCTCCTATAATTTTAGAGATCTTGACTCAGTCATCCCTCAGCCGCCTTTTTTTAAGAGAAAAGAGAACCAGCCCGTCAATCCTTTCCTAATATGTATACCCACACATTTCTGGCATCATCCTTGTAAATCACCTCTGCATCCTCTTCAGAACCATTCATATCCTTTTTATAATATGGCGACCAGAACTGCACCCTATATTCTAAGTAGGGTTTAACCAAGGTTTGATGCAGGTTTAGCATAACTTCCCTACTTTTCAATTTTGTCTTGCACATTTAGAGTAGTTCCTTTGGGGAAGGGTTAGAGGGCAATCTGAACTTGTGGAACCATGTTCCAGCATGAGCCGTGGTGAGTAAAGAAGTTCATTTCATTACTTATATGGCAAACATCATAATAAAGTAAATCATGATAAAGGTGATTTTCATTTGTAAACATGGACAAAGGAATACTATGCCTGTGTGGAACAGGAACACTGGGCATGTCTAAGTTTCTCTGATTATAAAGATTTGAAATTGACTGGATTAGTCAGTCTTATTCTAGTTCCTAGTGAACGAGTTCACACAATGTAAGTCAGACCATTTGAATTGCTGCTCACCCTGGCACAGTTTAAGGTGCTTCACTGAGGCTGAGGTTAAGTTACATTGTGGAGACAGCACAAAAGTGTCTTTGTTCCCCATTCAATTTATGCAGGACCCAAACTGTATGTTTACAGTGGGTAACCAAAGTGGAAAAGTATTCTGTTTTCCCATCGCAGATCCCTGTTACCAATATTGGCTTAACATTCAGTTGAAACTAATTTATGGCAATACCCAAGTTTTGATTTGAAAACATTTTATTTTGTGCTAGAGTGTTCAAGCTTTTTTTAAAAATTGCTCCTGATGCTTTTTTTTTTAAAAAAAACAAATGCATTAAATAAAATTATGGCCCAAAATGAATCAAGGATGGAGACAGAGGCCCGAATAATCCCCATCCACCACTACCCTCCTCCGTCTGGCTGAACTTGTTCTCACACTGAACAATTTCTCCTTAAACTCCTCTCACTTCCTCCAGATAAAAGGTGTGGCTATGGGTACCCGGATGGGCCCCAGTTATGCCTGTCTCTTTATGGGGTATGTGGAATATTCCTTGTTCCAGTCCTACTCCTGCCCCCTCCCACAACTCTTTCTCCGAAACATCGATGATTGCTTCGGCGCTGCTTCATGCTCTCGTCTGGACCTGGAAAAATTTATTAATTTTGCTTCCAATTTCCACCCCTCCATCATTTTCACATGGTCTATCTCTGATACTTCCCTTCCCTTCCTTGACCTCTCTGTCTCAGTTTCTGGTGATAGACTGTCTACCAATATTCATTACAATCCTACCGACTCCACAACTACCTCGACTACAGCTCCTCACACCCCACTTCCTGTAAGGACTCCATCCCATTCTCTCAGTTTCTTCGCCTCCGTCGCATCTGTTCTGATGATGCCACTTTCAAAAACAGTTCCTCTGACATGCCTTCGTTCTTCCTTGACCGAGGTTTTCCACCCACGGTGGTTGAAAGGGCCCTCAACCATGTCCGGCCCATCTCCCGCGCATCCGCCCTCACACCTTCCTCTCCCTCCCAGAACCATGATAGGGTCCCCCTTGTCCTCACTTATCACCCCACCAGCCTCCGCATTCAAAGGATCACCCTCTGCCATTTCCACCAACTCCAGCATGATGCCACCACCAAACACATCTTCCCTTCACCCCCCCGGCGGCATTCTGCAGGGATCGTTCCCTCTGGGACACCCTGGTCCACTCCATCACCCCCTACACCTCAACCCCCTCCCACGGCGCCTTCCCATGCAACCGCAGAAGGTGTAGCACCTGCCCCTTTACTTCCCCTCTCCTCACCGTCCAAGGGCCCAAACACTCCTTTCAAGTGAAGCAGCATTTCACTTGCACTTCCCTCAATTTAGTCTACTGCATTTGCTGCTCCCAATGCGGTTTCCTCTACATTGGATAGACCAAACGCAGACTGGGTGACCACTTTGCGGAACACCTTCGGTCTGTCCACAAACATGACCCAGATCTCCCTGTTGCTTGTCATTTCAACACTCCACCCTGCTCTCATGCCCACATGTCCGTCCTTGGCCTGCTGCATTGTTCCAGTGAAGCTCAACGCAAACTGGAGGAACAGCAACTCATCTTCTGACTAGGCACTTTACAGCCTTCCCGACTGAATATTGAGTTCAACAATTTTAGATCATGAACTCTCTCCTCCATCCCCACCCCCTTTCTGATCCTCCTTTTTTCCAATAATTTATATAGATTTTTCTTTTCCCACCTATTTCCATTATTTTTAAATGTATTTCCATCCATTGTTTTATCTCTACCTTTTAGCCTATTTCGATCCCTTCCCTCCACCCCGCCCCCACTAGGGCTATCTGTACCTTTATTAGCACATTCCTTAGATAATATCACCAGCTTCAACACCTCTTTGTTCCTTTGTCTATGACATCTTTTGGTTATCTCCACCTATCACTGGCCCTCTATCCACTTCTACCTGTCCCACTCCCCCTTAAACCAGCTTATATTTCACCTCTTTTCTATTTTTACTTAGTTCTGTTGAAGAGTCATACGGACTTGAAACATTAACTGTGTTCCTCTCCGCAGATGCTGTCAGACCTGCTGAGTTTTTCCAGGTATTATTGTTTTGAATTTCCAGCATCCGCAGTTTTTTGCTTTTATCAAGGTAGTTAATGGCATCAGCTGCCTTCACAAAGCTCCACACACTTTTTGATGCAGTCATATCTTTCCTATAATCTATAACTAATGTGTAGATTTTAACTTTGAATGGTAAGGCTGGCATTTAATCACTTCAAGGAACTTGTGTAATCAGTTGAACCAATGGGGGGGAAAAATAAAAGATTTGCATTTATATAGCACCTATCGTGACTGCTGAATATCTCAAAGCACTTTACAGCCTATGAAGCACTCTTGAAGTGTAGTTACTGTTATAATGTAGGTAACTCGTTAACCAATTTGCGCACACCCACAAATGTGATAAATGCAGGATTAGGTCAGTTTGTAGTGGCTTCAATTTCCACAAAATTGTTAGAGTTAAAGGAGGCCATTCAGCCCATCGTGTTTGCATCGACTGAGCATTTTAACTTAGCACTGATCTCCTGCCTTTCCCCCATAACCCTGCACATTGTTTCTATTTAAATAATCATCCAATGCCCTCTTTAATGCCTCAATTGAACCTGCCTCCACCACACTTCCAGGCAGTGCATTCCAAACCCTAACTACTTGCTGTGTGAAAAAGTTTTTATCTCACCTCGCATTTGCTTCTTCTGCAAAACACTTTAAAAACTGTGCCCTCTGGTTCTCGATCCATTTACGAGCTGGAACAGTTTCACCCTATCTACTCTGTCCAGACCCCTCATGATTTTGAAAACTTTTATCAAGTCTCCTCTTAGCCTTTTCCCCTCCAAGGAAAACAGTCCCAACTTCTCCAATCTTTCCTCATAATTGAGGTTAATGTGGAGCCAATCTATAATTTCCTCTCCAAAATCTGTCTTGAGACACAAGACCACTGATCATCTGCTCTTGCAGGTACACATCTGCCAGAAACTCCTCCACTTCAGTAATGTCAGTGTGTATGCTCCAGTTCTTGTTGAAGAATGTGATAATCTGTTTTTATGATGTTAATGGAGGGTCACATATTGGCCAGGACACTGGACATAACTTCCCTGCTCTTTTTTGAAATAGTGCCATGCGATCTTTTGTACCCACCTGCACTGGAGTGTCAGCCTGCATTTTTGTGCTCATGTCCTGGAGTGATACTTGAACCCACGATCCTTTGACTCAGAGGCAAGAGTGTTACCAATTGAGCCACCACTGACACACTTGATATGATATAGCATTTTCCACTATTTCAATAAGCAGGCAGAGGATCCCATTTTCAATTCCTTGTATCAATGCCATCCATTTTGTTTTTGTTGCAAACTGTTATCCCAACACAACAATACACAGAATGGGATATTGGAAGCCCTCAATTGGACGGGGTCCAATGACTATGGGCTTTTTACTTAAGTGACCAATGTCATATTTTATAAATTGGCTGCCCAATTACGGTTGACATCTCATTAAAATGTTTGTGTTACATGTTTGGATATATAGCTATTGTATTCGGCATTCCCTAAACCAGACTGGGCCTTGCAGCTTGACCTCCTGATTTGTGCTAACTCCCTTCTGTTTTTATTTGTCACTGATGCGATATAGGTAAAGTTCATTGTGGTATCTTTCTTTCTTTGGTTTGTCTCAAATTAAAGATTAACTTAAATCATGTTTGTGTGGATTTGTAGTTTTTTCTGTAGTTTAGTGACTAGGTGCTAAATCCTATTCCCATAACTGCCACATTTCTCAATTCTGTGCTGCTGCTGATTCGTTAGCTGTTCATTAGTTGCAGAGTTGCATTTTCTTAAAAAGAGGAATTTCACCCCTCTCATGGATCATACCTGACTGACTTTGCCATTAGTTTAGGTTCCAAAGGCATTAATAGACAATGTGCTATTCTATTATCGTCCTTTTATCCTATTAAGTACACACAGTAGTGTTCCCCTCTGATTGTATGGTGCCTTCACATCCCTGTAAAGTTGTTTCAACAGAAAAACAAACTCTAAACTGAGCAGTAGAAACTTCATAACTTGTTTACCAAGCTTCATAACTTGTTTGCCAAACTTGTCGCTCACTGAGGTAGTTGGTTTCTCCTATTGAATAGTCTGCTATTGTGCATTATATATAGTATAAGTCTATTTTTGAAGTCTCAAAATCCCTCCAAAAACAGGGGTCATCTTGTACGCTGAGTATAAAAGTGAACTGCCAGGTGGGTGGTTGCCACTTTGAAATGTCATCAGCAAAAAATGCAAAGAGTGGGCGTGTTTTAAACTCTTGCACATCTTCACAACACAGTCCATGTTGTCTGCTTGATCCATTGCGCCCAGTTATAAGGTAACAGTAATTAAAACATGTGTTTGCGGGGTCAAAAATTGGGGCTGACAACCAATTCATGTATGGCATGTTGTGGCTGAAAAGGGGAGTCGACTTATACGCTGAGCGTATGCAAAAGCATTATTTTTAGGGCTGGATAACACCAGGTCAACTTATACGCTATGATTTACACTATTCCGTAAGTTGTAAATATGAGTTTTGAAAATGCTGTGCAGTAGAATTTTACAATACAGACAAGGAATGACTTTTTATATTCATCGCTCATTAATTTCTTAAGTTGTCAATTTTGACAGTGTAAATGGAGTAAAGCACATTTTAGGCATTTGCCATAAGAAATCCAAGTGTTTATGTCTAGAAAGAATATTCTTAATGGTTCTCACGTGTTCAGATATGGCAGTTTGGGAAATTTAATAGTCATATATGATATTATAGTCAGTCAACTGTGAAACATACATTTCTTTCAAATAAAAGTTTATAGATCAGAATCATATTTATGACCTGAACAGTACATATTTAGATGAATGTTTCTAACCCAATCCTAATTCTGGAACTTGCAGGAATCATACATGGAACGCATTTGTCGAAATAAGGATGAAACTATACACCATCTGCAGCAAAGCCAAGAAGCTACCTTCAATAAACTAACTGAACAGATGAAGGAGCGCGAGGCTAGCTGGAAAAAACAGAAAATAGATCTGGAGGAGCATTACTCTGGACTCCTTGGGGAGGTTCATTCAAGGGCACAGGTAATACCAATGTAACTGAATTGATAGTAGCTGTGGGGATGAATAACAGCTGCCTAAGTTGTCCTCGATTTGTTTCCGACGAGTATGCCCACATGTTTGCGTACAGAGTCAAAATTGATGGAGAACTCGGCACATATCCAATTTGTCCTTATGTCAGCAGATCTGGCAGCATCTACAGAGAGAGAAAAACAGGTAATGTTTCAATAACTGATGAAAGGTTATTGACCTGAAATGGAACTCTGTTTCTCTCTCCACAGATGCTGCCAGACCTGCTGTGTATTTCCATTATTTTTCTTTCTTGCTTTTCAGACTTCCAGCATCTGTGGTATTTTTCCTTTGTCCTTAAGTCATTTTGATACTATATACAAAATATAGAAGCTCCTTCCTTTCCCTCCTTCCAGTGTTTATTGTTACTGCAGTAAACATGCTTAACTCTGTCATGGAATGATTCTGGTACAGATAGGAATCATTAAAGAAAGATCCAGCAGAAGGTATATAGGAACTGAACAACTTTCTATATTGACTCAAAACTAGGTTAGGGGTAGTGATTATTGGGGTTCATAAGGGCTTATACAATTCCTTCCAGCTCCAATCACAAAATAGCTCAACACAAAGCAATGATAGGTTGTACAGTGATTATGCTACTGGACTAATAGTCATTTGGTCGTACAGATCTTGAGTATTGCTGAAATAAATGCAAGAATTGCCCTGATGAGTGCAAGACGAAAAGCTTAGACAACACGTGTCTTTTTTCAGCATTACTGGATTAGTAAACCAGAGGTCTATACCACAAAGCACAGAGTGGAACACCCTGAATGTAAGATCAAATTTAAATTCAGCTTTAAAAAAACAGCAATAATCTGAAAATAAAAAGCTGCTGTGACTGTAAGTGAGCTTGAAGCAGTCAGATAGCCATAAAAACCCCATTGGTTAATTAATGTCCTTCAAAAAAGGAAACCAGCCTGGCCTTTGTGTGAATCCAGTCCCACGCCAATGCTGACTCTTACCTGCCCCCTGACAGTGGGCTATTTGAACACTATCTAGAAGGCCCATCATAACCTTTGGATGGGCAATAAGTGATGACGTTGCCAGCGACAGCCCATAATTTTAAAAACAATTTTAAAAAAAACAAAGGCATCGAAAATCCTCAACTGACATACAGATGATTAAACCACCCTTTGGCATAGTAATTAGCACTTCAGAGGATTCTACAAGGATCTTGGCACTGATTAGTATTCCACTCCTAATCGACAGTGACTTTGTTGAATAACGTAAAGAACTAGCATCAATTGAGAAATGCTTTCACCCATACAGTTCATGCCAAACCAAATGTAAGTCATCAATCAAGTAATCCAATATCAGATTTTCTGATGGGTTCTTTTCATGTTATGTTCTCCAATAGTGCAATGCTCTTGCAGCATATGACTACAACGATGGCTTCTAGTACACAACAGCTGACAGCAAAAGTACCTGTGCCAATAGATATACATGTTCCAATGGATCCCAGTGTTATATTGCCACTGTCAAACAGTGCTGTACAACTTGCCTGAAACTAGTAGTTTATTCAGAAATACAGGATCCTGAATTGGGAGATGAGGATGAGAAAAATAGTGCTGTTACTCAACATTCCTCTACTCTGAGATTTAGTCACATTTTCCTTTGACAATTAAACTTCCAGAGAACCTGACTGACAGGAATTCTATTCTGTACCTGATGAAATTATACAATGTATCCTTGGATTTTTACTTTCATCCTTCAGTATCATAAGAGAGAATTGGGGCCATGTTTCTGCTATTCTCAGAGTTCCTATATCCACCATCAGACTTTGGAAGTCTGTTGTATAGTTTTTCCATATAAAAAGATAAATACAGGAAATCCCATTATAGGGTATCCCATTATCCCACAGAGGGTAGAAAAGGACAGGAAGAAAAAGCTCTACTGCTATCCACCTCCATAACCATCCAGTAGTACCTCGTATTGACAGAAGCTCTATGGATTATATGTGATGGAGTGTGGATGAGTTAATATGATGTTGTGATATGCACAGTGAGGGAGACTGATGAAGCCATGTGCTTCAGTTTACAGGTAATTTCCTTAAAGTCCGACTGATTATTGGTCACTTTCGTTGTCCCATCTACTATGGTTATAAGTATGATTTTTTGGGGGGATGACATAATTCGAAGATGATTTTATATTGGAGATTCAGAACCTAACTGACCCTTTATGGATGACCTTAAGATTCCAATAACTGAACCAGGCAGATTTGCATTTTATAAGGGCACTGATGATGATTAACTAAATAGCACGATTGAACCCAGAGGGGTAAATCTGTCACTTGAGAATGAGTCTTTTCCCATTTAACAACACTTACAGCCTCACTGCACAACGATCTAATAAGAAGTGTGTTCTTAGCCAAACAAGCAATTGGAAGCTTAACAAAGCATTATTGATAAGCTACATGATTTTTGGCTAGCTCAACTTCAGAAGTACTCCTGCATTCATTTGTGAGATCTCTAATACTCAGCTCCAAAAGTCTGTAGCTCTGCTTTCTAGATTTGTGTAAATGGGGATAGAGTTTTAATTCTTTATTAAACAAACAGAAGTTCTACAGGTGTGGATTACTCAGTAGTTTGGCTGTATCTCATAAATATGGTAATTAATTTGTTTGCACGCCAGACATTTGAATGCCCAAATGAAAATCCATTATGGAGAGGTGAGATACAAGTTTGTGACCATCATTGAAACAGGATTAGGTCATTCGACCCTTCGAGCCTGCTCCGCCATTCAGTATGATCATGACTGATCCTCTATCTCAATGCCATACTTCCGCTCTCTCCTCATACCCCTTGATGCCTTTAGAGTCTAGAAATCATCTATCTATTTCCTCCTTAAACATATTTAGTGACTCAGTGACTTGCACCCACAGCCTCCTGTGGTAGAAATTCTACAGGTCCACTACCCTCTGAGTGAAGAAGTTTCTCCTCATCTCAATCCTAATTGATCTACCTCGTATCCTGAGATTGTGACCCTTTGTCCTAGACCCCCAGGCAGAGGAAACATCATCCCTGTATCCAGTCTGTGTATCCCTGTCAGAATTTTATAGGTTTCAAATGAGATCCCCTCTTCTAAACTCCAGTGAATGCAGGCCGAGTTGACCCAATCTCTCCTCATATGGCAGTCCTACCATCCCTGGTATCAGCCTAGTGAACCTTCACTGCACTCCCTCTATGGCAAGTATATCCTTTCTTAGGTAAGGAGACCAAAACTGCACACAATACTCCAGGTGTGGTCTCACCAAGGTCCTGTGCAGCTGCAGTACGACATCCTTGCACCTGTACTCAAGTCCTCTCGCAATGAAGGCCAACATACTATTTTCTTAATTGCTTGCTGTATGCTTGCTTTCAGTGGTGTACAAGGGTGAGCTTTAGAAGGGAGAGAGGAGATCTAATAGAAGTATATAAGATGCTAACGGAATATACAAAGTAGACGTGGAGTGGATGTTGCCCTTTGTGGGGCATACTAGAACGAGAGACCATAGTTTTAGGCTAAGGGGTGGTAGACTTAAATCAGAGATGAGGAGAAATTACTTTTCTCAAAGGGTCGTGAATCTGTGGAATTCACTACCTGAGTGCAGTGGATGCCGGGACGCTGAATAAATTTAAGGAGGAGATAGACAGATTTTTAATTAGTAACGGGTTGAAAGGTTATGGGGAGAGGGCAGGAAATTGGAGTTGAGGCCGAAATGAGATCAGCCATGATCGTAATGAATGGCGGGGCAGGCTCGAGGGGCTGAATTGCCTACTCCTGCTCCTAGTTCTTATGTTCTTATGTACATTGACATTTCCCAATCCATCACTATTTAAGTAATACGCTGCCATTCTGTTTTTCCTACTTACCCCCTTACCCATGTATTTTTGGGGACCTCTGAAACAGGACGGAATATTCCTTTTCAGAGAGGATGTGAACCAGTCCTGCTTGGGCCCATCCCAATTTTCCAAACATTTGGGAGCACTCTTGTTGAAAGAACAAACAGAGAGTACAAAAGGGAAAGAAGTGAAATCTTTTTGTCCAGTAAGCATTGCTGCAGTTTATGCTGAGAATTTGCAGAGTCAGTCTTACTGCTGGGCCACAACTTGAACTTTCTTCACCTACACTCAATGCATAATGCACAAATCTGAAAAGCATGTGTTCTGACCATTCTGTTTCACATAGGTAGAACTACATTGGAGCTTTAGCAAGCTGTTTCACCTATTCCAAGGATTATGAAAAAGAATTGCCCGCGTTTATGCTTGCATGATCAGTGTGCTGCCAATGGCCTAGGAAAAGATGGCCTCCATCTCACCAATGCACTCTGATAATTTTGATGTAGACAAATTTTATATTGCTGTTACAACTAGATTTTTCCAATACTTTGAACAGCTTCCATAAAGTTCCAGGAATAATAGTTACCTACTTGCCTTACTTCACACCAGAGGTGGTGGTGATTTCCCACCATGAGCCCCTGTCCACCCTGAAAGGTGGAAAATACCACATTGCCCAAATGTATTTTTCAGCCTAAAGCTGAGTTAATTCACTTTCAGGAAAAACACTTTGTACAGAAGCAAAGAATAGACCAAGTAACCAGCAGTATAGTATCTGACTTAGATGATAATCTCCAAACTAAAATAACAAAGAATCCAAAATCTTAGTGGAATTGTTTTAATCAAGTCTCCGCATGGACAGCCTATTCCATAGAACCCTTCCCATTGTTACCAGGTGGAAATGTGAAGGCAAATAGAGAGCTAGTGATACAGGAAAACCCACAACTATTATACAATTCTTCTGGATTCCAACGCAAAAATATGTACTCAAGATCAAAGTAGTATTTCTCTTTGGGTAAGAAATCATGTTATTAATCTGTATTATCGTTCAAGTCGATAGGATGTGGACAACCGTTTCGTGGTCGTTTTGGGCGCTTTGTTTGCCTTTGGCACCTGAGTTTTTTTATCAAACAGCTTGTGTGTAGTCCATTTGGCTCTGATATGAATCTTCAAGCTCTCAAGCTTGAACAACTATTCCTATTTGCTTGAGTTGTCCTTTGTCCCCACAAAGACAAAGGAACTCCTGAGCAGAGAATACAGCTGACTCAAGCTCATTTTGACATCTTTTAAAGAAATAGGATATAGCACAGATATTTCAATATTGGAGGCTTCCATCATAATTAAAAGTCTAGCTAGAAGCTGTTTTGTTACTCTTATAAATTCATAATGAAAAGAGTTAATGAATTATTTAATACAGAATTAAGAATTACAACTAGCTTAATTCCATAACTTTTCACAGACATGCCATCTTGGAGCAGAAGAAGCCAAAGAAAAATTATCCAGTCTGGAAAAAGTCAAGGACAAGCTGACCCTTGAACTGTCTCTTACGAAGGAACTATTGTCTCAGAAACAGAAGGAGCATGTTGCTTTGCTGGCAGCTTGTGCTCTGATGGCAGGTGCATTGTACCCATTATACAGCAGATCCTGTGAACTGTCTGTGCAGAAGGACTTCCTTCAAGAGCAAATACACACCTGTGAATATTTCAAAAATGAACTCAGGACTGTTGTCCAGGTCCTTTCTCTGGAAAGTAATCCAAGCAAATTGAAGAAAAAAAAGAAGCCTCAAAAAGGATTGATTCAGGTTTTCAGAAAAAGTGTTATTGCAATCATAGCAGCCAATAGACTTCGTGCCTTTGGCTTAGGATGTAAGCCACTATTTACCTGGACTGAGGGCTTTAAGAACAAACCAAGACTTGCAATTTGCACTGGCAAAGTGAAATTCTACATCACTCATTCAAGTAAGTACTGGCCTGGTTGGCATTTCTAGTTTGAAAGCGATCACTAAATGTTTTAGCTGCAAATCTCCCATTTTAAATCTCCATTTGATCCTTGTCATATATTCTGTGCTCCCAAATTAGACATTAGAAATAGGTGACCATGAATATTTGAAAAGTTGCCCTTCATGAATCAAGAAAATCTGTAGTGGAACACCACTAACTGGATACTGAAAAACTGTGAATGACAGTTTCCACCCTCCTATTGGGAAGTCCAATCCTTCGTTAATCTGCTATTCAGTCAGTAGACTTTGACCACTGTGGCGCTGCTGGTATTCTTGTTGACCTGGTTCAATATTATCCAATGAAAACCCGACATTTGACAGGAAACCCCTTAGTCCACCATTGGTGTTCAATTGGCGCCACCTCAACTCAAGTCTGACCTTGCAATGTGTTAAGGTATCCTTAGAATTTATTTATTTTTTAATATCAATTGGTGTACATTAAGATCTGCAACACTGAATTGGCCTTGAAAGATTGTATGTAAGAAATGCATGCAGGTTCTGTTTCAAAATGTATTATCTTCAAATTTTAATTACCAATTCTTCCCTCCCTTCTGAGGGCTAGATGTGTGGTGGTGCAGTCCCATGGGTGCCAGTAACTTTAAATTGCCTTTTTGATCATTTTTTCAATGTGTCAGCCCAAACAATGAGTTTTGGCAATCTATTTGATTACGGAGTTTATTGCAGCCAAGCATGATTCAATCCTGGCCTGACGCACATCTTTCCAGTAAGGGTCATTGGGGAATAATTGGAAGTAGAAATGTGGCCAACTTCTCTTCTCTATTGCCTGAGGACAATTGTAGCATGAGCTGAGACCTAACTGACATTAGAAGCATTTCTCAAAGGATTTTGATTACTGTAAGGAGTAGTATGCAGTTTTGTCGATTGTTAGAACAGTTGGTTTCTCTCCATTCTTTTTGGTCTTGATTCATCTACAGCACTCATGGCCGTCAAGTTTTGCTTGGTTTCTCTTGATTGAGGTTTATCCATGTAGCACTGGAGATTGTTAGACACTACAGGTGCTATGGCCTTTCATCAAATGTGAAGCAGTCTTTAAAACTTTCTTTGGATCTTAATTGGTCAGTTTCCATCTTGTTTGATGCCTGTCTCAAATCCTAAAGGCCTTTGCTGAGGAATTCACAGCTCTTTGCTCACTCGTTACTGGGAGGAATTTATGGTTCATGGCTTTGTGTTGATCATCAACAGTACTATAAGGAACTTAGAGAGAATTTAAATGCCTACTCAGCAAATGTTGAGAAGGGGGGGTGGGTAATTGGTTGGCAAGTGGACTCTGATTGGTGGAGGTGTTGCCATGGAGAATGCACTAAGGAACAGTTAACTGCCAAGCTTTTGTTTAAATTCAATACCAGGCAGGTCAGCTCTGGTCAAGGTATTGCCAGCAAATGTGGTTCTCCATGGAAAATTTAGGAATTGATCAAGTTCATACTCCCTTGAGGGCTCAAAATGATTTCAAATGATGAGTCGTGGAGGAAGATTCTTCTTCGTTTCAAGTTCATTCATGACCCTTTTGAACAGACATATAGTGGAAAAGTGCTCCACTGTTTGAGTGTTTTAACCCAAATGGGCTCTGTTCCAACTGTTGAATAGTTACTGCAGATTGTACAGGATTCACCCTGGCTTCATCCTTGTGAACTGACAAAGGGATGGTAGATTTCTCTTGGAACAAACCCATTGGCCAATATGGGATGGAACACATGACTTGGCATTGTTAGCACCGCACTTAACCATCTGAGTTAACCAGCTGCCAGAAAAGTGAAGCTGACACTTTTCTGACCAAAGGTTTTATTGAACCACCGCAAATGCAAACTAACTGAAACTTACTAATTCACTGAAACAATTTTCAGCCAAATTTCATTATCTTAGGCAGCTGGATGACTGCTCATTCACTCAGATGTCAGCTAAATTATCATTGTTCAGGTGTAGCAAATAAAAGGTGGCAGGATCCCGTTGAAGTTTTATGGTAGTATCAGAGAAGACCAGCTGGGCAGATTCTTGGGTTAGTTCAGTTTTTGGCAATTGAAGTCCACAAATAATATCCACCATTACCTTCCATGGCTAAGTTTCTCTTACTGGAACAATGGTTTTCAAAAGTTTTGCCCCCTTGTTTGAAGTTCTGAAAGACAATCTCAGCTAGTTGGGGGAAAACAGTGTTCCTGAAAATGATTTTATTGATATTATACGCTAATGAGTTATTCTTGCTTATCAGTCAATGGGAAGAATATGCTTACTATGTATGCCAGGGCAGTAGAAAGTCAAAAAAGATTTAGAAGGAAGTAAAGGCTTGCACTTGTATAATAATCCTTCGCAAAGTGCTTTACAACCAATTAAGTAATTTTGAAATGTAGTCACTTTGGTAATGTAGTAGTTAATCTGTGCACATCAAGATTCCACAATTCATAATGTGATATTGACCAGGTAATCCATTTTAGCGATGTGGTTTAGGAAGAGAATTCTAGAAAGCAGCAGTGTAGTGATTGCAAAAATCAACTTTTGGCCAGGGAGCAGAAAGTGAGCAGCCACCCAAAATTAGAGGCAGAGATTGGAATGGAGGATTGGAGCAGATTTCAAAAAGAGGGCAAATCTTAGCATCTTTTGTCTCAATCTGACTTTTACTGGCAGTAAGCGGGAGAAAAGGAGAGCAATTTCAACACTTTACAACATATATCAGTCTTTTTTGAAAGTACTGAAACTAGAAACATTGAGCAATGTATTTTACAGAATAAATTAATTGCTACAAAATATATCTCTACCTGTATTTTTCTAGACAATTCTTGGATTAGTGCAAATTGATGCAACTCATTTAATGAGCAGCATGTTTCCCGTGAAGGACTATGAATCTGCAAACTTCTGCCCATTGCCCATCTCTTGTTCCTCCTTCCAGTGTGACTGACTGACAAGAGCTGGTAGCGATATGTTAGCACACATAAAAACAAAACAAGCATTCCTCTCCCCTGGTTGTCAGCGTTATATGTAACCATCAGTGGCTGCAGTCGTGTGCATATGTTTTATGTTTTACAGTGCAACATTTTTATAAAGTAAGTAAACTGGCTTGAGTTATTGTTTTGTTTTGTATTTGTTTATAAAGTGTCAACCCTTGACTCTCACTACACATGTGCGCAAAGATGAACTTTCTAATGATGTCTTCCCCATTCTTTTGAAAAGTTGACATTTCTTTAAAAGGATGAAGCTTCCCATGGGAGTTGTAATTGGATAACTGCCATGTGAAAAGGTGAATGATACACCCTCTGCCTATGCCAACAATGACTTGGAAACTTGGATACGATAAATCCTGAATTTTTTTTTCCCATGGTGATCTTTGGGATTCCCTGAGAATCACTTCATGAAACTCTTAGAGAATATCACATCTCTGTCTCTGATCAGAATCACTTGAAGCCTCATGAAAAAGAATCCACTTTCTGCAATGAAGGATATCTTGTAGAATGGGTTTTTCTGTGGTCTGAAGACCTAACAACTTGAGCCACTCTTTCAGTGCTGGAGGTCTGGAAATTACCTCAATAGACTTTAAGCTGCTGGATGACATCATGATATCACTATCCATGCCTACAGGTCCAAGGAGAACTAATGCCAACAGCCCGCTTAAGGCCTTTGAGTTACACGACACTACGTGTGAGTTGTAGATGGCCCATCTTTCAACTACTGATGGTGGGTTATGCCAAACAAAGCTCTACCAGTTTTGTCCTAGCTCCCATCAACATTATGGACAAGATTTTAACTCTCTCAACCCATTTGATTAGATTTAAAATTGGGCCCTATCTATTACTAGGGAAGCATGTGGCATCAGCCTTTTGTACCTTATAGCGCAATGGTTGTCCATCACTTCTGATGGTTGGGTTAAACAGGCGATAGAAGGAGTTTGCTATTTACATTGCAATGACGTACATAAACTGTTTAGATTATTTCAGGAACCATGTATTTAGAGCCATTCCGGAGTCTGAAGTAAGCTATCAGCTTCATTCAGGCATCATATTCTCCACTAGGATACCTTTAGCTTTTAGGAACCTCAAAAATAAAATATAATGCTAAATGGAAAAAATATGAACTCTGCTGTTCTCCTAGAAAGTTCAGTAGATTATGACCAAAATCATAGAGCACAGAAGAAGGCCATTCAGCCCATCTTAATTTCCCCATTACCTTACATATGTTTCCTTTTCAAATATTTATCCAAATTACTTTTGAAAGTTGCTACTGAATCTGCTTCCACCACCCTTTCAGCAGGGCATTTAATTATGAGGAGATACTAAATTGGGTGCAGAAAGAGAGTGATCTGGGGTTCACATAAATCTTTGAAGGTAGCAGGACAAGATGAGAAAACTGTAATAGAAGTATTGTTTGAAAAAGAGACATGCTGTCAAAGCTTTTCATCTTGTACTCATCAGGACAGATTCACAAGAAAACCAAATCTCAAAGGAAACAGCAATTTATACTGCATGAGGAGGATGGTAATTGGTTGGCAAGTGGACTCTGGTGGAGATGTTGCCATGGAGAATGCACCAAGGAACAGTTAACTGCCAAGCTTTTGTTTAAATTCAAACCAGGCAGGTCAGCTCTGGTCAAGGCATTGCCATGAACCGAGGAATGGCTGTCCCCCAAGCTGCTTGTTCCCTTTGAGATTTGGTATTCTTGTGAATATGTCTTAATGAATGCAAGATGAAAAGCTTCAGTAGCATGTCTGTCTTTTTTTTTCAGCAATACTCAAGTTCTGTACTACCAAGAGTTATAAAAGTATATGGTTGCTTAGCTTTATTTATGGAGGTATGAAACACAAAGAAGAAAGAAGAAATACTAAACCTTTATAAATCATTGGTTAGACCCAGACATGGAGTATTGTGTCTAATTCAGATCACCACACTTTAGCAAGAATGTCGAGACATTGGAGAGGATGCTTACTAGAATGATGCCAGGGATGAGGGGCTTCAGATATGTGGTGAGATTGAAGAAGCTGCAGTTGTTCTCCCTAGAACAGAGAACGTTCAGGGTCGATTTGATGGAAGTATCTGTATTTGTTAAAGGTATTTATTAAAAATATGGAGAAACTGCTTTTACTGACAGGACAGCAAGTAATCAGACGGCACAAATATTAGGCAATTGGCAACAGATCAGAGTGGAGACGAGGGAAAAAAAAGTGAGTTTTTGTGACCTGGAATGCATTGCCTGAAAGGATGCTGAGTGAAGAGTTGTTAGGAACTTTCAAAATGGAATTGGATTGGAACTTGAAGGGAGAAAAATTGCAGGGCTATGGGGAAAGAGCAGGGGAGTAAAACTCCCTTAACAGCACTGTGAGTGTACCTACACCACATGGACTGCAGTGGTTCAAGAAGGCAGCTCACCACCACCTTCTCATGGGCAATAAATGCTGGCCTAGCCAACGACGCCCACATCCCGTAAAATGAATTTTTAAAAAAATCAGGTAGTGTTTTCAAAGAGCTGACATGATGGACTAAATGGACAACTTCTATCATTTCTAGCATTTACTGAAATGATCTCTGTATTCCTGTAGAATGTGGGTGATAAGTCAATGAGAAGATCCAAAAAGCATTCTTAAGATTGATGGTTTCGAAAGTATTGTTTCTTGGATTTGTGCTTTACTGTTCATTGGCCTGTAAAGAAACTTTTCTTTAAGGAAAATCTAAGATGGTGTTTCCACCCTTTGCGAAAAGAACTAAAGTATTTGTAACTGATGCCCTGGGATCCCAATGTAGACCAGCCATTGAATATCAATTGCCAAGTGGCAGGAGTCTTGATAATGTTAGCCACACAAGGAAATGAGTTGTTTGTGACAGGGAGTTGAGCTTGACTAAACATTTTATTAATCCACGTAACTTCTTTAGAATGATCTTGATTCCTTGAATGGGGTATTGTTTAATCTTAGTTTGGATTGTGCCCATGGCATACATTCTTTTCCTACAGTTGTTTCTTGTTCTTGGGAAAAGTGACACACTCTCCCAGGATAGGTGATTTCCCACACATACCTATAAATTTATCACTGCATGCCCATTTTTCAATCTTAACACAGGTGTCTAAGCATCCAGCATGGCAAGTGGGGTGGGTCTTTCATCACATACTCAAATTGCTGCTTCACAGCTTCCGGAGTGCACACCAGAACTGGTTAAATCACTGACTGAAGGATTAAAATTTGGGTCTGCTTGTTGTAGGACCATCTTGTGATATTGGGCTGCCCCAGTGCCTGACTTGTGATCAACTTGCCCAGTAACCCATGGCACTAACAGATAGGAAGGACTCTTCATCTCCAAGGACTTACCCATTACATACAGGCTAGCTGATGGTTTGTCATTTGAGGTTGCTGGTCAACTCCTGGGCATTTTCTGATCTTTTTTTTCCTGACCTGGTGAACAGGTTTATACCTGCTGAGAAACTCATTCTGAGCTGAACTGATCTTGGCTGCCTTCTAAACAGTTTACTGCAGTTTTGGGTGATTTGCTTGGCTGCTTTTGTGGCTGGAGGAGGAGGGAGCAGCAAGAAACATATGAAAGAACAGGACTAGGTTGAAGAGGGAGGAGGAGAGCACTGCATTGGAGGCTTTCCCCAAAGTGGGTTTACAGGGAACAGTTCTCCGACATGAACTTCTTGGAGGAGCAATGTCGCAGGTGTCCCATTTCACCAAGGATGCTGGCACTATTTCGCCTGCTACAGTCACAACCTGGGCCTTGGAGAAGAGCATGGGCAGCATAGCTAGTAGCTGTCGAGGTTGCTGTGGCCTTAACTTTAATGTTAAAGACTCCTTCCTGGCTGAGGCAGATGACATCTTCCAGTTCATAGTTCACTGTATCAGAGAGGTAGATGTAATGTTCAATGGTTCAATTGTCCTGATTATGTAAGTCTGGTAACTGATCTATGTTCACTGCTTGATTAGCTAATTCTGTGTGCAGACTCAGAGAAAAGTAAACTGACACAGAAGCTCCTAGAATCTGAGCTGAAACATGGAGTAGGCATTGTGTAACATTCTGTAAAGCTCCTGCACACTTTGAAACTAGTGTCATCCCTATATTGGTCTGGGGAAAATCAAATATATAAAATGTACAACAGTAGGTATGGCTCCCTTTACCAAAAGTAACATCCACATATATTTTCCCACAGACAAAGCAAAGCAGGATGAGAGAATACTAGACTTTGCATGCACAGTGGTCTTTTCCCGGATCCATGGTGCTCTCGACTTCACTCCAGTTTCTCAAGCCTGGCATCTCTTGAGAGACAAAGTGATTCCATTCCCTCAAAGTCTAGATGGTTTGTGGTCACAGGCTGCACGTTATGCAGATCTGTGCCAGTCATAATTCATTCATCCCTTTGCTTATATGCTTATTTAATTTGATATTGAACTGTATGGGCACAGTGAGATGCTCAGACCACAAGTGGGAGTAACCACAACTTCTGTATCCAAGTGGATAACTAATAGAAACCCAAAACAACAACAAACCATAATTCCAATCTCTCAAAATCAACGTGACAGATTCATTGTCTTCAAGCTGTCCTGTTGTTTCAATTTAGTTCCACAAAATAGATCATTTTGTACCGCAAATTAACTCTATTTTATAAGCACCAGAAAGCGGAAGTTTCAATCTTCATCTAGATTGGATTTGCTAAATCATCTTATTTATTTTTCAAAATCTGTTCTAGTGAAATTGAGCTTTTGATTCAGAAAATTATTTTGTTAACAGGTTGCTTGAAAAAGGTAAGATGTCACATGGTGAGGACTGAAGCAAAATTTAACAGCACATCCAAGAAAGCAAATACAATTCCACTTCTACAAAGTGTACAATAAACACTGATGAAATTTTAAGGCAAAGAATGTTCCACATTCAAATTAAACCTTTTCTTCTACTGGAGTTCACACAAATGGTTAACAAAACCTTATACAGTGCTTAGTATAGGTGTTTTATATTTTTCTGTACACACACTGGTCTGTGCCTTTTGCTGTTACTACGTGTACTGTCATGTTGCTTTGTCACATTTTTGCTAGGACAGGAAAGTGAGCAGAGCCGCTTTACCCAGGCTGTTGAATGGTTTTCCAGTTCTGACCTATTGGCTGCAATAGTTGATTCTATGGCTGAGTTACAGGATGTTATCACTAAATCACGTAAGTAGATCATACAGTTCATTCTGTAGGAAAAATTAAGTCTTTTTCCCCTAACCAGTTCATTTAATATTAAAAATGCACATTTATTTTCAACCTAATTGAAAACTCAACCTTTCACAAACTCGCCAAATGCACACAGTATATTTTATGATCATTAAAGAATGATGCGTTGCAAACTTTATAACAACATTGAGAACCTATTGCAATAATGGATTTTTAGACTATGTTTTTAGCTAATATTTTCAGTAAGGTGCACCTAACACTTGCTGCTCTTCAAGGAGCTTTTCATTTATTTTACTGTATAATAAGCTGATTGCAGCATCATAAATGCATTATGTGACTGTTGCGGTTCGTATGCAGACATGCACCAGCTAACTGCTACTCAGTCACAGTACACTGACATGATCTTGTATTCTCTGACATGCAGCAGCTTTGATGGTGTATAAAGTTTAATATCCTTAAATGTATTGTAAAGTGATGCTTTCAAGTTGTCTTGCATGTTCTCGGCAATAAGCTGCTTTTGCATGTTGATTAAACGTGTCTACTTGTCCCCTTAGCATTTAATGCAGCCAAGAGTCATCAACTGCCATCTACATTGCTGATGAATGGAGATTATTACTTAATTTTACTTCAGTACACATTGTCTAATAGTGGATCCACAATTGGCTGATTTCTGCTTTAAATCATTCATGGTAGCAATCTGACGGCATATATTTTTCTGAATTCAGCATAATATGCAAAGTGGAACAATTCTGAACTTTCAGCTTTGAAAATGTCTTTACAAACTCCAAACATAGTGTAAGTCAGTAAACTATGTGTGTCTTGAAGCTTCAGTGGTGTGCAACAATCACAATCCTTTGTGCAGAGAAACTTGAAACCACTTTTATAATGAAGATCAAATTATCTTTTGTACATAATTGTCAATGGCCTCTGATCTGGGTGTCCTAGTGCATGAATCACAAAAGGCTAGTAACCAGGTACGGCAGGTAATTAGGAAAGCTAATAGAATGTTATCGTTTATTGTAGGGGGGAATTGATTTCAAAAGTAAGGTGGTTATGCTTCAGTTGTATGGGCACTGGCGAGACCACATCTGGAGTACGGTGTACGATATTGGTCTCCTTATTTAAGGAAAGATGCAAATGCGTTAGAAGCAGTTCAGAGAAGATTTACGAGACTAATACCAAGAATGGGTGGGTTGTCTTGTGAGGAGAGGTTGGACAGATTAGGCTTGTATTCACTGGAGTTTAGAAGAGTGAGAGGTGGCTTGATTGAAACCTTGAAGATCCTGAGGGCTCTTGACAGGATGGATGTGGAGAGGATGTTTTCTCTTGTGGGAGAATCTAGAACTAGGGGTCACGGTTTAAAAATAAGGGGTCACCCATTTAAGACAGATATGAGATTTTTTCTGAGGGTCGTGAGTCTTTGGAACTCTCTTCCCCAAAAGGCAGTGGAAGCAGGGTATTTGAATATTCTTAAGGCAGAGTTAGATAGATTCTTGATTTACGAGGGGGTGAAAGGTTATCTAAGGTAGATGGGAGATTACAATCATCAGCCATGATCTTATTGAATGACGGAGTAGGCTTGAAGGGCAGTGGCCTACTCCTGCTCCTAGTTCGTATGTTCATATGTTTCTTCACCCTAGTTCCTGCCAACTGGTGAACTTGCAGCTAAATAGAATGTGGCTTGGATGGGGACTGGTGGTGGTGCAGATACAATAAATTGAACATAGTGGATGTTAGTGCTATTTGGAAATTCATTATGTGAATTGGGGAGATGGTAGCATCATGGTAATGTCTCTGGTAGTAATTCAGAGTTCCAGGCTAATGCTTTGGGGACATGGGTTCAAATCCCACCACGGCAGCTGGTGGAATTTAAATTCAACTAATAAGTGTGGAATATAAAGCTGACCTCAGTAATGGCGACCATGATATATCATTGATTGTTGTAAAAACCCATCTGGTTTACTAATCTCCTTTAGAGAAGGAAATCTGCCATTCTTCCCCTGCCTGGCCTATGGGTAACTCCAGACCCACAGCAACGTGATTGACTCTTAACTGCCTTCTGAAATGGCCTCAGTTCAAGGCCACTTAGGCATGGACAACAAATACTGGCCCTGCAGGCGACACCCACATCCCGTGGAAGAATAATAAAAAAAGGTTACAGTGGCATTTTGTGCAGAATTCACACAAAATGAGTTGTCATTCAGCATTCTGCACACATCTGTCCCTTATCTAATTCGTCATAGAGAATCATGTATGTGTCACGAAAGGAGGTCATGTCAAGCTGTGCATGGGAGATGTCCTTGCTTCCCTCTATAAAAAGTGGCCAGAATGCCAAATCATCAGCTAATTTCTCCCAGATGTATTTTGAGTCCTCAGTACCTGATGTAATTACTTGAAATTACCCAGGAGCTTGGGGAGCCTATAGTTCCCTTTTGGCTTCTCTGTGGCAATGCCTCAGCTATTCAGAGTTGATGAGTCAACCAATCGGCACCCTTTTCTCCCGTGGTATAAATTGTTATCATTTGAAATTTGGTATTCTCGTGTTTGTCCTGATGAGTGCAAGATGAAAGGCTTCGGCATCATTTCTTTCTTTTCAGCAATATTCAAATTCTGTGCTACCAAGCGGCTATTAGTTATTTAATGTTTCTGACTAGGCTACAGGTGGGTTTTCTACGAAGCATTATCAGCCAATGGGCTATTTCAAAAAGAGTAAAAACAAAAACAAGAGATACGCTGTCTCACTTTACAACTTACAGAATTGGCTGTGTTTAGTCATGCCGAGGATTTTAGACACTAGACTGTTAAATTCCAATTTCAATGGCTGATGGACATGGTTTCTGCATTGAACTGCTCATTTCTGGATAATAGCAGTAATAGTTTTCAACCCTGTCTTGGGTTTTCGCATTGTACCAGTATAGATCTGGATTTGAGAAGTGATAATAGTAGCCTAATAAACATTAAAAGATCATTTTGCCTGCCAGTCAAGAATACAAAAACTGACTTCGGGCTCTTAGAACTAAATCAATGTCCATTGCTTAAACAAACTCACTTTCCCAGGAAACAAATGCCTTAATTTTCATCCAGAATAAATTCAGCATGGGGATCAACAGGCTATCATTCTTGTGGTTGCAGATGTTTCTGTAATTATTTCCCCAACTCTGCTAATCCCATGTTAAACCCAACAGTACATAGCTAAGTGGATGAATGAATATCATGCTGCATTATTACTTTTCAAACAGGAAATTCATGGGGGCCATTAAAGTTGTCTCAATCAAGTGCCAATTGATGCCATCTGAGAATCCTCAATATGGAATTATCCCATAGATTCTAGCTAGACTCATCAGTTCAACAGGTCTAACCTGATATACCCTCCCTGTTGTGAAGGAACTCCATTGGAGATACTCCCCTGTTATTGGACCAGACTGTAATTTGCTTTTTATTTCAATCACACCATGTAGATATTGTCAGTTTTAGTATTGGAGTTTTGGAGTGACAAAGGTGATGGGAGCAATTCTGAGAGCTCAATGTCATGGAAGCATGATAACTTTCATAATAGTTTTCTGGTTTATTGTAAAGTAGGTTTATGGGGGTAAGTATAGTTGGGTCTGTCTGTGTTGTGATTTAATTACATTTGGAGTCAAGTCGACTACAAGGTTTAACTCATCAAAAGAAGCTAGGTGCTTGATATGCTAATGAGTAAGCATGGATGCTGGCTTACCATGTAAGGTGTGAAGGGAATTTGCATTTTTAGATAAATCAAGGGAGATTTTTTAACAACAAGCCAGAAAAACAAAGCTAAGGAATGTATTTATTTTTACCAAAGGTTACTGACAAATGGTAGGAACATGAAAGTTTTTATATTGTAAGGAACGTACAGTTTCAAAGACCTATGAAATAATAGAATTTACATATTAAAAAGAGAGAAATATATATAAAGGAGAATGAGGCTATGTGTTAGGAGAAGGCCATGTGAAATCTAACATGTGTGTGAAATAGCCTTAATGACGCCTCCAGTATTTGTACATAAGTCTGCTGTCCACTGGAACTGAAGCTGGAGAAAAGCCATTTGGAATTCTACTGTCCAGGGTATTGTGTTAATTTGCCAGATCTGTTTAAATCTAAACTTTATTTTTGGACCATTGCCTTAAAGGGGAGGAATTTTAGGAATCATTGTAGCAGTAATTGTAGTCTTATGTATGTGCTTGAAATCTTTTCTTTTGTTAATAAATATTTTAATTTAGTTTTTTTAAATCTCAAAGTCTTGGTGGACTTATTACTTCTGAATTAAGTGCACACATCTCGAAATAAATACAAATTGCAAAACCATTGTGATAGCGCAATTACGTTCCCCTCGTGGATTTGATCTACCTGGCACACATCATCTGCTACATAAAAAAGTAGAACCAGGATTATTGTGTGAACACAAAAGATTGGGTTGGATTTTGAGTTGGGAAGACTCTGGACATTCAAAAATGATGGGTGGGACCTGGATGTGGAAGTCCCGCCTCCATTTCAAACAGATGCCAATAGGGGAAAGGGGGTGAGGTATGGAGTTTAAACAGATCCCATTTTGGCTGTTGCATAGGCCTTAACATGCACTGTGGGAGTCACGAATTTATGTTAATGCTCTTGAAGGGTGAATAAAGTCTATTTAACTGTCATGATCTGAAGATAATTAAATCCCCAGCTCATTTAAAAATAGAACAAACTATGCTACAGGTGCCAGTGAGAGAATGGATTTTCATGAATGGGAGTTCTTTTAACTATCAAGCCTGTATAGTGAGAGCTGTCTTAGACTCATAGACACCAACAGCACAGAAGGAGGCCATTCGGCCAATCATGTCCACGCCAGTGAACAAAGATCTGACTACACTAATCCCATTTTCCAGCACTTGGCCCATAGCCTTGGAGGCTATGGCAACGCAAATGAATATCTAAATACTACATAAATGTTACGAGAGTTTCTGACTCAACCACCCTTTCAGGCAGTGAGTTCTAAACTCCCACCATCTTCTGGGTGAAAAAGTTTCTCCTCAACTCCCCTCTTAGCCTTCTACCTCTTACCTTAAATCCATGCCCCCTGGTTATTGACCCCTCTACTAATGGAAAAAGTGCCTTCCTATCCACCCAATCTATGCCCCTCATAATCTTACACACCTCTATTAGGTCCCCTCTCAACCTTCGCTGCTCCAAAGAAAATAACCCCAGCCTATCCAATCTTTCCTCATAGCTCAGCCCAGGTAGCATCCTGGTAAACCTCCTCTGCACCTTCTCCAGTGCAATCATACCCTTTCTATAATGTGGTGACTAGAACTGCACACAGTACTCCAGTTGTGGCTTAACCAGCATTTTATACAGTTCCAGCATAACCTCCCTGCTCTTGTATTCTATGTCTTGGCTAATAAAGGCAGGTATCTGGTATCCCTTCTTAACCCCCTTATCTACCTGTCCTTCTACCTTCAGGGATCTGTGGATATGCACACCAAGGTCCCTCTGATCTTCAGTGCTTTCCAGGGTCCTACCATTCATAGTGTAATCCCTTGCCTTGTTGGCCCTCCCCGAGTGCATTACCTCACACTTTTCCGGGTTGAATTCCATTTGCCACTGCTCTGCCCACCTGACCAGTCCATTGATGTCCCCCTGCGGTTTACGGCCACCCTCCTCACTATTTACCGCCCTACCAATTTTCGTGTCATCCGCGGACTTCTTGATCATACCCCCTACATTTAAGTCCAAATCATTTATGTGCACCACAAACAGCCAGGGTCCCAGCACTGAGCCCTGTGGAACCCCACTGGAAACAGACTTCCAGTCACAGAAACATCCCTCTAACACCACCCTCTGCTTCCTGCCTCTCAGCCAATTTTGGATCGAATGTGCCACTTTGCCTTGGATCCTATGGGCTCTTAGTTTCTTGACCAGTCTGCCCTGAGGGACCAAAAGCCTTGCTAAAGTCCATGTAGACCACATCAAATGCATTACCCTCATCAACACTCCTGGTTACCTCCTCAAAAAATTCAATCAAATTTTTCAAACACGACCTTCCCTTAACAAATCCATGCTGACTATCCCCAATTAATCAGTGTCTCTCCAAGTGCAATATATTGTGTCCCTCAGAATTCTTTTGAGTAACCTCTCCACCACCCAGGTTAGACTGACTGGCCTGTAATTCCCTGGTCTACTCCTTCCTCCCTTTTTTAACAACGGGACAACATTAGCAGTCCTCTGACACCTCACCTGTGGCCAGAGAGGATTTGAAAATTACTGCCAGGGCCCCTGAAATCGCTTCCCTTGCCTCCCTCAACAGCCTGGGATTCATCTCATCCGGGCCTGTAGATTTATCCACTTCTAAGGATGCTAAACCCACTAGTACCTCCTCTCTCTCTTATGTTAATTTCCTCTAATATTTCACAGCCCTCCACCCTGATGTCTGTACCTGTGTCGTCCGTTTCCATTGCGAGGACCAATGCAAAGTATTCATTGAGAACTGCACCCACGTCTTCCGGGTCCCCACACAGATGACCTCTATGGTCCCTAACAGGCCCTACACTTTCCCTAATTATTCTCTTGCTCTTTATATATTTAAAGAGAACCCCTTTGGGTTTACCTTTATTCCACCAATGCTTTCTCATGCACACTGTTAGCTTCCCTAATTTCCTTTTTAAGTTCCCCTCTGCACTTTTTATACTCCTCGAAGGACTGTGCCGTATTTAACCCTCAGTATTTATTTCCTATTCATTCCCGGGATGTGAGCTTCGCTGGCTGTGCCAGCATTTATTGCCCATCCCTAGTTGCCCTTGAGAAGGTGTTCGTAAGCTGCCTTCTTGAACCGCTGCAGCCCATGTGGTGTAGGTACACCCACAGTGCTGTTAGGAAGTGAATTCCAGGATTTTGACCCAGCAACAGTGAAGGAACGGTGATATATTTCCAAGTCAGGATGGTGAGTGGCTTGGAGGGGACATGGCAGGTGGCGGTGTTCCCATCTATCTGCTCCCCTTGTCCTTCTAGATGGTAATGGTTGTGGGTTTGGAAGGTGGTGTCGAAGGAGCCTTGATGAATTCCTGCAGTACATCTTGTAGATGGTACACACTGCTGCTACTGTGCTTCAGTGCTGGAGGGAGTGAATGTTTGTGGATGTGGTGCCAATCAAGCGGGCTGCTTTGTCTTAGACAGTGTCAAGCTTCTTGAGTGTTGTGGGAGCTGCACTCATCCAGGCAAGTGGAGAGTATTCCATCACACTCCTGACTTGTGTCTTGCAGATGGTGGATGGGCTTTGGGGAGTCAGGAGGTGAGTTACTTGTCGCAGGATTCCTAGCCTCTGACCTGCTCTTGTAGCCACAGTATTTATATGGCTGGTCTAGTTCAGTTTCTGGTCAGTGGTAATCCCCAGGATGTTGATAGGAGATTCAGTGATAGTAATGCTATTGAACATCACGGGGCACTGGTTGGATTCTCTCGTTGGAGATGGTCATTGCCTGACACTTTTGTGACATGAATGTTACTTGCCACTTGTCAGCCCATGTCTTTCGCCAGTTTAGAACTTTTATTCCCGGCCCCACCATTTCCTTTTCCGTAACTATCTTAAATCTAACTGGGTTATGGTCGCTATCTCTAAAATGCTCTCCTACTGATACGCCTTCTACTTGCCCGGGCTCATTTCCGAATATTAGGTCCAGAACTGCCCCCTCCCTTGTTGGGCTTTCTACGTACTGCTTAAAAAAGTTCTCCTGGATGCAACTTAAGAATTTTGCTCCCTCCCTACCTTGCACACTAACACTATCCCAGTTAATATTTGGGTAGTTAAAATTCCCTATTACTGCCCTATTATTCTTATACTTCTCTGAAATTTGATTACATATTTGATCCTCTATCTCTCCCTGACTGTTTGGGGGCCTATAGTACACACCCAACAGCGTGTTTGCCCCTTTTGTGTTTTTCACTTCTACCCATATGGCTCCATTTGATGATCCTTCCAAGATATCATCCCTCCTCACTGCTATAATTGATTCTTGATCAATATTGCAGCCCCCCTTCCTTTTCTATTCCTCGCTCTATCTCATCTGAATACCCAATACCAGGAATGTTGAGCTACCAATCCCACCCTTTTAGCCAAGTCTCAGTCATAATTATAATATCATACTCCCATGTGCCCTCAGCTCGTCTGTCTTATTCCTCGGGCTCTTTCCATTAAAACATATTCCACTTAGCCTTGCTAAACTCACTTCTTTCTTATCTAGCATATCTTTCCTCTGCCTTCCAGACTCACTTACTAGTGTTTTAACTTCTAATTCCATCTCCGCTTCTCTCCCCTCAACTACTTTTCAGGATCCCATCCCCCTGCCAATTTAGTTTAAATCCGCCTAAACAGCATTAACAAAGCTCCCCGCGAGGATAAAAACAAAAAACTACTGCGGATGCTGGAAATCCAGAACAAAAACAGAATTACCTGGAAAAACTCAGCAGGTCTGGCAGCATCGGCGGAGAAGAAAGGAGTTGACGTTTCGAGTCCTGTTGAAGGGTCATGAGGACTTGAAACGTCAACTCCTTTCTTCTCCGCCGATGCTGCCAGACCTGCTGAGTTTTTCCAGGTAATTCTCCCCGCGAGGATGTTAGTCCCGTTCCTGTTCAGATGTAATCCGTCCAACCTGTACAGGTCCCACCTCCCCCAGAAATGGGCCCAAAACCCCAGGAATCTAAAGCCCTCCCTCCTGCACCATCTGTCCAGCCACGCATTCATGTTCTCTGTCCTTCTGTTCCTATACTCACTACAGAGTGGTGCCAGGAGTATTCCGGCGGTTACTACCTTTGAAGTCCTGCTTTTCAATTTCCTACCTAACTCCCTAAAGTCTTGCTTGCAGGACCTCATTTCTCTTTCTTCCTATGTCATTGGTCCCAACATGGGCCATGACTTCTGACTGCTTACCCTCCCCCTTCAGAATGTCCTGCAGCTGCTCTGTAACATCCTTGACCCTGGCAACCAGGAGGCAACATACCATCCTGGAGTCACATCTACGGTTGCAGAAGCGCCTGCCTACTCTCCTCAGTAATGAATCTCCTACCACTATTGCCCTTCCTCACTTCTTCCTCCCGCCCTGAGCAGCTGGACCACCCACCGTGCCTTGGCCTTGGCTCTGGTTGGTGGTCACCCATCCCCTCTCTGCTTGCACTTCCTTAAGCTGCGGGGTGACCACATCCTGAAATGTGTTATCTACGAACCTCTCAGCCTTGTGAATGCACCGTAGTGCCCCCAGCTGCCACTCGAGCTCCAAAACCCGGAGCTCGAGTTGCTCCAATCGGAGGCAGCTCCTGCACACATGGTCATCCAGACTGCCAGGAGTGTCAAGGATTTCCCACATAGCACAGGATGTGCAAATCACAGGACTGAGCTCCCCAGACATATCTTAACTAAATAGAATATGGACCCTTGCTTTTATTTTATCCTTACTCCTACTTGAATATAGGCTAGATGCTAAATCCTCTAGATAGACTAGATCCTCTAGGTGCTGCTGACTGCCTGTCCCAGGGCCCTCTGCTCGCACTCTCCTCCAGGTGCTGCTGACTGCTTGTCCCAGGGTCCTCCTCTCGTACTGTCTCTCACCTTTTAGTATTTATCTCCACCTTGCTCCTGAGGCCTGCCCATGGTGGATATTGGGTGAGTTGGCATGGGGGGTATAAAGGGCAATGGGGGGTAGGTGTGGGAGCATGAGTTAGCATGGCGTATAAAGGGCCATAGGTGGTGGGTGATGAGGGCTAGAGGGCCTAACCTTATTACACAACTGGGACGAACTTAGAGAACCAACGTGTGCCTTTTAACCAGCCCACCTTGACCGCCCCCATTGACCCCTACGCTCTGCTTCTAGGGTTGGTGATCCTGACTACATCCCGCATCCGACCCCTCCACCAGAGCGCAGATCGTGATATCTGGAGGTCTTTTTCCACCTCAGTAGTGAAAATCCCAGCCAATGTCTCAGGTGGGTAGTGGGATATTAGCCTTGCTGGATTCAACAAGATCAGTTCATTTTACTGATTAGCACATATCCCTGCCTCATTTTTTCATGAACACAGGGAGCATGATAAATAAAAGGAAGACAGGAAATTTGTAGAACAGCAGCTCATAAAGAGAAGTCACTTTTTGAAAACCTTAATGTTTGTTCTTGCTTTGTGGACCAACAGGGAGGCAAGATGCCTGGGAGCAGGGGCTAAACTAACCCCTTCATGAACAAACATTGCTGCTTGAAGAGATTTAACATCGGAGGTTAGCAAACTTTGATGCAGAAAGGAAATCCTCATGTGGAAGTGAACATGAGTAAGCAGGGAGAGATGTAGTGAACAGAGTAAATGCTGCTTCCCATGTCCATAGGTTGTGGGAATGGATTCTCATGCCATCCCTGAATAAGATAGCAGAGGCTATGAGACCAAATGCTGTTCTCCCATGAACCCTGTGACTACAGTTTTTAAAGATTATATAGAACTACATAGAACATATTGCAGAAAAATGGGTTATTCTACCCATCTGGTCTATGCCAGTTTTTATGTTCACACGAGCCTGCTCCAACCCTACTTAATCTACCCTCATCAGCATATCCTTCCTGAATTTGGGGCTTCAATTTACACATGGCTGTCACTCCTTGCTTGGAGAGATTAGGGGATTGGTTAAAGAGAACCTAAATGTTGAGCTTCATCTTCTTTTGTGGAGACAAGAAGTAGTGATTCCAAAGAACATCCTGCAGCAGGGGGAGGAGCATATATCTGCCAGGGCGATGCACAACTGTGTAATGCAGTTGGCTCATGGTAGGCAGGAAAAGCCAGTCAGTGTGAGAGCCAAACTGTAGTAGTTGCAAGGTAACCTTGTGACTCAGCTGAAAAAGACAGACATGTCCTGGCATTGTTGTCCCCATTGTAGAACGCCAAGCTGCCGCCACACTTAATTCTACCACTGAATTTGTGCTTAAGAATCCAAGAATAGGTAGAACACAATAAAACATGCATTGTGCCAAAGACAATGTTATGGCAAAGCAGATGGTAAATGCTGAGCTGCTCAAATCCCAGAGGGAAACTTGAAACAACTGCCATAACTGTTTTGCAATTTGTATTTTGATTTTGAGATGCGTGCCTTGAATTCAGTAGTAATAAGACCACCGAGTCTGATAGGTTTTTATAAAAACAAAATTAAACATTTATTAATAGAAGAAAAGATTTTAAGCATATACATAGGTTTACAGATTACTACTATGATAACTCCTAGCTCCCCTAATTAATCTAGCTCCCAGTTACATCTCTGTTAAGGAACAGTAAAAACAAAATAGATTTTAATAGACCTTGGCAAAGCACATGATACCCTGGGCAGGGATATTCACAGTGAATTCTCCTAGCTTCGGTTCCTACAGGCAGTAGCTTGGTACATAGAGGCTGGAGGCTTTTCACACGTGTTAGATCTTAGATAGCCTTCTTTCCTCACACATAACCTCATCTCTTTTACGCATGTTTCTCCCTTTTTAATGTAAATCGCATTGGGCAGAATTTTGCCCTTGATGGGTGGGCGGGCAGCCGATCGCCCCCGCCGAAGTGGGCACTGCCGCCATTTTGAGTGGGCGGGCCAATTAAGGCCCGCCCAGCAGGCTGCCCAACGGGAAGCACTATGCGTTTCCTGTGCGGGGTTGGGGGGGCATTCCCCAACTGTCAAAGTGAGCTCTTTCGCTCATGCATGCGAAAGAGCGCATATCTTCTTGAGACTAAGTGCTATCTCAGGGAGAGCGCTGAAAGTTTCATAAACCTCAAAAATAGAATAATAAAAAAATTATTAACATGTCCCCCACATGTGACAATGTCACACGAGATGGGACATGTTAATAAATATGACAAAAACTTTATTAAAGATTTTTTAAACAAACATGAAACCTCATCCTGCCAGTGGATGAGGTTTCATGTATTGTCAGAAGCCAGCTGGGGCTCCTGGCCTGCCCGCCAGCCTTAAGGTTGGACGGGCAGGTCCTTTAAGTGGCTTAATTACCCTGTCAATGGCCTCAATTGGCTGATTTCGCTGTCCGCCCGCCTTCCTGAATATTTAAATGGGGCAGGATGACGTCGGGGGTCCCTCCTGACGTCATCCCGCGTCATTTTTGTGTCGGCGAGCGGACCCCGCCCCAACCCGCCTACGGAAAAATTCTGGCCATTGTTTCAATATGTTTTTGGACTTTACCTTTCTAATAATAAAAATCTTTCAAAGTACCAATTTTACCAGTAAGCTTTGGGAAAAATTAACACACTGTTTGGCTTCTTCTGGCTAAGTGTAACATTTCACCCTCTCTTTGAAATTCACGACTACTCTGGTTTATCTCCAAATGCAAATTTTCCTTTTACACCTTCTAAAACTTCAGCCATGTTTACTTATTTAGCATTTCAAACCTCGCTTCTCTTCTGATGCATCAAAGCCTTCAGACCACCTGTCCTTAATTCAATTAAGTCTTTCTTTCTCACACACGCGCACGCACACTCCAGACTCCACTATTCCAACGTGACAATGATTCCCAATAACCTGATGAAAATGAGTATATTTTCATGACAGATGCACACTGTGGAAATAAATATTAATTACACACACACGCAAGAGATGGTTGGGAAATAAAAATGTTTGCACATTATTTGCAATGTAGTGTTAAGATTTATATCTTCGGGAATGTTTCAGTGTTCAGGCAGTGAATTGGTGCAGTCAGAGTTGGCAGAACATGTTGCTCATCAGTACCAATTTTGAGAAAATAACCATTGGATCATTCATCTGGGGTACATTTGCAGAGTTGTGCATAAGTCTTGTCAAACAGTGATTGATGCAACAGCCTCCCTGGCTGCAGGTTCCCTTCAAACATTTCTTTCTCCTGCAGCAGGTTGGCAGGAAAGTGTTTTGCAGCTGGCAATGGTCTGTGTTCTATATCTTCTGTAGGTTGCTGCTGTTTATCTGCCTGCATCCACTGCTGCTGTTGGAACCCTCCCCTCTCCAGGGCTCCAAGAAGGAGGCCTTCTCTTATCTTTCACATTCACCCACTATACTGTCTACATCTTTCCCCTTTCCACCACAGTACCACTCCACAAACAATAGTACAACTACAATTTTAATTGCAAAACATTCTGCACATGTCCCTACCATTTCATCCCTTTATTGAGAAACCTGTTTCCAAGGCAAATTTGTACAAATCAGGACTGCCTTTAAGACCCTACTCAGTCTATATAGCAAAGCACCACTGGATTAATTGGGGGCTGTGGGGGGTTTAACTCATAACTGCCTGGCAGAAACCAGGCAGGTAAAAGCGAGTGGCTCTATTTGCTGCTCCATTCCTGCCCCGCAGCAAGTTTAACCCTGTTGTTTTCATCAGCAGCTGAGGGATCCGACTGACTCGGGGAAGAACCTCACTTGTATGTGCTATCAGAATCCAACAGTATATATAGGACCCCAGTGACTTATTTTGTATTCATTCATGGGATATGGGCGTCGCTGGCTAGACCAGCATTTAATGCCCTTAAGAAGGTGATGGTGAGCTGCCTTCTTGAACTGCTGCAGTCCATGTAGTGTAGTTACACCCAAAATGCTGTTCGGGAGGGAGTTCCAGTGACAATGAGTGGTGATATAGTTCCAAGTTAGGATGATGAGTGGCTTGGAGAGGAACTTCCAGGTGGTGGTCTTCCCATGTGTCTGCTGCCCTTGTCCTTCTAGATGGTAGTGGTTGAGATTTTGGAAGGTGCTGTCTAAGGAGCCTTGGAATTCATCGATTCCTATAGTGCATCTTGTAGATGGTATACACTGCTGCCACTATGCGTTGGCAATGGAGGGAATGTTTGTGGATAGGATGCCAGTTAAGCTAGCTGTTTTGTTCTGAATGCTGTCAAGCTTCGAGTGTGTTGGAGCTGCTCTCATCCAGGTAAGTGGAGAGTATTCCATCACACTCCTGACTTGTGCCTTGTAGATGGTGAACAGGCTTTGATGAGTCAGGAGGTGAGTTACTCATCGCATGATTCCTAGCCTCTGACCTGCTCTTGTAGCCACAGTATTTATATGGCTAGTCCAGTTCAGTTTCTGGTCAATGATAACCCCCAGGATGTTGATAGTGGGGGATTCAGCGATGGTAATGCCATTGAATGTCAAGGGACGATGGTTAGATTCTCTCTTGTTGGAGATGGTCATTGCCTGGCACTTGTGTGGCACGAATGTTACTTGCCACTTAGCCCAAGCCTGGATATTGTCCAGGTCTTGCTGCATTTGGACATGGACTGCTTCAGTATCTGAGTTGCGAATGGTGCTGAACATTGTACAATCATCAGCGAACATCCCCACTTTTGACCTTGTGATGGAAGGAAGGTCAACTTATGATGAAGTAGCTGAAGATGATTGGGCCTACGACACGACCCTGAGGAATTCCTGCAGTGATGTCCTAGAACCGAGATGATGGCCCTCCAACAACCACAACCATCTTCCTTTGTGCTAGGTATGACTCCAACCAATGGAGAGTTCCCATTGACCCCAGTTTTGCTAGGGCTCCTTGATGCCACACTCGGTCAAATGCTGCCTTGATGTCAAGGGCATCACCTCACCTCAGAAGTTCAGCTGTTTTGTCCATGTCTGAACCAAAGCTGTAATGTTAGGAGCCGAATGGCCTTGGTGGAACCCAAACTGAGCATCAGTGAGCAGATTATTGCTAAGCAAGCCGCACTTGATAGCATTGTTGATACCCCCTTCCATCACTTTGCTGCTGATTGAGAGTAGACTAATGGGGCAGTAATTGGCCAGGTTGGATTTGTCCTGTTTTCTGTGGACAGGTCATACCTGGGCAATTTTCCACTTTGCCGGGTAAATGGCAGTGTTGTAGCTGTACTTGAACAGCTTGGCTAGGGTTACGGCATGTTCTGGAGCACAAGTCTTCGGTACTATTGCTGGAATATTGTCAGGGCCTTTGCAGTACCCAGTGCCTTCAGCCATTTCTTGATATCACTTGAAGTGAATCAAATTGGCTGAAGACTGGCATCCGTGATGCAGGGGACCTCCGGAGGGGACCAAGATGGATCATCCACTTGGCACTTCTGGCTGAAGATTGTTACAAATGGCTCAGCCTTATCTTTTGCACTGATGTGCTGGGCTTGCCCATCATAGAAGATGGGGATATTTATGGAGCCTTCTCCTCCAGTGAGTTGTTTAGTTGTCCACCACCAGTCACGACTGGGTGTGGCAGGACCACCGAGCTTAGAACTGATCCATTGGTTGTGGGATTGCTTAGTTCTGTCTATTGCTTGCTGCTTACACTGTTTGGCATGCAAGTAGCCCTGTGTTGTAGCTTCACCAGGTTGACACCTCATTTTTAGGTACGCCTGGTGCTTCTCCTGGCATGCCCTCCTGCACTCTTCATTGAACCAGGGTTGAGAGTGGGGGATAGCTGGGCCATGAGGTTACAGATTGTGGTTGAGTACAGTTCTGCAGCTGATGATGGCCCACGGTGCCTCACGGTTGCCTAGTCTTGAGTTGCTAGATCTGTTCAAAATCAATCCCATTTAGCACAGTACCATCATGGACAGATGCATCTGCAGCAGGCAGGTTGGTGAGGATGATGTCAAGTATGTTTTTTGCTCTAGTTGGTTCCCTCACCACCTGCTGCAGACCCAGTCTAGCCCTTTAGCCAGCTCGGTCTGTAGTGGTGCTACCGAGCCACTCGTGGTGATGGACATTGAAGTCCCCCACCCAGAGTACATTCTGTGCCTCCTTCAAGTGGTGCTCAAACATGGAGTACTGACTCATTAGATGAGGGTTGGGGGGGTGAAGGTGGCACAGTACATGGTAATCAGCAGGCGGTTTCCTTGCCCATGTTTGACCTGATGCCATGAGACTTCATGGGCCCGGAGTCGATGTTGAGGGGCAACTCCCTCTTGACAGTATGCCACTGTGCCGCCGCCTCTGCTATGTTGGTCCTGCCGGTGGGACAAGGACATACCCAGGGATGGTGATCGTGGTGTCTGGGACATTGCCTTGATTGTGTGAGTCAGACTGTTGCTTGCTCTCAATTTTGGCATAAGCCCTCAGATGTAAGGAGGACTTTACAGGGTCACCAGGTCTGAGTTTGCCATTGCCTAGGTCGATGCTGGATAGTCGATCTGGTTCCATTCCTTTTAGGCTTTAATATAACGGAGTGGCTTGCTCGGCCATTTCACAGACATTTCCTTCTCTAAAGGGCATTGGTGAATCAGATGGGTTTTTACAACAATCAACAATGGTTTCATGGCCACCATTAGACTTCTAATTCCAGATTTTTATTGAATTCAAATTCCACCATCTAGTCTAGTGACAATACCACTACGCCACCACCTCCCTCATTGGTGTACTGAGGGTAGAAACAGGCCCTATCTTGTTGAGGCTAGAAGGCATGTCCCCTTCCTTCATCCCCAGCCCCAAAGAAATTCTGGCATCAGCTGGCCTCTGCTCCCCCCATCCCTTCTGAATCCTTGCCGACTGCTGTTAATTTGGCTATTGTGCAAATAACCATTTTATATATAAAAAAAAACATTCTTGGGATTTGGGAATAGCTAGCTGAGGGTTGCCCACCCCTAGTTGCCCTGGGAAGGTGGCATTTTAATGCAATAGAATCGTTGGCTAGGCCACCACAGGACAGTGAAGAGCCAATCATGTAAAAGCCAGAGTGGGCTAGGATGACAAGTTTTGTTTGCTACAGATTGTTATGAACCAGTTGGGTTTTTCTGACAACTTGATTGTTTCGTGGTCACTTTTTTTCCCACTTTTACCAGTCCTTTTTTTAAAAATTGAATTCAAATTTTCAAACAGTCATGGTGAGATTTGAACTCATGTAGGAATCACTGGACAAAAAACCCTAAGGTCAATTCAGTTCTATCATCTTGGTAATAGCATAATGTTATTATAATGAAGTTGTTGATTCATCATGGTAATTAATCCCTTCTCAGTTTACTTACAACAGACAAGATATAAAATGAGGAAACTCCCAGTGACAGCAAATTTTAAGATCCTTAGGTCCAAAAACAAAGAACGTTTATTGGATGAGTTATGCCCAAATAGGAGGGAAGATATGGAGTGAATTGTGTGTGTTAGTACCACTATGGTTTCTAATGTATGGAAATGAGCTGGATTGAGGGACTCAAAATGATCAAACCTACTAACAATACCACCTGTCCACCCAATTCCCAAGTATACTCAAATCTCCCTTTTTGTTGACCCAGCTTATCACCTTCATTAGTTTTGCATCATGCACTCTGGACTACTTGTTCAGACTCTGGATTGCTAGTCCAGTAACACACCTTCATACCCATATGTCATTCTACATGGAATGGAAGTAAGACACCAGAGCCCGTGGTGTTCGCGCTGTACCGGCAGCCCATGATGTAATATTGCTTGCATAAATCATTAGAATCTGTTCATTATGTGACTAGAGGCCAAAAGTGCATGGAGCAGCATGTATTCTGATGGCCAATTTACAGTACTGTGGGTCACATGATGTTGAGTCCTCCAAGCTGCATTAACAATTGCGGGCAATCAATTCTACACAAAAAAGAATGCATATCTAAATCATAAAATTATCTTATGTTTTGAAACTTGGCTATTCAAGAGTTGAAAATACGACTGACCAGGACTAAAGTTTTGAAATCTGCATCAGAGACATGTGAAGCAATGATATTTCAGCAAAATCAATTTACATGCTGCTATGTATTTTTTCTGGAATGATATCAGCAACTTTTTTTGTGTTTGGGTGTAGTAATATACAAAATCCTTTTGTATATTTTTACAATATTTTTGATCCGCAATATTTTTGATCCTATGATTGTAACAGCTCCAAAGGATCTGTTAAATTGTTGTACAGATTACAAAAGGAGTATATATGGCTGTGTTTTGACTGCTGTTTCAAGTATATGTTTTTCCATTGTAATGTAATAGTTCACTGAAATTGAACATGACCTTTATTATGCAGATGGGCCCCAGCTATTGCATTGAAATTGAAGTACAATGCTAAAATATATTGTGGGAATTGTGAAATTCTATTCTTGTGCAATTTTGTTTCCAGGCAAAACAAACTGATTGTGCCATTTCAATGTTGGCTCACGAGAAGCAAAAATTCAGTTTCAGTTCCAACTGTAGTGCAGTCATCGACCATTAGGTGGGAGCTAGTGTATCAGAAATACCTAGATTGCTGGGTTTTGACACCGTACAGGGCTGGAAATCTTAAGGAGAGGGTGTTGGTACATTTAATATAAATCATTTTGTGCTTTTTATATACATATAGCTAATGATCAGGTAGCACAAAAATATTCATCTTCCTAGAATCCTGATCAAGCTGTGTTTTTTCATGGAATGTGATCACTATAACAATTGAGGCAGGAGATGAATATTTGAGCACCATGGAATTCAAGGACTTGCCTTAAGAAAAGCTGTCACAACACACCTCTGTGTTTTTAAAAAAAAATTAAAACTATTTACATTCTTAGATAATTCAGCTTGATGTCCCTCACCAGAGTCAATTTAATGCAAAATGCACTGCTTGATCCTGGTTCAGAAGGATTGGCTTTTCTCTGGTTTTACAGCAACCTGGAAACATTATTTCTGATCCTTTTAGTAAAACATTGTGCAGTTTCCACTAATAGGTTACATCAACTGATCAAGAATTATTTCTCTCAGTTATAAAATGAATTTGTTTCAACCCAATTACACTTTTAAAAAAGTAACTAGAAATGCTTTGCTATCATAAGCAGGTTTATTTATTCTTTCACGGGATGTGGGCGTCGCTGGCTGGGCCAGCTTTTATTGTCCATCCCTAATTGCCCTTGAGAAAGTGGTGGTGAGCTGCCTTCTTGAACTGCTGCAGACTGTGTGGTGTAGGTACACCCACAGTGCTGTTTTAAGGAGGGAGTCCCCGGATTTTGATCCAGCGACAGTGACGGAATAACAATATAGATTGAATCATTTTATAATTGAAAGAATATATTGAATAACCAAAATAATTTCAGTTATTGAATTTGATTTGTAACCTTGCTGTCACAGTCACTGAGAAACAATCGCACCTTGTTTTACCAACCTTATAATAGTGAATACAGTAATTAGTAAACTTGATGAGTTTGCTGCTTTAATTACTTGCTTTTGGCAAATAGTCTGGTGTTCATTTCAAGCCTCATATGCTGCAAGACAATCTTGCTCTGATATGATCATCCTTTACACTGTTTGGGAACCTGTTTTTCTTCATCAGTGCTATGGAATGTATAAACTTTAATTTAATTATGTCTGCATTTTAGTGTACAGATAGCAACAGTTGGATTAGGATTTTCGGTGGAACGCAGACCTGAAAAGGGGGAAAAAGACATTTATTAAATCTTGAAGCCACTTGGAAATCCAGGGTATATGGGGCACACTAACAAGTGATAATTTCATTTATCTACACAAAACACATTTATTAATTATAAACCTGACAAAACTAGCAGTGAGTAGAACATGTTTGTTGTACTGAGGCCATAAAACCATCATATGAGAAGGATAATTACCAAACTCCATTGGGGAAATAAGTAACTGTGCTAGTAGTAAAAATTTAATTGCCTTAGAATCTAAAGGTAAATTACAGCTTAACTCCAGATGTAAATATTATGGTTTCAGGGATTGTGAGATTTGGTGGAGTTATACATTTTCATGTAAAATAGATTATTTATCTATTTTTCCCTAACTAGTTGACTCGACCATCTAATAAGCTTATTTAAATAAAATAAAGAATTATGAAATAAACAATTAAATGCAAGAATAGTAATTTACAAGGTAATTCTTTTCTTTTCATTTCTTTAGATCACAATCATCATCTTTCAAGCCGTTCAATGGAAAATGCAGCCAAGGGTTCCTTTTCAAAGCTCATGGACAGACTAATTGTGGAAATGGAAAATGTTCCACTGTGGTGTAATAGACAATTCGGATATGGGCACAAAAAATCATTAGTACAAATACTGAGTGATGGACTGTGCAACGCCAATGCCAAGGCAAGGAAAGAAGGACTACAGGTTACTGTGCCCATAAAGGTAATGCTAGTAATTCACAGTGACTAATCCATTTATCAACCTGATCAGTTCTACTAATATTATTAAAGCTGAAGTGTGCCAACACACGGGTTCTTTGCTGGAATACTGTACTGGCATCAACATTTTAAATTGGTGAAATGCTTAAATCCAGTCTGCCTCATTTCAGACTATCGCACAATATTATTTTGAGATTTTGACTTAAAATTTTAGGATATTGGAATTTATTGAGATATAATGCTTGCTTAGCAGTCAAACTGTTGAAATTAGTTTCGTAATTTCTTAATAGTACAGGTGGTACCATGCTTTTACTCATTCATGGAAATTCCTGTTAAGAAGGAGGCAAATTAGCCCATTATGCATGTGACAGTGCTCGCTCCTCCACTTGTGCGATTTAATTTAATCCCATTTTCCTGCAATGGAATCTTAGAAATGTTAAATTTGAAACAAACTATGGATTAACAACATACGTTTTTGCTCCAAATTATATGTAGATTTGCTCCACAAAATGAAAGAACTCAACCTCAGTGTGGTGGAACAGTTTTTAATCCCAAGTAAAAAAAAGTCTAAGGTTTGCTTTAAGAAGTCATGAGATCTTTTTGTAGCAGTAAATGATTTGATACTCTGTGGATTGAGGGTCCATACTAATTTTACTCTGCAATAGAAACCCTATACTACAAATAAAATCTTTCTTCTGTAGCATCCACCTCGTTTCTTACAGAATAAAACTTTTTATTGTGTGAAGGTCAGCTAACAACTGAAATGATTATTGGTCAGGATTGAATGCAAGTTTTATCAGCAATAAAAATCTTTAGTTTATAGGAACCTTCGTTTGACTGGTAAGCAAGCACTACTTCTCAATAAATTCCAGTATCTTAAAAACTCAACTCAAGTTTATAAGGTGGCTGTAATTTATTTCAATTATGCAAGACTAATAGTCCAGTCAACTTCTGTTCCTTCTTGATTTTATTTTATGATTTTAAGTATTTAAATCAATTTAATGAAAGTTGAAATTTATTAGTTTTTTTATTTTTTATTCTCTACCAGAATTGTGTAGAAATATTGAAGAAACAGATCCTTGAATTTACTCAGAGGCTGCATGCTGCAGAAGTCGAACGTCGTTCTTTGCGTATGGAGCTTATGCAACTCAAAAACTACATGAATGAACTGAAAAGAGAAAGTGGGAAAAATCAGACCCTTGAACAGCAACTGAGCGACCTCAAGCAGAATATGAAGGTGAACAGTTCTTTACTTTGGGCTTTTCTAAATCTCAAGGTTAAATAGAAACTATCTTGTTCGTGGGCATTTTACCAGGGTTCCAGCGTTGCACTCCCTAAAAATTGTTTGCATTATACGAAAGTGTATTTTTAATGGCATTAAGACCTTCACGCCACTAGTGTTAACTCAGACATTCGCACAAGCAGACTGACAGTTCGTTTTATTAGAAAAGTTTAATTTAAAGCCAAGAAAGAAATAGATTGGATGAAATGTTAATAGTTAAGAGTGATTTAATTAGAATGCCTCCTGAATGGCACAAGTTTATTGGCTTTTCATGCTGGTCTGATTTTTTAGTTTTAAGAAGAGATTTTAGGAGTCTGTTAAATAATAGACACAAACTAATTTTAGTGTCACTCAGTGAAGTCATAAAAAGTTACTACAGGAATTTATTGAAGCAGTAATGCAAATCTGTATACATTGGAATTGTGCATTGTACCTTGAAAATACATTTTTTCTGATATAGGGATTACATTTGATCCAGCATAACAATCCATTTGATATGTTTTCTCCTAGTTTACTAACCATAAAAATTATGATACTATGAATGTTGACGGTGCCAAATCATGCATTCATTGATGCTGATCTCCTCAGCTTTGCTGGTTTCTGAATAGAAGGATAGATCTTTTAGTTTGAAGACCCCATTTTAGGAGGGTGCAAAGACAGTTGGAGATACCAGTTGGTAGCTAGTTATCAGAAAGCCCATTTACCAACATAACACTAGAGGCTCCCTTTCCTGTTGGGTTTTTTAAAGAATCAGCCAGCTACATAGCTACTTTTACTAATACCATCATTTTTTAAAATTTCTAGATTCTTGAAATGGAATTCATATTCTTAAATTGTCATGGTTGGATTTGATCTTGTGTTTTCTAGATTAGATGTCCAGTAAAATAACCACTAAACTACTCTATCCCTTATCGATACAAATTACAATTTGCTGATGGCTTTCTGGAATTTTTGGTCTAGTTTAAGGACAATATCTTTATTTGCATCTTACTTAATCTATATTTTGAAAATGATGAAGGACAGAATTGGATTCTGACCTTGAAACTATAATGATCCACAAATGGACCCCAATGATCTTACCAGAAAACGGAGTCTCCTGATGATGATGACTATGTCAGTCATGTATGTTATGGCCAAGAAGGTTACACGTTCATTCCCTGAGATCGCAGTAAGGATGCTATAATTGATTTCTGCAGCTCTGGCCTAGGGTAGGGGTGCTCTTGATCTCTGCCAATGCCCCAACCTCCCACCACCTCGCCACAACAAGAATTGTTAACATTCACTGATCAGGATCAATTTAATAGCAATAATTAACTAATAAAACTCAGCAATAAAGACAAATTAATCAGAATTTTAAAAAATCTCCTCAATAATTTTGTTCTACAAATGAGGAGCAACATTAAAATCAGACATATTTCATCAGTGGTAACTGTCTGTCACATGTAATTCAAATGGTCTTTGAGGAAAGATTAAATGAGTTGGTGCCTATTTCCATAAACTTATTCTTGTAGACCCAGAAAATGGTTCCATTTGAGAGATTTGGGAGTATTTGCGAAGAGCTGAATAATGCCTTGCTCAGAGAGCAGCAGGCCCAGCTGCTACTAAATGAACAAGCACATCAGATGCAGGAATTAGGATTGCAACTGGAGCTACATTCCAATGAAGAAGCAGAAAAGGATCAGACCCTATCTGAGGCTGTAAAGGTAGGCTGTTAACCACTTTCATAGAGCGATCTTGTCTTGTTTTCTCTTTAACTTTCTAATTGACTTCGCTGCCTTTAACACAGTCCACTGTAAATGTGGTGTACCAGTTCCAGCATAAATATCGAGGTGTCCATATTACTCAGCCAATAGCCTTTTCTGTACCAGACTTCACAGTAAAGAAGCACAAAAAAAGTTAATTTCAATCCTAAAAAAGACACAATTAGAATGTTTCAGGAAAAAAAATTAGCATTCTGTTATAATTTGGTATGGAATATTGAATATGAACAAAGGCAATTTATGAAAAATGATTAAATTAGCAGAGATATAATCTTCAGGAGCAAAAAAACTCTGAAAAAGGTAAGTGATGTGTGGACTTGTGCATATTGTGCAAATGCTGACATTGGGAAGAAGGAAGATGGGATGAGTAGGTTATGAATTTAAACAGCAGTGAAGGAGCGTTGAGAGGAGTTGGTGCTTGTGCAACTTGGTAGTATGAGAGAAGAGAACGGTGCTACCATATGGTTTGGGGAGAGGAAAGGAAGAGGTAAGTATGCTTAGAATGTGAGAGGCTTTGCAGTCTGCTCTTGTGATTGTACTCTGGAAGGGAATTGCTGAAAATGGGGGCAAGGGAGTGATGGAAGTATTTAGGTGGGTGTTAGGAGAGATTATCGTAACCTGTTGCTCAAAAACTGCGGGCCCTGAAGAAGACCATTCATGCTGATGTCTGTGTCTTCTACTGTGTTGTGTTGTCGGAATTGATCTCTTGGCTAGCTAGCCACAATGTAGAGGATATAAGGGGTGACAATGTAAATGTATCTGACTCAGCCCCATTGAGGGATGGAGAGTTGTCAGAGGTCTACAGCACAGAAGAAGGCCCTTCGGCCCATTGAGTCTGCGCTGGTCAAACAAGTACCTAACTATTCTAATTCCATTTTCCAGCACTAGGTCTATAGTCTTGTATGCCATGGCATCACAAGTGCACATCCAAATACTTCTTAAATGCTATGAGGGTTTCTGCCTCTACTGCCCTTTCAGGCAGCGAGTTCCAGACTCCCACCACCCTCTGGGTGAAAAAATTCTTCCTCTCATCCCCTCTAAACCTCCTGCCCCTTACCTTAAATCTATGCCCTCTGGTTATTGATCCCTCCACCAAGGGGAAAAGTTCCTTCCTGTCTACCCTATCTGTGCCCCCTCATAATTTTATACACCTCAATCATGTCCCCGCCTCAATCTCCTCTGCTCCAGGGAATATAACCCCAGTCTATCCAATTTCTCCTCCATGACTAAAACTCTCCAGCCCAGGCAACATCCTGGTAAATCTCCTCTGTACTCTCTCTAGTGCAATCACATCCTTCCTATAATGCGGATTCCAGAACTGCACACAATACTCTAGCTGTGGCCTAACCAGCGTTTTATACAGTTCCAGCATAACCTCCCTGCTCTTATATTCTCTGCCTCGGCTAATAAAGGCAAGTATCCCATATGCCTTTTTAATCACCTTATCTACCTGTCCCGCTACCTTAAGGGACCAGTGGACATGCACATCAATGTCCCTCTGATCCTCGGTACTTCCCATTCATCGCATATTCCCATGCCTTGTTTGCCCTGCCCAAGTGCATCACCTCAAACTTATCCGTTGTACTTACCCTCACTGCCCATGTGAGGACATTGAACCTTACTGTATTGAACACAGGCGCTGACGGCACTAAAATCCTCCAACCATCACTGTTTAGACAAATGTCATTTCAGCCTTGGGGATGCTTTTGCGGTTTCTGGGAACAGTTTCTCCAGCCTTTCTATTTTCACTAAGAACTCCAGTAAGGCATTAGAAAAGCAGTCCTTGACTTATCTTGGCAGACACAATGGGCTTGTGTTGCCCAATTAAAAATCCAAGTGGAGGATGCAATCTCGCTGTAAGAGATCCCTCCTTTAACTTTGGAAATTGCCAGCCTAGACCTCGTGGTAAAAATATCATTGGGGCTGCTTCCTGCCCTCTTAATTTGTGCCCCAAGTTACTTTTGGGGCCCATGAGTCGGAGCCTGCGCTCTTTTGCACATGTGTGCGAAAGAGCGCAGAAATCTCCCTGAGGCACGGAGATTAGCTTAAGTTATGAAAAATTTAATTAAAGAAAAAAAAAAATTTAAGGACATGTGCCCTCATGTGAAACTGTCACATGAGCTGGGACATGTCCAGTAATTTTTTCAAAAATTTTTGTTTAGTTAATAAACCCTTCATGAAACCTCATCCTGCCCATGAATGAGGTTTCATGAAAAATACGAAGGCTGCCTGGGCTCTTCGCCTGCCCACCAACCTTAAGGTTGGACGGGCAGCATTCTTAACAACATTAATTACTTTCTTAATAGCCTTAATAGGCATTGGACAGTTCGGTGGGCGTGCAGTCGACTCCAATGCACGCCCGCTGAAGTGACGATCTAAATGATGCGCGGTGATGTCGGGATGCCTGCCCGACGTCACTGCGCGTAATTTTACATGTCAGCAAACAGGCCCACCCCCGCTCGCCGACCGGAAAATTTTTCCTCATGAGATTGGGTTTTATAAATATTTTGTTTTCCTTGATTAATTAATGGTCATGTTTTTAGATCTGTTTGGCTTAATGCTGCTTTATTTTCTGCCTGTATATTGCTGCTTTATAAGGTTTGTTTTGGTTACATGCAGTATCTGCTTAAGCAGACTTTTTGAAAGTTGGTGGGGTTGAAGAAGCAGGACATCTACAGAACACTCTGAAATGCAAAGATTGCCTTTTGAAGAAGAACTACATGGATCTGTTTTCTCTGGAGATGATCTTGAGATTTAACAGTGCGCTGTGGGATACACTCTTTGATTTTCCAGCAGTAAGCATTGTCACGTGACTCTTTTCTCAGGGTGGGCCTCCTGATAATCTTTCATCCATAGGACAACTTTTTGCAAAATCTAATCAACATGTTATTGAACATTAAGATAAAAGCAAAAAACTGCGGATGCTGGAAATCCAAAACAAAAACAAAAATAAAAATACCTGGAAAAACTCAGCAGGTCTGACAGCATCTGCAGAGAGGAATACAGTTAACGTTTTGAGTTCGAGTCCGTATGACTCTTCAACAGATTCTACAGATTGTTGAAGAGTCATGCGGACTCGAACTCGAAACATTAACTGTGTTCCTCTCTGCAGATGCTGTCAGACCTGCTGAGTTTTTCCAAGTATTTTTATTTTTATTTTTGTTATTGAACACTGTTGGTTTATCAGGAGCATAAATTGTGAGAAATGTTAAATGTATTTTTTTCAATTTCCCTCTCTTTCCCTCCCTCTCTCATCTTATTTCTCCCTCTCCTCTAACCCCCCTCTCTCCCCCTACACTCCCATCCCACTTTTCTCCCTCCCTTCAACCCTCCCCCTCCACTGCTTTTCTCCTCTACCTTTTACCTTCTCCTTTACCCACTGTCCTCTCTGCTGCACGCTTTCCCCTTTCCTCCTCTCCTCTACCTTCCCGACCTTGCTGACGTTCCCCTCCCCTCCTTGCTGACGTGGCCCTCCTCCTCGCCCATGCTCTCCCCCCTCTTCCGCCCACGTTTGCCCCCCTCCTCCTCTGCCCACGTTCTCCCCCCTCCTCGCCCATGTTCGCTCCCCCCCTCCTCCACCCACGTTTGCCCCCCCTCCGCATCACCCACGTTTGCCCCCCCTCCGCCTCACCCACGTTCACCCCCCTCTTCCTCCTCCGCCCACGTTCGCCCCCCCTCCTCCGCCCACGTTCGCCCCCCCTCCTCCTCCGCCCACGTTCACCCCCCCTCCTCCTCCGCCCACGTTCGCCCCCCCCTCCTCCTCTGCCCACATTCGCCCCCCCCTCCTCCTCCGCCCACGTTCGCCCCCCCCTTCCCCTCCCACTCCCCTCCTGAAGATGTTGAATCTCACTCTGCTAAGATTCTGCGATGCTGCATTCTCCCACTCCTTCTTGTCTGTTGTTAATATGTGCACTGAGACAGTGATTATCAGGAGTCCATTCAGCAGTTGATGGCACAGTTAAGCCCAAATGTGTCGTCAATTGGCAGTTGCAAACCTGCATTTTCCAGGCGGGGCTGCTGAATAGTGAACAAAAGAAACCTTGTCTGATTTCTCTCTCTACCCTGGGACATGAAGGCCAGCTGTGGTGCCCAACTACTGCTTGCCTAATATTGATTAACTCAGCAAGATGTTCCTTGTCTGACTGATTCAGTGGTATATCATTCATTGCACTTAGCCGATAATGCTGAGGCACGCACCCATAGGCTTTGTCAATCACTTTAATCGCTATTAAAAAAAATTATTTAACCCGAAACAATGGTATAATAAAACCGCAACACTGCCATTGATAATAATTTCAATATTCTGAAATGCATCTAGTACTGAATCAAAATTTATTTACGTTTTATACTAGTTTACTAGCCTTGATATACTTTAGATAATCCTGAATGGCAATCCAGTAAAAGACTCTAAATTAAAATTGTATTTGAAAGTACAGGTACTTAATTTTTATCACATACCATTTTGAAAGCTCAGAATTCACAACAAGTTGGTGTGCAAGATGTCTGAAGATAGAATTTTTGCAGGGTTCTCCTGATCTCTTATAAATCTAGTAGCATATAAGCTAAAACCCTAGGGAAATGCATAAAAGGCTATTTACACCTAACCGGGTAGAGTTTCTTCTTGGGCACAATCGGAAACCTGGGCTCACTTTACGCTCAGAATTGCACTGCTTTCTCGAATTGAATTTTTCGCTCAAGTTTCTGCTCCAAGCCAAAAATAAGCATTTTTAATTAGAATGTCTAGTCCATCACTTGTGAATAAGCTGATTTCTAAATAACTGAAAGTAACTTTAGCTTTTTTAAATGGAATCATTTACTAATTTTGCTGGTGTACATTCACCAGTTTGTTGGTATATTATTTTACCATTTAAATGCTTTTAAAAGGTGCCTGTGTGCCTAAAAGAAAATAAATGCTTGATTTTAAGAGCCTCTTTGTTGGCCTGCAAATGGGCATAATTAGTGGAAACTTGCCATGGTTATTAATTCAATTGGGGGCAGGGCCAGCTTTGTGGGCAGGGCTGCCTTCCAGCACATTTTTAAAACTAGGGCAAAAGATCATAGAAATTCGATTTGCACTGGATGTAATTTACACATTGAAATTCCTCTTCTTTTGGCACTGATTTGGCCCAATTTGCATGAATTGTGAAGCCTGTGTAACCAAGCAGAAAAATATCTCCCCACAATCCTACAACACTAAGTACAACAATTATTGATAAACTTATTTTCAAATGTATAAAATGTACCCAGAATTATCTATTTATTTTCCAACAGACTGAAAATTGTTAGCTATTTTCAGCCATTAAAACTTTAATAGTGTAATGAAGCCAGCAGTTTTACACCATAAGCATTTATCTTTCTCATAGAACTTTGCACCAATTAATTATGTACTGCAGCTGATGTACAGCATCACTGATATGAGAACTTCTTTTGAGCTGTCTTACCACCAGCACATTTATATTGTTCATCTGGTTTATGCTCAAGAGATGTTAAACCAACAGTAAAAATGCATTATGAAAGCAGCAGGAGTTAGAGTGCTAGTTTCTGCACGCATCTTATGTTCTAGTCCCATACTAGAAGCTTAGTTGAGACTGTGCAAAACTCTTTTCTCATTGGAGCTTTGGTGCAGAGGCAAAGATGCTTCATTTTGCCTTTGTGAGCAGGATTCCAACCCAGGTTCCAGACATAGAAGAACATTTTTTGGAGAAAAAATTCTGTATTACCAAGAAGAACAATGTGCTAAACTCCTGTGCAAATAGCCTTCTGTACCTATACTTTGTGTTGGATACAATACACTTCTTTATCAAAATTGTAACTTTCACCCTGTCTCATTACTTAACACTATACTTCTGTGTAATCAAGTCATACATTTAGGAAGTTAGTCTTCTGATATGCCTTAGGGCTACTTATGTCAATTTGGAAACTGCTGTATAAAGGTTCAAAGCAAAACAAACCTGTACTCACTTATGTTTAGCAAGGTTTAAAAATAGATAAGCCATCTATTTACAGACCTATGTGTGTTTTGATAAATCTACAGAAACATGATTAACATTAGCCTGTCTTTGCATGGAAGGACTGTTTTGGAACATTACTGAAATTATGGTTCAGATGACCACATTTTTCAAAGTTAAAATTAAATTTTGAAAAGTGAATGTTGAGTGAAATGTACTTTTATATATACGTAAAAAATGTATATATTATTTATATATCTATATATATATATATATATATATATAGATATCTATCTATATATATATATATATATAATTTTCTTCATCTTTTTCTCCACCTAATTGGGCCTGTTATGATGGATAGCATTCTCTGCTGTGGTTGTAATACTGCAAATAAGGCAAAATGTAACACCCTCAACTTACATGATTAGCTTATAATTTTTTTTATGATTCTTGGTGCAGCAGTTGTGTTGTCTTGGATTAAGCTGTGATATTCCAATACTGTGTGCAGTTCAGATAAATGTAGCCATATTGACCTCTCTCAGAGACACAATTACTAGGCAGTACATTTTTACTTTAATTTCATCAGGGTTTAATTAGTATACAAATAAAACTTTCCTTATCTTTTTCTCCACCTAATTGGCCTGTCTTTGCTAATGTGTGAAATGTGTGAAAGTGGGCTGTAATTAGGATGACCGTGTTCACCTTTTCCTTTCTAACTTACAATTGCCTGAAGGTCTCAGAACCTTAAAACAGTGCTTTGGATTATTGCTTTGCAATCAGTCTGGCTATCCCATAGGCTTTGTCATGAGCAGAAGGGCTTTGGGTGCTGCAATTTCCCACTGTAAAGCAGGATCTTCATCCCTTTGCCCACTAAATGTTTATTGATTATCTCACTGTTCCACGCTCAGCTTCCAACAACTTAATATCAGGTGACAGTCGAGAGAGTTCTCTGAGTAATTAGAGTTGAGCATTGGGGGAACAATTAGGAGCAGAGTTATTAAACTTGATTTATCCTGTTCTCCCCTGCATGCTTGCTGGATATCAAGCCATCACATACTTGAGAAGGACCGTGAACTCATGCTTGTTAGAAATTAGTAGGTTTCCAACGACTTACCATTATTTTTGTATTACACAAAGGTAGGCAGAAACTTTCAGTTCCAAGGTTAAAAATTTCAGAATCATTAAGTTTGTCAAGGGGTTTAATTAGGCTAGTGTAAAGCATATGATGTGGCTTAGTGAGTAGAGGAAGTCTTTAAATGTTGCTGTCAGTTTTGCACAGGCATGTTATCAGTCACTATGAAAAGTTTTAGTGCACAATAATAACAGTCAGGGGGGAAGAAACTGTATATGATTAATGAACATGTTATGCAAATGTTACTGATCTGCCATATGAAAGAATTCAAAATGCTTTATCCATTTTGGGCAGGGGAGTTTAATGCTTTACAGTGCAATCCTAATAATCCAATCACTTTTTATTAATCCCACTGTCTAGAAGGAGGAATATTACAGGGATAACCTGACTTGGAGATTTTGTTCATTGTTGAATTGCTTCTAAACTCTTGAAGTATCTTTTTTAAAGCCTGATGTAATTAATACCAATGCCAGCTGTGCTTCCAGTGTAGTGGTTCAAATATCCCTTCAAGTGTTCAGATAACACAAACGGACGGGACAACCTTTCCAAAGGCACATCTTCATAAGCAATATTCCACATATGAGCAAAATATTATGAGAAGTTTTCTGTGTAACAAAATAACCTTCAGCACAAAACCAGGATACCTGGCCTGAGGGTCATTAGCGTGTACCTGCAGTGGACTGAAATAATAAGGGTCACTGTTTGTCAAGTACATGGCTAAAAATTATCTACCAAGAAGTGACACCATTTTAATCTTGCTATGGCCTCAACACTTGCGGAATCTACAGAATTGCTTTAGGGGTTCATTACCGACATTTTTGGAATCCAAGTGCAAGGGTCACTGTTTGTCAAGTACATGGCTAAAAATTATCTACCAAGAAGTGACACCATTTTAATCTTGCTATGGCCTCAACACTTGCAGAATCTACAGAATTGCTTTAGGGGTTCATTACCGACATTTTTGGAATCCAAGTGCAACTTGCTACCCAGGGAATCCTATTTTACAGATAACCTGGTCTATATACTTCAGCAAAATCAGAATGCTCCCTTATCCAGATCCTCTTGGCTTCAGATATAAAAAGAAATGCTACAGAACCAAGAAACTGGTTCCCTTGGCAGGAGATTGAAGCTGAATTAGCTGTGTTGCTCAGACAAGTCACAAGAATTTCTAACATGGGACTGATGTCACGTTAATACACTAGAGAGTGCTCTTATGCAGGTGGGGAATTGTGAGATACATTGTTGGACGAAAGTGAAAGGAGCTTTATTTTGCACTTCACTGCAATTCAGACAGGAGTGTTTTCAAAATGATTTCTTAACCCTGAGATATTTCTTTTTAATGAATATAAAAATCCAGCAAATATAAAATTGAAAAATTAACTGCAATGATTTCTTCATCCAAAGGTGTTGAAGCATAGATATTTGAAGAGCTAATAAAAACTTATATATAAAAAGGTGGAATTCAAACTTAAAAACAGAAACTCTAGTCAGAAACTTATGCAAAATAGTTAGTGATTGGCACCTTGTTGATTGTATACTTTACCTGTGTTTGTGCTCATCTTAAGTGCTGCCTTTTGGCAAGTTATAGAAATATGATTGACTATTCACCACCATTTTTAGGCAGTAAACTGGAAATGGGCTATAAGTTATCAGATCAAGATATTTAATAAGTAAAGGCAATTAGAAAACAATATCTTCCTCTTTGAAGGGGAAAAAGGGCAGAACTAAGGAGTCTGTATCTGAATGCCTGTAGCATTTGTAACAAAACTGAAGAATTATCAGTTTGAATAGAAACAAATATGTATGACCTGATAGCTTTACAGAGATATGGCTGCAAGGTGACCAAGGCTGGGAACTGAATATTTAAAGGTAATTGGCATTTTGGAAGGACAAGAGCTAGGAAAGGTGGTGGGGTAGCTTTGTTAATTACGGATGATGTTAGTGCATATGAACATACGAACAAGGAGCAAGAGTAGGGCATTTGGCCCCTTGAGCCTGCTCCACCATTTAATAAGATCACGGCTGATCTGATAGTAAACTCAAATCCGCATTCCACCTACCCCCAACAACCTACCACCCCTTGCTTACCAAGAATCTATCCACCTCAGCTTCAAAATATTCAAAGACTGCTTCCACTGCCTTTTCAGGAAGATAATTCCAAAGACTCGCGACCTTCTGAGAGAAAAAATGTTGTCTCATCTGTTTTGGGTGACCCCTTATTTTTAAACAGTGATCCCTAGTTCCAGATTCTCCCACAAGATGAAACATCCTCTCCACATCCACCTTATTAAGTCCCTTCGGGATCTTATGTTTCAATCAAGTTGCCTCTTATTCTTCTAAACTCCAGTGGATACAAGCCAAGTCTGTCCAACCTTTCCTCATAAGACAACCTGCCTGTTCCAGGTATTAGCCTGGTAAACCTTCCCTGAACTGCTTCCAACACATTTACATCCTTCCTTAAAATAAGGTGACCAATACTGTACACAGTACTCCAGGTGTGGTCTCACTAGCGCTCTATATAACTGAAACATAACCTCCCTATTTTTGTATTCAATTCCCTCACAATAAATGATAACATTCTATTAGTTTTCCTAATTACTTGCTGTACCTGCAAACTAGCCTTTTGCGATTCATGCACTAAACACTCAGATCCCCCTGCATCTCAGAGCTTTGCAAACTCTCACTATTTAGATAGTATGCTTCTCTTTTATTCTTCCTGCCAAAATCGACAATTTCATATTTTCCCACATTATACTCCATTTCCGGATCTTTGCTCATTTAACCTATCTATATCTTTTTTGTAGCCTCCTTATGTTCTCTTCACAACTTATTTTCCTAACTATGTTTGTGTCATCAGCAAATTTAGCAACCATCCCATCCATCCCTTCATCTAAGCCATTTATATAAATTGTAAACAGTTTAGATCCCAACACAGATCCCCGTGACACACCACTCGTTACATTTTGCTAACTTGAAAAAGACCCATTTATGACTTCTCTCTGCTTCCTTTTAGTCAATCTCCTATCCATGCCAATATTTTAACCCCATACCATGAGCTTTTCTTTTCTGCTGTAAACTTTGATGTGGCATTTTATCAAATACCTTCTGGAAATCTATAGTATACCCACTGGTTCTCCTTTATAGCACGTTACTTCCTCAACTCCAATAAGTTGGTTAAAAATAATTCCCCTTTCACAAAGCCATGTTGACTCTGCCTGATTACCTTGAACTTATGTAAGTGCCCTGATACAGCATTTATAATAGTTTCTATCATTTTTCCTATGATTGATAAGCTAACTGGCCTGTAGTTTCCTGCTTTCTGTTTCCCTTCCTTTTTGAATAATGGAGTTACATTTGCTATCTTCTAATCTAATGGGACCTTCCCTGAATCTAGGGAGCTTTGGAAAATTAAAACCAATGCATCAACTACCTCACCAGCCACTTCTTTTAAGACCCTAAATGAAGTCCATCAGGACCTGGGCACTTGTCAGCCCGCAGCTCCAACAATTTACTCAGTACCACTTCTCTGGTGATTGTAATTTTCCTGAGTTCCTCCCTGTCTTCCATTTCCTGATTTATAGCTGCTTCTGGGATGTTACTTGTATACTTTATTGTGAAGACTGATGCATAATATCTGTTCAAATCATCTGCCATTTCCTTGTTTTCCATTATCAATTCTCCAGACTCACTTCTATAGGACCAACGCTCACTTTGTTAACTCTTCTTAAATATTTATAGGAACTCATACTATGTTTTTATATTTCTTGCTAGCTCTCTCTCGTACTCTAATTTTTCCCTCCTTATTAATCTTTTAGTCACCCTTTGCTGTTCCTTATGTTCTGTCCAATCTTCTGGCCTACCACCTATCTTTGCACAATTATATGCTCTTTAAGTTTGATACTATCTTAACCTTTCTAGTTAACCACAGATGGTGTGTCCGTCCCTTAGACTTTTTCTTGCTCATTGTAATGTATCTATTCTGTGTATTCTGAAATATCCCCTTAATAGAGATGCAGTGGCAAACATTTGATCTATCCCTTAACCTAAGTTGCTAATTCACTTTAGCCAGCTCTGCTTTCATGCCCTCATAATTGCCCTTATTTAAGTTTAAAAACATATTCTCGGACCCACTCCTCTCTCCCTCGAACTGAATGTAAAATTCAATCATATTATGGACACTGCTACCTAGGAGCTCCTTCATTATGAGATCATTAATCCCGTCTCATTGCACAATACCAGGTCTAGTACAGCCTGCTACCTGGTTGGCTGCAGAATGTGCTGTTCCAAGAAACTATCTCAGAGACATTCTGTAAACTCCTCATCTAGGTTATCTTTGCTCATCTGATTTTTCCAGTCTAAATGTAGATTTAAAATCTCCCATGATTACCGCCATGCCTTTCTGACAAGCTCCCTTTATTTCTCCCTTTTCCTCCATTCTACCATGTGGTTACTATTTGGAGGCCTGTACACAACTCCCACAAATGATTTCTTGCCTTTACCATTTCTCATCTCTACCCAAACTGTTTCCACATCCTGGTTTCCTGAACTTAGGTCATCCGCCTCTATTGCGCTAATACCATTATTAACTAATGGAACCATCCCTCCACCTCTTCTTCACTTCCTCTCCCTCCTAAATGCCCTGTATCCTTTTAATATTCAGGTCCCAATCCATGTCCTCCTGCAGCCATATCTCTGATATGGCTATCAAATCATGCTTATTTATTTCTATGTGCGATCTCAGTTCATCTGTTTTGTTACGAATGTTTCGTGCATTCAGATACAGAGTCTTTAGTTTTATCCTTTGATTCGTTTTATAATCTTTAGACTCATCTGTTGATTTACTATTAGCTTTGTAGTCTATCCCTTCCTGTCACCATCTGTTTTTCATCTCCAGTAATAATACCTTTCTCTCTTGCCTTGTCTCTACTCTTTGATTTACCACGTCTTCCCAAATTTGTACCCTTGCCCCCACTACTTAGTTTAAAACCCTCTCTACTTCCCTAGTTATGCAGCTCGCAAAAACACCAGTCCCAGCATGGTTCAGGTGTAGATCATCTCAACGGTACAGATCCCACTTTCCCCAGTATTGGTGCCAGTGCCCCACGAACCTGAACCCACTTCTCCCGTACCAGGCTTTGAGCCATGCATTTGTCTCCCTAATCTGATTTTTCCTAAGTCAACTTTCATGTGGCTCAGGTAATAATCCAGAGAGGTTCTGCTTAATTTGGTGCCAAGCTCCTCATACTGCCTATGCAGAACAACCTCCTTTGTCCTGCCTGTGTCGTTGGTACCAACATGGACCTCGGCAACTGGGTCCTCCCCCTCCCACTGCAAGTTCCTTTCCAGCCCAATAGTGAGAGATGACCTTAGTTCTAAAGATGTAGAATCAGTTTGGGTAGAGATAAGAAATAGCAAAGTTAAGAAGTCACATGGGAGTAGCTGAGCGGTCTCCTAACTAACTTCTCTGTAGGGTAGTTACTACAAAGAAGTATACAGGAAGAAATAATGGTGGCTTGTAAGAAAGACACAGTAATAGTCATGGAGCATTTTAATCTGGACAGGACTGAATTTTTCCTGTGTCGGGCGGGGGCAGTCGGGAAGCCGCCCGCTGACCGTGATTGGCTCCGCACCGTGAATTCACACTGATGGACTAATTAAGGCCCGCCCTGCATGGAATGCAAGCGGTAGCGTGAGCGCTGCCTGTGCGGGCGGGGGGAGGAGGGAGAGCAGGCCTGGCGCACAGTTCGCCCATGCACACGAAAGAGCGCTTCAATCTCCGAGGCACGTAGCTGCCTCAGAGATTGAAGCACTTTTTAAAAAAAATATCTAAGGACATTAAAAATATAATGAAACATGTCCCCTCATGTGACTGTGTCACATGAGATGGGACATGTTTTTATTTTCAAAATGAAGCATTTATTTCATCAGTATTACCTTTAGGAAACCTCATCCTGCTTGTGGATGACGCTTCCTAAAAACATAAAGGACCATTGGCCTTTTCGCGTGCCCGCCAACTGTAAGGTTGGATGGGCAGCATAAAATTACCTAGCTAATAGCGGCCTTTCAATTATTGGTGGGCGTGCAGCTGACTCTGGCGTGTGCGTCAAACGAAATATCGCGCGAGTTCGCGATGATGTCGGGACGCACGCCCAACGTCATCGCGTGCCATTTTATGTTCCAGCATGTCGGGCATGCGCCCGCACGCCGAATGTTAAATTCTGCCCATAGATTTGGATGAATCAGATTGACAAAGGTATCCTGTGAGATGAGTTCATTGTGTTTTTGGGACCATTTCTTAGAGCATCCAGGGAGCAGGCTATTCTAGACCTGGTATTGTGCAATGAGGCAGGTTTAATGACCTTACACTAAAGGAACCTCTAGGTAGCAATGATCATAACCATAATTGAATTTTGCATTCAGCTTGAGAGCGAGAATTGTGGGCCTAAGAGTAGTGCCTTATACTTACATAAAGGCAATTACAGAGGTATGAGGACAAAGTTGGCTAAAGTGAACTGGGGAAATAGGTTAAAAGGTAGTACAGTAGAGAAACTGGGACAGACGTTTAAGGAGATATTCTATAACTCTCAACAAAGAATATTCCAGTAAGAAAAAAAATTCCGGGAAAATGATGCACCACTGGTGGATAGCTAAGGAAATTAAAGATAGCATCAAAGATGCAAAGATTAGTGGTAGAAGATTGGACAGATTTTAGAAATCAGCAAAAAATGACCAAATATTGAGGAAGGAATTAGAGTATGAGAAAAAGTTAGCTAGAAATATAAAAACATATCAAGAGTTTCTACAAGTATTTAAAAAGGAAAAAAGTAACTAAAGTGAGCATTGATCCGGTTGAGGGTGAGACTGGGGAATTAATGGGAAACAAGGAAATGGTGAAAGCGTTGAACAGATATTTTGCGTCTGTTTTCACTGCAGAGGACACCAAAAAACAGCAAAAATACTTGAAAATCAAGAGGTAAAAAGCAGGGAGGAACTTAAAACAGTCACATTCACCAGGGGAAAGGTACTGGAAAAGCTATTGGAACTAAAGGCTAACAAGCCCTCTGGACCTGATAGCTTTCATCCTAAAGTCTTAAAAAAATTGGCTGCAGAAATAGTAGATGCATTGGTTGTGATCTTTCCAAATTCCCAAGATTCTGGAAAGGTCCCAGCAGGTTGGAAGAGCACTAATGTAACACCTCTATTCAAGATAGGAGGGAGACAAAGCAGGAAACTATAGGCCGGTTAGCCCAACATCTGTCATAGGGAAAATGCTAGAAACAGTTATTAAGGAAGTAATGGCAGGACATTTAGAAAATCAAAATACAATCAGACAGAGTCGACATGGTTTTTGTGAAAGGGAAATTTTGACTGATGTATTGGAATTCTTTGAGGAAGTAACAAGCTATGTGGATAAAGGGGAAACCTATAAATGTAGTGTACTTGGATTTCAAAAAGGCGTTCAATAAGATGCCACATCAAAGGTTACTTCACAAAATGAGAGCTGATGGCGGAGGGGGTAACATATTAACATGGATAGAGGATTGGTTAGTTAACAGGAAGCAGAGAGTAGAGATAAATAGGTCAATCAGGTTGGCAAGCTATTACAGTTCCGGGCCCTCACCTATTTACAATCTACAGGTGGAATTTTCCGAGCCCGCTGGTGGTGGGCATGATAGGTGGCATGTGCGGACCTTGGCGTGACCTGTTTCATGACAGCAAGAAGGCAGGTCGCGATTGTCCGCTTAGCCCGCCAATGGCGGGCCGTGTTTCCCGCCAAGGATCGGCAGGGAGCTAATTGTAATACATTAAGATATAATTAAAAGGCCATCCTGCTAGGCTCTTGGAACCCCGCTGTAACATCTGTCCATGGTGGCGGGAAAGCACGCCGACGTGTTTCACAACAGCACACAGCCTGTTGCACTTGGTGGCCTTCACTTTGGGGGAACTGAGGTGAGTGAGCAGCAGTGCTCTCCAGAGCTCGCCTCTTGTTTACAGGCCTTTGGTGCCGGGGGGGGACAACTGATACCTGGCCCTAGAAGCAACTGCTGTGGTGGGGGTGGTGTCCGGGGGGCAAGTGCTGGCCAGCCTTTGAGGTGACTGCTCGGGGCGGAGGGGGGGGTCGGGGGCAAGGGCTGGCCAGACCCCCCGCACTCCAGCACCCCCCCCCCCCCCCCAAACGAGTGTTGCCCTGGTGCTGCGTCCTGCGCACAGGCAATCAAGGTGGGGATCAGGGTAAGCAAGGGAAGTGACCATACATTAGGGACACCTGTATAAACTGACCATGCCTCTGCAATTGAGGTGCAGCCACAGTGATATGATTGCCGTCAGGCCCCTAGCCTACCTGCCCATGCAAGTAATGCGGAGGCACCAAAGGCTCACCAAGCGCTCCAGACCTTACTCCCCACCCCCAGCTCAGACTTTGAGTCCACCACCACTTAATTGGGCTGTGGAGCAGTTGGACTGCACACGTTATACAACCTCCTTGCCAACGCTGGCCATGTAGCAGCCACTGCTGAAGGAGCTCACAGCCCCTTGAAATCTCAACATCCTGATTGGGACCTGTCTCCCCCATGTCGCAGGCTGACGGCTGCCATGCAGCGCGCTCTACAGAAAACGTTGAGGGGCAGTCACAGGGCCAGGAAAGGTGCTAAGCACAGCCATGATATGATAACCACATCTCTGTCTCTCTCTGTCTCTTTCATGCTGCAGGAGGACCACGTCAGGATCATGGATCCTGGTGACCTAGCTGTATGCCGGATGGCCTACAGAGACCATAGAAGATGGGGGAGAGAGTGACTGAGGCTCCTGGTTGCGCACAGGCAGAAGCAGCAATCTCATCAAGAAGGGGCACCTTGGGCTCCTGCACACGCTATCCAGGAGCGACAGCGAGCCGTGGCTGGCCAGTACCTAGCGATACCCGGGGTCTATAGTTCTAAAGAAAGGCCATTCCTGCAGATGATTGAGAACCAGTGTCACCGATGACTGCGCATGTCTTGGGACCTGGTGGCTCACATCTGCTGCTTACTGCAGGACTTGGTGCCAAGGGGACATGGAGGGCATCCACTGCCAATGGCTGTGAAAGTGACCATGGTGCTCAATTTCTATGCCAGTGGCTCCTTTCAGGGTTCCACAGGGTGATCTCTGTGGGATTTCACAAGCTGCTACCCATAAATGCATCTATGAGGTCATGGATGCCATCTTCTCCGTAGCACACAACTTTGTGTATTTCGCCCAGGACCGAGGGCCATTGGATTCGCCCTGATCTCAGGATTCCCACAGGTGCAGGGTGCGATTGAATTCACTCGGGGTGCTCAGGTCCCTGCCGCTACATTCAGTGGACTTCAACCGCAAGGGCTTCCACTCACTGAACAAGCAGCTGGTAGCCGACCACCAGAAACGCATCCTGCAGGTGTGTGCACGGTTTCCAGGGAGTGTGCACGACGCCTACATCCAGAGTTGCTAGAGGATCCCTGCAGTCTTCCAGGGTCCACAGAGGCTGCAGGGTTGGCTCCTCGGGGACAAGGACTACCCGCAGAGGCCGTGGCTGATGACACTCGTGCGGCGGCCTCAGACTGCAGCAGAACGACGCTATAATGAAGCTCATGCAGCAGCTCACAACTTGGTGGAGCAGACCATCAGGCTGCTGAAGATGCAGTTCTGGTGCCTGGGTTGGTCTCGTAGAGCCCTGCAATACAGTCCGCAGAGGTTGTCATGCATCATCGTCGTCTGCTGCGCCCTTTACAACCTGGTGTTGCAACGGGGAGAGGAGCTGGCTGAGGAGGAGATGGAGGAGCTGCACATCTCCTCTGATGAGGAGGACGCCGATGGGGATGAGGCTGACTGTGACGCCTTTCTGTGATGACTTTGGCGAGCGTCCTCTGGAGGGCCGAGACTTGGAGGGCCCCAGCCTGCTTTCGGGGTCCTGCTATGTGTCAGTGGCACCCTCCTTGGCCTGTGAATCTGGAGCTGCGGAGGTCACAGGAAGAGGGGATTCGGATGGGCTGGTCACTCCCAGAGTCACCTGTGTGGATGGCCCCAGAGTGTGCACCTGCTGATCTTCCTCCATATGGGTGCCCAAGGGCCCCTGGCTGACTTCTGTGAGTGGAAGGGGTAGCTGGAGTGAGATCGAGCTGCCCAGCACCCCTCGCATACACCTTGTTGGAGGCCAATTATGGCATCAGCGATGGAGTTCAGCCCGCGCAACAGTGCAGGAATGTTGTCCTGGACCAAGGTCTCCATGGCAGCTGCCATTCTGCCAGTGTTGACCTTGTTGCGTTGCAATGCAGGCGCTATAACCTCAGCCTGAAGGCGGACAGACTCCTCCGCCGTGCCTTGCAATCTGAGGAGTGCAGCGGATATCACTTCCTGATGTTCCTTAGCTTGCCTTTGCAGCTCCAGCAACTGTGACATTACCAGAGTCCAGAGGCTCATTATCTGACTTGGACTGAGCAACGTTCTGGCCTCCGGCAGTCCTCCAAGTACCGGGGACCTGGGAAGTTCCTGCCTCCACCTGCTGTGGATGAGAAAGTGTAATGTGCTCACCATATTGTGATCCCGAGACTAGTCTAAAGCTTGATCCCGCCAAGGTGTGTCTCTGCGCTTCTGGTGGGTGTGGGTGTGGGTGAGCGCTGTGATGGGCCTTCAGGGAGTTTACCTCCAGATTCCTCTTCAGAGTTTTCATTGGGGCTTGATTGGAGACCATGGGTCATGGACTCTGTCGGTTGTTTGGTCGATAAGAACATAACGTAAGAAATAGGAACAAGAGTAGACCATTCAGCCCCTTGAATCTGCTCTCTTATTCAATAAGATCATGGCTGATCTTGTGTTTCGATTTCCACATTCCCATCTAACCCTGATAACCTTTGATTCCTTTGCCTAACAAGAATCTAACTACCTCTGCCTTAAAAGTATTCAATGACTCCACCTCCACCGCCTAAGGCAGAGAATTCCAAAGTCGCACAACCCTCAGAGAATAAAGTTCTCCTCATCTCTGTCCTAAAAGGGCGACCCCTAATTTTAGAACAGTGCCCCCTAGTTCTGAACTTATCCACAAGATTAAACATCCTTTCGATGTCCACCTTGTCAAGGCCGTTCAGGATCTTGTATACTTCAATCAAATCACCCCTCACTCTTCTAAACTCCAGTGGAAACAAGCCCTGTCTGTCCAACCTTTCCTCATAAGACAGCCCACTCATTCCAGGTATCTAGTAAACCTCCTTTGAACCACCTCCAATGCATTTACACCCTTCCTTAAATAAGGAGACCAAAACTGCACACACTGTTCAAGGTACGGTCTCACCACGGCCCGAGGTTACTCTTGCGAAAACAAGAGAGATAATTAGTGCATGACAGTGGCCTGTGAAAGAAGACACATCATTCACAGCATGGTTGTCTGATGGATGTTGCACTGCTGGATTCTCACTTAGTAGTTCAGCGCCGACCTCACCCTCAGCACAGGACCGGTCCCGGTCATCACCGGCCAGCTGGATGGCTCTGTTTTCGAATTCTGTCAGAACTTTGATCTCCGGCATCCCTCCACCTGTATGCAACCTTTCCCTCCTGTTGTGTACCAGTTTGTCCTGCGTAGATAGAGAGGGGGAGAGTCTATTAGGATGCCTGCCAGGCCAGATGATAAGTATGCCTGGCCTGTGTGGGTGGTGAGTGGTCCCATGGACGAGCTGAGGACAATGCAGGTATGTGTGAAAAAGTGAATGGTGATGTCCCTTGCATTGGTAGTGAGTGAGGGCCCTGTGTATGTGTGATGGGTTTGTGAGTGTGAGGGTTGCGAGTGATGAAAAGAGTGACTTACCCTGGCGGAACGGAGGAGATCATTCATCCTTTTGTGGCACTGGGTGGCTGTCCTCTTCTGCAGGGCATTTGCGCTGACCACTGCGGCCACCGCTTCCCAAGCCGGGTTGGTGACTTCGCAGACCATCCTGCGGCCAGAGCGGGGGTAGAGCTCATCTTGGCGGGCATCCAGCAGTCGCTCAAGGGACCCGTTGTTGAAGTGGGGGCTGCAGTCTTTTTTTTCCTTTGCTGGCCCTGTCTCCCAGGCAGCGGTGGTGAGCTCGTGGCAATGAGCGCCTTGCTGGCGGCTGCCTTTTAAAGATAGTGACCGGTGTGATGTAATGTCAGGCGGGCGAATGACAGCTTGCCCGCCATGGAAACGGTGTGTTTTGCGGGAGTGAATAAATAATGAGGTGGGCTCAGGACGATACGGCCTGCCAGTTTTGTCGGCGGGTAGGACTCCATTTTACCCGCCCACTACCGCATTTAGTGCAAATCTGGGAAAATTCCGCCCTATATCAATGATTTGGATGAAGGAACTGAAGGTATGGTGGTTAAATTTGCTGATGGCACAAAGAGAGGTAGGAAAGTAAGTTGTCAAGAGGACATAGAGGTTACAGAGGGATTTAGATAGGTTAAGTGAGTGGGCAAAAACTTGGCAGATGGAGTATAATGTAGGAAAATGAATTTGTCCACTTTGGCAGGAAGAATAGAAAAGCAGTATATTATTTGAATGAAGAGCAATTGCAGAACTCTACAGTACAGAGGGACCTGGGTGTCCTGGTGTATGAATTACAAAAAGTTGGTATGTGGGTGCGATAAGTGGTTATGAAGGACAATGGAATATTGGTGTTTATTGCAAGGGGAATGGAATATAAAAGTAGGGAAGCTATGTTATGTTGGTGAGCCCACACCTGGAGTACTGTGTACAGTTTTAGCCTCCTTATTTGAAAAAGGATATAATTGCATTAGAAGCAGTTCAGAGAAGGTTCACTCGACTCATTCCTGGGATGAAGGGGATTTGTTATGAGTACAAGTTGGGCCTGTACTGTTACAACTGCAGCCGATGTTATTTGCTGAGCAAGGCAGATCCCAGACGGAAACTTGTACTGATAACTTTCTTGTATTTTGAAAACAAGGGGAAAACCACTGATCCCAGAAACATAGAATCCCAATAATACTTTTAGGATTTTAAAATTAAAAGATTTACTAACAAGAAGAAAAATAATCTCAAACGCACAAGGTTAAAATGACACAGTTAAAGCAGTCTTACAAAACATTCCCCAAAAAACCCACTTGGTCAGAACACACAAGTAAACTACTTGGCGACAGCTCCCTTATAGATTTTAATCATAAGAATCCAGCAATATTACCCAAGGCCAAACCTGCTGCTACGTTAATTAAGTATACCACACAACTTCTCGCTCTCTTCCATTCTGCTGTTGAAAAAAAAGCTGAAGGCAGTTCAGGAACAGACTGCTTTCTAAAAACAAAGACTTCTCTGGATTGAAACTGGATGTCTGCTTCAAATTCTCAACTTTTCTCAGTACAGAGCTGGTCTCAGGACATCTCCCCCACACAGCCAACACAACTCAACTAAACATCTTTCCTTAAATATCCTTTCCCTCTTTGATCTTAGATTCCATTGTCCTAAGCACCTCTTTGAATTCAGTTTTTCCAAAATATAAAAATCTTTCATTTCTTCCTATTGCCTCCACTTTTGGGTAAAATAAAATTTAATAACCTTTTCTTGTTTACCTATGAACCCTTTGTAAGTTGTAAGAGTCCCTTGTTACTTCTAAACTTCCTTTGACATTTAACAGCTGAAAAGTCAAGCTCCTACTTAACTTACAATGCAAATTTCAAACCCAACTTATTTACTTGTACATTTAACTTCACCATAGCCTCTCATTACAAATACATGCATCTAGCACTTTTATCTTTTATCTCTCTGCTCCCACAGACAAGCTGTCTTTAATAACCTTCCCCCAGTTTCATTACACACACACACACTCACAGCCTTCTTTACAGAATACCACCATATTCCCAAAAATATTAAAATAAATCATCCATCTTCACAATACCCATTGGAGTTTAGAAGAATGAGAGATGATCTGATTGAAACATGTAAGATCCTGAGCGGGCTTAACATGGTGGATGCTGAGAGGATGTTTATAACACAAGATGACGCATTAGGAGCGGGAGTAGGCCATTCTGCCCCTTGAGCCTGCTCCACCATTCAATAAAATTATGGCTGATCTGATTGTAGCCTTAACTCCATTTTCCTTTCTGCCCCCATAACCCTTGACTCCTTTGTGGATTAAAAAGCTGTCTAGCTGAGCCTGGAATAAATATTTTATAGCATTCATTGTCTTTTAAAATTGTGAGATATGGGAGTTGCCCAGTTATTTTTTCTGGCCTAGGTAAACTTACCCTGATTAATTTGCAGAGTGTAGACCATCTCATACCTTTAATGTAGTAAGGCACTTAACAGGAGCATTATCAAACATTGAGCCACATGAGGGGATATTGAGGTAGATGAACAAAAGTTTGGTCAAAGCAGTAGGTTTTAAGCAGCATCTTGAAGGAAGGGAGAGAGAGGCAGAAAGATTTAGGAAGGAAATTCCAGAGCTTTAGGCCTAGGCAGCTGAAGGCATGGCTGCCAATGGTGGAGCAAATAAAATCGGACACACACAAGAGGCCAGAATTGGAGTATTACATAGAATTACTAGTAGCACTGATAATTTTGGGGATTGTAGGGCTAGAGGAGATTACTAAGGTAGGGAGGTAAATTGCTATTTACCAAATGTGCTCTGGAAAATGTATCATAAACTGGCAGAATGATAGTCACCAGATTAGTTAAACCTCATTCCATGTAAGCAATTGACATTTATTACAACAATAAATTTGTGCTAAACTCTATTTTAAAGGAACTTGCATATAGGAGCCCTCTGTCTTTACTACTAATTTTTTGGTATTCATGTCGCACTATCCCAAGGAGTTGAAAGATAAAAGAGTAAGAAAGTAAAATTTCCAACCTTCAGCAGCCTTATTTTTTTAATGTAGCTTACCTTCTGTATTATACAGCACTATTGTCTTAGCTGTTTCGAACTCTTAATTGGAATCTGTCTTTACAAGTTCCCAAATGATTGTGGGGAAATGAACTCTGAGAACTTGGAAGATCATATTAAAGACTTTTTTGTTTTCATGATCAGGCAATGAGTAGCTTTGGGATTTAGCCAGAGAGGTACACTACTCATCAATTTGTTTTGAAGTAAATTTACAGTCATGCCGATTGATTGGCATACTTATTGGTTAAGTATTCCTATACTTTCTTTTCCTGAATGTTTTCAAAACTTATTGGAGACTAATGTTTTGAATAAATTATGTATGTGAAGCTGGTTGAATTGACTTCTGCTTCACAGGAGCTCTGGGCAAATTACATCATTTACTTGGTTGGCAAACTTTGAAAGAACAAAGAGTCAATTTTAAAATATTTACTGCAAAATATTATTAAAAGATACCTGAGCTGAGAAAAAGTTTAACTCTTTTAAAATTACTAATTAGTGTATCTCAGCATTGCCCATTGATAACAAACAAGCGGTTTAGTACTCAGCTGATACATCTCCTATCGTTTGTGAGGAAGCTTAGACCATAGGCTGTTCTGACAACTGTTCTTTTCGCACATGGATGCAGGCCACATCACTCTTTATCCTCATTTGGTTCATGAATAAAGAATTCCAAATGCTGGCTTCCAGCACCAATGATGAGCATGCATGAGCAATGATTGGCACTACCAGACCTCTTTTCCCCTCCACCCCTGAACACTGGATGTAGCTGGACTTCTGTAGGAGAAGCCACCGTGTCCTTCCTGTGACCCCTGACCCCAGCAACAGCTGGTTGCACAGCTTCATCAGTCTGCCTCATGACAATTGTATCCATGTCCCCACTTCCAGGCATATGCGAATGTACTCTGTCATGTATCACAACGCAGCTACTTCACAGATCTTTTTCTTCACTGTTTCCTACCAGACGGCATTAGAATTACCCATGCATTTGGAATGAAGTTGAATACATAAAAGATTAAAGTGGAATGGATTTGAAGAGGACCTTGAAATATTTAGCAAATATATATCCAGAAAATATTTGAGGATTACACTAACTTATAAGTTACTTATAGTAACTTGCTGTCTAATTGTCATAGCATACCAAATATCTTGGAGAATGTTGAAAAACGTGTAGCAGAAATATTTGCTAATTTAAAAGGACTATTATTTCCTGGTATGATGAAGGAAATTTGTGGAATATCTGTGATTATTTATATCCCCTGTGGAACTCTGTTCCTGTGTTTGGACCAAGCTGTAATGAGATCTGGAGCCGAGTGGTGCTGTCGGAACCTAAATAGATATTGGTGATATAAAAACAGAATACTGCAGATGCTGGAAATGTTAGACATAATATAGAAAGATTATAGTTTGATCCCAATGTAACAAACATTGCCTAAGAAAGATGTAGACTAAGAACTCTGTGACTCTTGTCAATGTGTTGAACATTTAAAGCAATATTCTGAACAATTTCAGTGAATTACAGCATGATAAATTGTAGTTTGTCACCTGTGATGTTTAACTGCACATTTTTCTGACTTAGTAGTTAATGTTTCTGTGCCCTTGAATGGCTTCCTTTTCCATTGAGTGAACATAGTTTGCAGCATTCTTTCTGGAATCGTAAGTGACATAAAGAAACTACTCTGTTGCCTCAGGTCCAGCAGTATCTCCATACTGAAAGCTTCTGCTGTTTTTGCAACCTGCCAGTTTTTCAACCTGCAAATAAATTGAAGACTTAGGGTAAAATTTTGTCATTTTTGCCGGGGTGTCAACCATCACTTGGGAGGAGTTCAAAGTAGAATCAGACATGGACCATCATGTGCAGGTAATAGAACTCACTTGATTTTCCTTCCATTGAAATTAAATAAAGGAACATGAGCTAGGTTCTGTAACAGGCTTGAGATCCTCAATGCCCAATTTTCCTGTCTGCTCATCACTCTAGTGATGCATAATGCTAGGCGATAAAGGCAAAAATCGAATCCTGTATCTTGGAAAGTTGTGCTGCACAGACATTTAACAAAATCTAAACTCCAGTTGCAATAGTTGAACATATTTGAAGAGTAAGAGTGATAACATATGATAGAAACCTGATGCCTAACTACTCCTTACAGGCAAAAATGCTTTAGGTGCATTATATACTCACCAACAAAAGAAATATGATTTCTAATAGAGCTATTAACAATAAAACGAAGTCTGTTTTTATATAATTTGTAAAAAAAAAAAATCCTGTAAAATATTTTTTATGAAATTCCTTCTTTTTCCCCCGATTAATTTTTGCATGTTTTCACAAATATTTAATCATTTTACAGTGTTTTATTTTATAGTCTCTTGTTATAGCTGACCCCTGATTTTTGCTGCTGGCAGTATTGAGACAGCCCTCCTCATTTTTGAACAATATTGTTTAGGTAAAAATATCAGAGGATAAAATTCTGGACTGAGCAAAAGATGATTTGCTACCAGGACCAAGTATCTGGCATGATCCCAAGTCTCCTCTTGTTCCCTGATTTAAATATAATCAAAATGCAGCATTTAGGCCTCCTGGCAAGGTTTGTTCTGGAGGAACCATTTGAATGTTACCAGCTTACATACTTTGTTACTGACAAAAATAGTGGACAGAATTTAGTAGAACTTTTTAATTAAGGAATAATAGAGGGAGGACTTGAAACAAATGTACAAAAAGAAATAGATAAAGGAACATTCCTTACCTGGCTGTCATGATGTCATGTGTATCTCGCTCTGCTAGCTGCACTTGTATGCTACGTTATTTGTATTGAATTATACAGCAGTTATTTACTATAGAGAGAAGGTTTGTAATGTTGTACATATAAATAAATAAGATTACCTTTAGTGGGAAAAGTAGACAAAGTACACCTTAATCTTTTTCAAACTCGCGCATGGAACAAGTAAGCAGAAGTGAAGCTGGACCCAAGCAGCTACATGTTTTGATTCCACAGTTAATTATTTACCATTTTGGAATGAACCTTATTTACTATTAGACTCCATTCTGTTCATAATTCGCACAGCTTTCCAGGTTTTAGACTATTTTAGCCAGCTCCACATTGCCTCCAAGAGCTCCTGTCTCCTTTTTTGCCTTTCATTGAAGAAATTATAACTGTGAATTTGGTTAATACAGCAGTAATAATAGATTTGCTCATGTTAGCTATCACAGCACTTGTTTTTATATACTGGTTTGACTGCTGTGACGGAAAATTTGTAATTTCTTTAAAAGGTCTGTGGAGTCTGTAATTGTTTTTAAGAATGTTGAAAAGGACATTTTAAAGACTTTGTATCGTTTGTAATGTGATCAATTATAATTTTCTTGGATAATAAGAAACACTGGTCCATGTGACCTGGTGATCCGTGACCTGAAGGCAATACAAATAGGAAGGAAGTTAAGAAAGAAGCCATGTGGCTCACAGACACAAAGGAGAGCTACAAGCAGAGGTGCTGGAGGATGAAGGCGATCAGCACACTGATGCAGAGACAAAGAAAAAGTGGACAGAGACAGAAGGAGGAACACAGAGAATTCTTGTGAGGAGAAGAAGCAAATCACTGTCAGGAAGAGGTCAGTTTTTCTGTTTGGCAAAAAATGAGACAGGATCTCGTGGGCATACTGTGCGAGCTGACTAAAAAGGCCTAAAACCTGGAAAGCTGTGTGAATAGCTCAGAGATGCTGAAGAGCTACATGCTTTGCCAGAAGTGGCCAAACCATGAACCAGGGTGTTAATGATTGGTTGGTCAGTTGAAAAGGAACCCTGGAAAGCTACATCAGGGCTGTTGTGACCCAAGAGAGAGAGGGTTTGTAGAAGTGTGCCTTGCTGATGATGATCATACCTGTGAAACTCAAAGGGGAAAACTGTTGTCAGCTAGGACTCTTGACCTACCCTGTGTGAATAAAGAACAGCATATTGTGGAACTGTGCCGCTACATGGTGCCACATTTGGCGGGAAGTAATGTGGGTGCTTGTGGTTCTGTAAAGATGTACCTTTGTTGTATTGACTATTTAAAGTGAAATTGACCTTTTTTTTGAAGTATTATTCGCCTGTTAATTCATGTTTAATTTATATTGATTCTGATTTGTGTTAAAGTAGTCGTCACAAAAAGTGTGTTGGTAATTTATTCTTTAGGGGCCTTTTGGTAAACTTGGTTACTTTGGTTTACGTTTCCCACAGATTGTAACCCTGACAAAGAAAATAAATAAGGTCATGAAAATTGTGAGCTTCAGAAATAAGCAAACACTAGGTCCAAGTTTTGTACTTTTTACTGATTTGGGGACGTTTTAGTCATCTTTTTGGTTGCTGTAGCTGATGGAGATTTCACTTGGAGTTGTATTCTAGTTTATCCACCAAAGGATAATCTGATGAAGATTAGGTCACGTATGGTAGGCATTTTTAAAATAATTTATTGCTTTGGCTTGTAATTTCTTCAAGCACCCTAATCTACCCCTCATTTGTATGGTTTGGGTAGAAGGCAGAATATAAAGGCTTTGACTTTAAAACTTAGTTTAAAATTTGGTTAATTCGGGCATGGAATCACGACTGCACTCATGGAAACTCCCCTTTCTATATTTGACAGCAATGATTTAAATGTAAGGATGGGAGGAGGTGGGTGTGCAGTTGATGTCCATTTTATTCATTATTGGGGCATCATTATAGAATTATTTACAACATGCAGAAAATTTGCTTCTGTCAAAATCCTAGTAAACTGGCAGAATAGTGTCCAAAGGACACAGGTGTTGAGCAAAAGAACCAAGGGTGACATGAAAAAGCATTTTTTTTATGCAGCACGTGATTAGGATATGGAATAGACAGCCTTGAGAGGCAGATAAGGCAGATTCGATTGTGACTTTCAAAAGAGAATTGGATGAGCAACTGAAGATAAAAAAAGAAATGCAGAGTTAAGGGGAAAATGGCTGGGGAGTGGGACTACTGAACTGCTTTCACAGAGAACGGATGTGGACTTGATGGACCAAATGGCTCCCTTCTGTGCTGTAACCATTCTATAATTCTAAGAATGTCTCTGACTAGCAGATTAATTGCAGCAGTATCTCCCAAATTATGCTTCCCACTTTGGCAGTGAAAGAAATCACGTTACCAGAATAGCCCAAGAATTAAATGGTGATTTTTAGGATGTATTTCACTGAATTAACAATTTTATATTAAAATGACTGCCTTTGAAATAATCTCAAAATTCATGCATCAAAACTCCCTACTTTCTTTGCATTACTAGCATAAATCACATTGGCATAGTGTTTGAAAAAACATTCTTTCAGATTTGACACTATTTATCCAGATGTACAGATTGAAAGTGTTTGATTTCTGCTCCCACATCCTCCCCATATCATCCACCCCCACAGCATAATGTTTCTCCCCTTTTTCACTCTTCTATTTGAAATTGAGGTCAGGTTTCATGGGCATTGATAACCCTCTGGTACCTTAGCCTAGTATTTTTGTTTTTAAATTGTGATACATAGTAGATATAAACACTAAACCCTATAATCCTCTATAATTCTCCTGCTGTGTGATGATTCTCCAAGGGCAGTGATACATCAAATAAGATTTATTTTTTTTAAAGGTTGCAGAATGACTGTTATTTCATTAAAGTGATATGGTGACCTGGACCGTAGGATGTGTGCCCACATCGATTAGTAGCCTGTGTGTGCTAACTAGTGCCAAAATATGGGTAACTCCTTAATATAGAATTTTGCCCATCCTATTATGAACGGGATGTTGTTCCTCTCATGATCTGCTCTGTAATGAAAACAAGGCTCTGTTACATCAACCTATATTTGCAACCCATAGCAGCATTGTCTTGCTTTACTGTACACTGATTGTCTTGGCCGTACAGATAACTCACATTGTGGAGAAATTACAGCAAATACCCAAATCCTATCACTGTGCATTGGATTAATAGACCAGTGTACCAGACCATCAAGATATAATACATGTATGGATAATGTTTGTACTTAAACATTTATTTTCCCTTGACTATGAATCTGTTTATATTTCCTACATTACAACAATGACTACATTTCAAAAGTGCTTCATTGTCATTTGCAGGTCTGGTGGCCATGCAAAGCACTATATAAATACAAGTCTTTTGCTTTTATTTTTATAAAACCCTTTATAATCGTATGCCAATCCAAGTTCTTGGTGACCTAAGGAGACATTAACTTGTGCATTGGCAGTTATTTACATTTAGTAAACTGACAGATCAAGTTTAAATAATTCAAATTTCAGTAGTCTGCATATGAACTTCCGAATTGAAGTTACCAGAATTTGAGTTGATTTCTATTGAGGAACAGCTAGAGGACTCATTGTAGTTGGGGGAGACGGTGGCAAAGTGGTAATATCACTGGGCTAGTAATAGAGGCTCAGATTAATGCTCGGGGACACTGGATCAAATCCCTCTGTGACAGCCGATGGAATTTAAATTCAATTAATAACATAAATAGAATCTTCTGCTTGTTGGGTGGGCCGGTCGGGAGCAGGCGTGGGCAGGCACGGAGCCGATCGCCACCCACGATCGGTTGCGCACTGCCATTTTACGTGGGCGGGCCAATTAAGGCCCACCCAGTGTGATGCACGGTTGGTAGCGCCCAGCGCTACCTTTGCGGGCAGGTGTAGGCGGGAGAGTCGGGGCCTGCGCTCTTTTGCACATGCGTGCGAAAGAGCGCAGAAAACTCCGAGGCACGGAGTTGCCTCAGGGAGATAAAGTTCACTTTTAAAGTTTGTAAAAAAAGGAAAGATCAAAATTATTCAGACATGTCCCCTCATGTAACAATGTCACATGAGCTGGGATACCTTTACAAAGTGTCAAAAAAAATTTTATTCGTTTAATAAAGCCTTCATGAAACCTCACACCCCGTGGATGAGTTTTCATGCAAAACGCGAAGGTTGGATGGGCAGCCCTGTCAATTTGGTTAACTAGTTTATTAATGGCTTTAACAGGCCATTGACAGTTCGGCAGGTGCACAGCCGACTCTGGTGCGCGCCCGCCAAATGGAAGATCGGAATGACGCGCGATGACGTCGGGATGCATGCCCGACGTCACCGTGCATCATTTTATGCTTCGGTGTGCAGGGCCCGCTCCCACACACCGACAAGAAAATTCTGCCCCTGGAATTGAAAGTTGGCCTTAGTAATAGTGACCATAAAACTATTTTCAGTTGAGGTAAAAACCCAGCTGATTCACCAATCCCCTTACCCAGCCTGGCCTACATATGACTCCACATCCACAGCAAGATGGATGATTCACATTATGGTTGATTCTTAACTACCCTCTGCAATGGCTCAGCAAGCCACTCAGACAAGGGAAATTGGGGATGGGCAACAAATGTTGACCTTGCCAGTGATGTCCACATCCCATGAAAGAATAAAGAAAAATAAATTGTGATGCTTTATCTACCAAATTCCTTGTTAGCTGAGAGTGATAATGTGCTCAGCTTGTAAAGCCCTTGTCCAGGAAGGCATGAATGCAGTGGCTCAGCATTTTTTACTATACTTTGATTAAAATGTGATGAAATAGAGATTTTTTAAAAATTGCTTTTGGTTATTATGTGGAACCATTTGTATGTTCAAGATATTTAAGTTTCTTAATATTGTGAGGATGTTGTCTTGTCATTTGAGAGGCTTTTAAGACCTACATTTTATCTAGGAATGTTCTCCCATGTGTGAAATTAAAACAATGATCCCATGGGTTCTCCAATTATATCTTTGCTATAAATTCTGCTATGCAAGCAATTACCAATTAGATTGCAGTTACCATTTCTACATATAGATATATGCAGTTCTAGATTCCTGCTCTAGTTAATAGTTGAAGTTAGCTGTTATTTTTTTGCCAGTGGCACAAACAGAATTTATGAAAACAAGATTATTCTGCCTGTTTCAGAGTCTCTCAGAAGCAAACATGGAACTAAGGAGAAAAGATCAATCTTTACGTCAGCTAAACAAAAACCTAGCCCAGCTGGAGCAGGACAAGCGTCAACTTGAGGAGAGCATCCAAGATGCAGAAAATGCCCTCTGCAAGGCAGCAAAGTGAGCATGGAGCTTTGGGGGCCATACTTAAAACAAGCTAGGATCAATTCAGGCACTCAGAAGGGTTTTTAGTAGAAAATAATTGGGGAAAAGTTCAAAAACAAATGGTAGAATCTACCGTTGAGAATTATAAGGTCAATCATTCTCTCCTCTGAACAGATTTCTGAAACTGCAAATTTATAAAATTTTGAACTTTAAAGATAATCTCATTTATTGAACCACATGGTGATAATTTAGTGATAGTAATGCTTTGATGCACCTACATATCACCATCAGTAATATTACTCTTTCATTTGTTAAATTATAATGAGGTTAATTTTCGCTCCCTCTGCCTGGCATCAACGGGGATGGTAACGGTTTCTGAATGTGGTCAGTTGCATTGCCTTCGCTGTTAATGCCAGCAAATGACTGGCTCCATTTTGAATAGGCCCAATTGCCTGTTGTCCTGCTTGTTTCAGGTTATGGGCACCATTTTATAATGTGGAAATCAAGAATCCTATTGCATAAACAGAACTCTGCCAATTTTGGTTGGACGTGGTCTAGTCTAAGCCTGTACTGTGCTCATCCAATAATTTCCATGGAATCAAAGAAGCCCCAAAAATAATTTTGATTTTTGTGGGCCTTGAAGGAACAGGATTGTAATCCCAGTACCCACATATATAATGTCAGCCACTGCCCCCTGCCCCATTGATTGCAGCCCCCATTCCCAGCAACTTGCCTGGCTAGTTACTGCCTAGTGTGATCTTGTGGTCTCATTCCAACCAGTTACTTTAGGGGTGGCTGTTTTGGGCCCTGCAGCTCCCTTGTCAAATTTAAGTTGAACATTGGATGTTGTATCTGTATTTAAAGGAACATTTATTATTCATTTGCATTTTTATTCCTGGCAAAAAGTAAATAATAAATAGCAAGTTATTTAAGTGTCATTGTGTATTTGTGGCCTCAGTCATAGGTTTCAATAATTGTGAATTGTCTTTGGCCAATTAAAATAGTAATCCAACCTTTTTAATTTAAATACCTTTCTAAATCTTTTGAAAGGATAAGATAGCTCTATTAACACAACACATTTTAGCTGACATTAGCACACTTGCTGTTGTGTCAACAGTGCTTCGACTCAGAATTTTAATAGAACAAGGTAAAAAACAGACGTTCAGAAATAAAGAATTAAGCCTCCTGGCAAATGGATCTAGCCACCTGAAGATGTGTGGACTTGATATATATAAAATGATGGAGATGATAAATGAGATTTATCTCAATATTGTAGATGTTCAGTAGTTTCCACATAGCTGGGGTTCTGCTGAATTATTAGATATTATTTACAATTAAAATTTTTGTAATCAGCTCACCATACAGTTTGGTTGAAAGATTCATTCAACACATTATGTTGTTTGCTTATTTTAAAATGTAAGAGTGAAATGGTGTGTTAGCTTGGCTGAATTGATGGTATCTCACCCTTGAGCCAGACATTCCCTGGTTCATGCTCCATTCGGAACTTGAGCAAATATTGTAGGCTGATACTCCAGTGCAGTGCTGAGAGAGGTACTGTCCTTTAAACTAAGGCCCGCTTGCTTGTGATAATAGTTTCTGTGGGTAATAAAGACTTCATGGAACTATTTGATGAGAACAGTAGTCCTGGCTGATATAAACTGATCATTCTTCTCATTGCTGCCTAGGGAATCTTGTCATGTTTACTGATGTAACAAAAGTTCCTGCACATACTAGTAGCTCATTTTTAGCAAAATTATATTTTATATGAGGCACTATGTACATTCAAGTCTATATTGTTTTAGAATTTCAGACATTTTACTACATAAATGCTTTTTGAATATCTACATTATTCAAGCTGTAGTTTTATAATTGTGGAGATGTCAGGTTTTTAAATATACTGAAATCTTACCCTATGTAAGCCATACTAAACTTAGCCTTATGATGGACCAGAATGATATATGATTGCAATTGATGACTTATTGACTTAATGCACAAAGCTCTGCTATGTTTCCCTAGCTTTAATAGTAGGGCATTTTTCAAGATTAGGATGTTTGTGTTACAAACTATTTATTATTCTGAAAAATCAACTTAAAAGTTAAGATTTTTCCTTTCTTTCATATTTACACCAAATCTGTTTTTTCCCCTGTACAGAGACAGAGAAAACTTGGTTAGTTACCTGAGAGGTGTGGATGATGCCTTGAAGCAGGTAATGTCAATGTATTTTGGAATTATAACTAAATATGCAATGTCTAAAAAGTAAACCTGTATGTGCGGGGAAGGGAATACTTGGTTCACATAAAAAGTAATTAGAACCATCACGGATTGTGTGTATTTCACAGAACTGCTTTGTGAGATTTTTTAAGACTTCTTTTATGCTTAGGACCTAGGTTTACATTCGGCGTAGCCCACCTACAGAGCTTCCAGAATAGACTTTAACCTATACTCAGAGAGCACCCATGCTTTGCGAGTACGCCTTTGTTTCCCACACCATATATCCTTACGGCTGTTTTGAGGCCAATTAGCACCAAATTAAGGTTTTTCTTCTCTTGGCCATGAAGAACCCTAAGGGAAGTGATTTTGGGCAGTCTCTGCTCAATTGCTTACGGATGTGAATCCACCATATGAAACTTCCCATAATTTGGAACTAATTAGCCTCAGAACAGCTATAAGAGTAAATGGTGTGGGAAATGGAAATGTCATACCAGTGCAGTAGGGTGTGCTCTTCTGAGTTTGGGTTAAGCCTGTTATTGGAACAATATAGGTTTGTGTAAAACTTGAATTAGGAGTACTTGATGTGCTGCTAGCTGCATTGTAGAAAAATGTTCCATTCTGTAACGATGCTCGCCTGCGCCTTGATGCTGGAAAGTTCATAAAGAAGGACCAAAGGTCAAATAATTGAATACTTTAAGGAGCTTATTTGGATTTGACTCAGGGACATCGTATGATTTTCCCATTCCCTGACTATTACAACTATAAAGCACACTGCAAAGACTATCAAATAAGATGAGCATTGCACTTATGAAGGATTCGCATTTATTGAGCAATGGAAAACATTTGCTCCTACTTTTATATGTGCAAATGGAGTTTCCACCACAATTCAATGAAGTCCTAATGACATAGAGGGAGAAACAATAAGCAAGTTCTGGGCCATTATTTAGGAATCATGTTTAAATTTCAAAAATGTTATAAGCTACTAACCTGCCTGCAATGGATGTTGTGTAAATTCCAAATAGAAGCCCTATCCTCTGAATATTGTTTTATAGATCAATCTGGACATATAAATTACCCAAGTTGAAATAATAGTCCGGTCTCCGTTTCATTTGATCTGCCAGATGAAAAATAACTTGAAGGACAAATGGCAAAATGTAAATTTTGGCAACCTCTCCCACATGATTTCTCTACAGAGAAAGGCTAATGAACACCGTGTTTTTGAAAAAGCACTGTAAATGAAATCACTTCTTTTAAAGTTTGTTCTCTATCTCTCTCCTCCCCACCCCATCCCACTTCACTAGAATTAATAATAGCATCTATCATTGATCAGTCAATGGATAATAGTAAAATTCGATTACCCATCATTCACACCAGAGTACGTTACTGTAAAACTTCATGACTATAAGTCTGAGACAGATTATTAAATCACATTGATAAAATTGGAGTCCCTTTTAAAGAGTGGAAAAGTTTCTTTAATTCCAATTATTCTATGGTTATTACATTCATAGGATACTGTTTATAGACTGCATTGTGATTGTGAGTAAGGTTTACAGATTGGCATGGGTAATGGATAGCACTGGAGATTGACCCCAGCACGTAACAGCGGTGTTCGTGTCCACTGTGGTCAGTGCCTAGCGGGTTTTGATTGTGAAAAGCAAAGTGATTGTGTTTTTTAAACATATTTACTGATCAAAAGGTTCATTTGCACTATGCACAGAACATTGAGAGCAAATCGGTCTCTGTTCGGAAAGCTAATTTCAAATGGTTCTTCCAAATGCATTCTCGCTTTTTAGTCCCTATCGTGATGTATATTACATCAGCCTTAAAATTTTGGATTGTGAACTGCTGAATTTAAATTGTGATATACGTAAGCGAGAGCTGGAGCTGTTTCTAGATGGGGCGGATATCACCTTTTACAAAAGGACGCAGGCACTGCAGGAAATTCAGGGCCAAAATGATCTCCTGCATTAGTTTTAATTGCCTAAATGGGTCAACAAGGAATTTCCTTGATTTCTTACCCCCCATATTGCCATGGGTTTTTATCTGATTTTAAGCCTCTCCCAGGAGATCACATGCTTTTGGGAGGGGCGGGAAGTGTATATCTTCTAGTAGGCAAGGTATCACAGTTATGTGGGACAGGCTGGACAGACCAGAGCGTTTTTACCTGTCTGTTATTGTTTGTTTCTGGAATCTATGGTTTTGCCTAGAATGCCCAGCACCAATACTAAATAGATCAGATGAAATCAAAATTCAGATATTTCAAACATAACATTGTGTGTTACTGGCAGATTTCTTGACAGTGAGATAGATGAAAAACCAACTAGATTTATGGAGGGCGTGAGCTACCTTTTGTTTAAAACTATAGTATTTCACAACAGGCAATTTATTTGTGTCCTGTAGTACATTGCTACAAGAAATGACTTGCTTATAAAGAAATAAGCGGGTGTCTCTACTACAATAAGTGTATAATATGTGTAAAGAAAAAGTAATTGACTAATCAAATCATTCAAAAAGGCTAGGCAGATGGTAATAGAAAATATACGTGCAACAGATCAAACTAAGATATTCCAGCAGCTTGTGAAATACTAACCATTTCATGGCACAGGAACACAAGAAGTCGGAGCAGGAGTAGACTGTACGCCCTCACCCCTCTCCCCTCCCCCCTCCAAGCCTGCTGTACCATTCAATATGATCTTGGCTGATCTTGGACTTCAATTTTTTTTTATTCATTCATGGGATGTGGGCTTCACTGGGTGGGCCAGCATTTATTGCCCATCCCTAGTTGCCCTTGAGAAGCTGGTGGTGAACTGCCACTCCCAATTCCACTTTCCCATCTGTTTTCCATGTTCCTTGATTCTCTAAGATGCCAATAATCTATCTATCCTAGGTCTAAATGTATTGAACAATGGAACATTCACAACCCTTTAAGTGAAGTAATTAACTGTAACCAGAAGAACAAGTGGTTTACGTCCAGGCTTTTCCAAATGCAAATCAATTTGTAATTTTGCAGGAAAATGTTTTCCTTTGGAAATCAGATAAGACTCAATTGTACTTTTTTGAACTTGAAAGTGAAAGCTCCAGCAGTGACTCCTTAACTTTGCCTTCCCTCTTTTGTTTCTTGCCTTTGTTTTTGTGATGTGTTACATATTCTATTAAATGGTTGAGATTTTTCCATATGACGCTAGCTATCATCTCTACAGAGCCTTAAGGCAGAACTTATGCAACCCAGGGCTGCTTCATTCTCTTCATGTGAGACAAAATCAAGTGCTTTTTCCATGAAAGCCATACTTGACTGTGTACAATTCACCACCAGACATGCAATACTGCAATAGTAGTTGGCATCTGACTCTCACTTGTATGCTTTATTGCCATGGCTTCTTTTTCCCAGAGGATAAGCTTTCGAGTCTGGAATAGAAATCCAAGATATTTTTACTTTTGGTAACAGTTATTGCTTGTCAGGCCTTCATTTTTGTACCATGATCTTGCCAAATTCCTCAGTGGTACAAGTTTTCACAGAAAGAAAGTACTAAGCACTGTCTCTCTTTGTTTGACCTCCATGTACAATTGACTAGAACAGTTTTCTGTAATTATGATGGATAAAGGCAAATTGACAAAATAGAAAAGTATGCAAATATATTAGTATGGCAAATGGAAAGTGGTACAATGGCTGTGTTGCTCCTCTACATAAAACGGCAAATAATGGCATTTTTGATTGGCATTTTGAACGTAGCAAAAACGTGACCATATTTGAAACTTGAAAAAGGCTTCAGTATTTTTATCCTGCAATATGAAGCTATTTGCCTTTGACTGACAACATCCTTCAAATCTGCAAAAGACTCAGCAGCCCACTTTTCATTATGGTCTCTGCGGAAAGCTCAACCTACATGGGGTAAATTAACCCCAAATCCAGTGAGATCAGCTTCAATTGCAAGGTTGTGCTCATGTGCACAATGCTTCTGTGGCCATTTTCCTAGAACTCGTGGAACTGGTCCTCTGAATATAATAGACCTTGACTTTCAGTATTGATTTTACCTGTAAAAGCACAACTACTGCAAAATGCTGTCCTGATTGAGATGCTGACCATCAGTTTCTGACTAACGTAATTGTTATCTGTGCACAAAAGTATAAAGTGTAAACCTACTTGACTGTGGGTTGAGCTAATTCTATGGTTATACAGAAAGAAAGGTGGAGCAAGACTATGGAAGGATTTAACATGTTAGGGAAATGGGAGCTTGTGAAAACCAGTGAGGGTGATTGATGATTTAGCTTAGTATATGATAGGTGGAGGTTTAGACATAATATGGAGTTTATTAAAGAAGGAAGTTTGGACATCATTAAGGAAATTGTTAGACTAGCCATTTCTGGAAGTGACAGAAACATGTAGGATTTTCTTCTGTGTAGGGGCGGAGGTGGAAAATGTTGCCAAAGTGGAAGTGAGCTGTTGTAATAATCAATATATTTAAGGTTGAGGTCAGAATTGAATATTGTGCCAATGTTACAAATGGTCTGGTTACGCAGAGAGAATTACCAGGAAGGAGGATGAAATCGGTGGCAAATTAGCAGAGTATGTGGCAGAGGATAAAATGATAAAAATAAAAAATCACAACTTTTTGAATGCTTGAGAAAATGCTTTTGGCATCATTGAAAACCTATCTTGAATTTCATCTTTCCGAGTATTACTGCAAACTAGTTTAGTATATATTTATTTGTATATAATTCCAATGCTAATTTTATATAGCGCAGTGAAATGGTAGCATGATGATCGAGAGCAAATGAAGCAAATTAACAACCGACTTTGTTGGCCCTGACATAATGTAGCACAATCAGGGAGATATGGCTAAGTTACGTATGGACATTCTTCTGATAATCAATTTTTAAGATGTGCAGGTGTTAGATATTTAAACCAGTTTGTCATCATCAAACAGCTGGAGTGTTCAATGTGTCATCAGTTGCATCGCTTCATGTCACTCTGACCTAGTCAAATTAAACTTGGGATTTTTTTTAACTGCAGAGAGATTGTAAAAACCTTGATGGATCAAAGCTGTGCTTTTACAGAACAGCTGGGCAGTACACAATGTCTTGGTTCAATTTTACAACATTCAGACAAGCTCCATCTCCCTGAAGGAAAAATTTGAAATCACTTAAAGTATTTAAGGAATGCCTGGAAATGCAGAGTAGTAATATCAAATATGTTGCCAATATTATTGGGGTCTGTTGCCAGGAGTTGTGTGCAGTGATGGGAGTGGGTCTTGGGGATGAAGATAAAATATGCTACTGCCATGTTTAACAATATTTTTCTATTCCAACTTTTAAAGATTAAAGATGAACAAACCTGTTATGATGCCCTCAATATCTAAGCTCCACAGCCATTACATGCTCCAGCTCAGCACAAACCCTGATGATATAGTGACAGTAACACAGAGTGGCTGATTCTTCATCCATATATCAAATCAGTTCACTCCACAGATTTGCTCTATCCTGAACTTATTTGACCAATTCTTTAATTTCTTTGAGAAATGCTCTGCAAACCCTCTCAAAGATAATTAAACAAAACTCTAGCATATTTACCTAAACTTACAAGCTGTATTAGTCAGTTTCACCAGTTTTATGATCCCAGCAGACCAGGATCTACCCTGTTCCAGGAGATATTTGATCATCTTTAACTATAGCTAATCAAATCATTTTCAGACTTATTCTGATCTGAGATGTTTATTCTGAGGGGCCTTGACAGGGTGGATGTGGAGAGGATGTTTCCTCTTGTGGGAGAATCTAGAACTAGGGGTCACTGTTTAAAAATAAGGGGTCGCCCATTTAAAACAGAGATGAGGCAAAATTTTTTCTCTGAGGGTCATGAGTCTTTGGAACTCTTTTCCTGAAAAGGTGTTGGAAGCAGAGTCTTTGAATATTTTTAAGGCAAAGGTAGATAGATTCTTGGTAAGCAAGGGGATGACAGGTTATCGGGGGTACGTGGGATGCAGATTTCAGGTTACTATCAGATCAGCCATGATAAAAAGCAGGCTCGAGGGGCTGAATGGCCGGCTCCTCCTTGTTCGTATGTTCACCCTTTCAATTAGAGTCAATTAACTTAATTTGTCCAGGCTGCTAACTTTGCACTTATGTCCTTGAGTTCTAGGTTCACCTTTCAAGCTTCCGTCTATATTGTCTATGCTACTCAATATTTGAAAGACCTTTGCTATGTTCTCTCTCAGTCCTATGTCCTCGGGCAGGATGATGGTGAGTGGGGACTCTGTTGCCTTTCCACCAGTGCCCTAATTAGGCCTGTGGCGGAGAAGGTCCGTGGATGACCTTTCTGCCCTGCTGCCAACTGAGACCTTTAAATGGACAATTATTGTCCACTTAGAGGCCTTATCCTGCGACTGCTGGTATTCATCCAGCATCAGGCAGGAGCCTCGGCATGTGGGAGTGTTAGGGTTGCTGTTGGGGCTGTTTGCGGGCTCTTTGTGGGGGAACAGTGGCATGCGTGGGGTGTACCTCATTCAAAGGCATTGGGAAGGAGGGGCCCCCATGAGAGTCAACCCAGTGTCCTTGCTGCTGACTTCCCCCCTCCTGCGACTCCCACCCATGACTACACTACCGCCATCACTCACCTGTGCCTGGGGGTCTCAGACATCCTGGGCCTTGGGTGGGTGCATTACCAGCAGCAGCCACTGCCTCTCTGCAGGAGCTGCTGAGCAATGAAGAGCCACTGGCCTCTTGCTGACAACCCTCGGCAGCTGAGACTTCTGCCCCCAGGGGTCCTTGATCCCAGGAAGGCCTGCCACTGTGCAGTTAAGTGCCTGACTAGCACCTAATGCGACAGACCTTCCTAAAAAGAGGTGATCCGGGGCTGTCACCGCCTCTCCAACTGGCGGGCGAGACCCCCATCACCTCCATTAAATTCCGCCTACTGTGCCTCAGCTGACTAAGCCTGTAGATGGATGATGCTATAGGAGTAATTGGTTTTCCTGATCTACAGAAGGAAAAAAATATGTTGGGCTCCTCAATCCAACAGCCCCTGCTGGAAATGTGTGACACTCACACTCCTAAAGTGTGCAAGTATGAAATAGCCATTTGACTAACATACTGCAGCATGAGGCCCTCTCAATAGGAGTGGTAGAGTAAAGGGCGAAAACTGGAATTTAATTTTTAAAAAATCTTAATGTGCCCTTTTAACTGTCTTTATATGGATCTGAAAGAATTTGAGTCTGTGGTTATGTAGTCTCAATGTATATTAGCTGCAGCTAGTTAATTAGGTAGCTGGCTTAAACTGTTTTTTCAGAAGCTTGAATCATTTGTTTTTCAGAGTGTAAAAACAGGGGATTCTCAGTGCTTCTTGGTCTGCACTGAGTGCTGCTTTGAGTGCATAGTGTGTCAAACTGGGAGTTTGGTGAGGGAGGTGCTCCTTTCTTTTTCTACCCTTTTCAGCCTCCATTGGTTGACTCTTTCTTTGGTACAGGAGAAGAAGCTGATTGGTGAGTGACTTGTAAGTTATTCTACTTATTCTAATTGTAATAAATAGTTTTTTTAAATTATGGTATGGCAAGTCGGCTCGGCTGAGTGTAATGTGCAAACTGCGTTATATCGGAAGTCATAGATGCACCACATGTCCTCGCCAAACACATCTGCAGGAAGTGTCACTGGCTACAGAAGTTTGAGCTCTGAGTTATGGAACTCAAGTGATGGCTGGAGTCCCTGTGGTGCATCCACTAGGCAGAGAACTACGTGGATAGCATGTTTAGGGAGGTGGTCACACTGCAGGTTAGGAGTGTGCAGGCAGAGAGGGAATGGGTGAACCCCAGACAGTGTAAGAGAACCAGGCAGGTATGCAGAAGTCCCCTGAGTTGATCTTGCTAATCAGTTTTCCATTTTGGATTCTGATGAGGGGAGTGTCACCAGAGCCGATTCCATGGCACGGCAGGTGGCTCAGCTGCACAGAAGGGGAGGAAAAAGAGTGAAAGAGTAATAGTGATAGGGGATTCGATAGTCAGGGAATGAGACAAATATTTCTGCACCTGTAAACATGACTCCAGGATGGTGTGTGGCCTCCCTGGTGCCAGGGTCAAGGATGTCATGAAGCAGCTGCAGGGCATCCTCCTGAGAGAGGGTGAACAACCATAGGCCATGGTTCACATTGGTATCAATAACATAGGTAGGAAGAGGGATGAGGTCCTAAAAGCAGATTTTAGAGAGTTAGGAAGGAAATTAAAAAGCAGAACCTCAAAAGCAGTAATCTCAGGATTACTCCCAGTGCTACGTGTAGTGAACATAGGAATAAGAGGATTGATCCATTGAATATGTGGCTAGAGAATTGGTATAGGAGAGAGAGCATCAGATTTCTGAGGCATTGGGACCAGTTCTGGGGCAGGTAGAATCTATGCAAGATGGACGGATTGCACCTTAACAGGATTAGGACTAACATCCTCACAGGGAGAGAAAAACAGAAAATGCTGGAAAAACTCAGCAGGTCTGAGAGAGTGGAGAGAAGTCCGGCATGACCCTTCTTCCTGAAAACCTCCTGAGTTTTTTCAGCATTTTCTGTTTTTGTTTCAGATTTCCAGCATCGACAGTAGTTTGCTTTTAAGCTCACAGGGAGGTTTGCTAGTGCTGTTGAGAAGCATTTAAACAAGCTTGTCAGGGAGTGGGAACCTGACGGGCAGCTCAAATTGGAAGAAAATAAAGCTGGTAACAGGAAGTAGAAAAGTAGCAAGCAAAATTAGAAGGCAGGTGAAATGAAGGAGAGCATCAACTAGGCTTGGAATGTGGAACAATGTCAAAGACAAAGTTAAGGGCACTCTACCTGAATGCATGCAGCATTCACAACAAGGTAGATAATTTAAAGGCACAATTAGAGGTAAATGGTATGATCTAATTGCCCTTACGGAAACATGGCTGCAGGGTGACCAAGACTTTGAACTGAATATTTAAGGATATTCAACATTTCAGAAGGACAGGTAAAAAGAAAAAGGAGTTGGTATTGTGCTGATAATAAGGGATGGGATCAGTACATTAGTAAGGGAGGATCTCCGATCAGAAGAACAAAATGCGGAATCTGTTTGGATGGAGCTAAGAAATAGCAAGGGGCAACAAATGTTGGTAGGAATTGTTTATAACTACCAAGCAGTAGTGGTAGTGTGGGGCATGGTAATAATCAGGAAATTGGAGAAACATGTAGCACAGTGATCTTGGGTGACTTAATAGCACTTATGCTGTGGAGGATACGTTTCTGAAGTGTGTTAGGATGAGTTTCTAGAGCAGTATGTTGAGGAAACGACTAGAGAAAAGGCTATTTTAGACCTAGTATTAAGTAATGTTATGACACAGCAGTTGATAAAGGCTGTTATTTAAAATCCCAGAGGGAAACTTTAAACAACTGTCATAACCTATATTTTCAATTGGTATGTTTGAGATGCAGCTCTAAATTAGGGAATAAGACCACCAGTTCTCGAGAGGTTTTTATATTAAACTTCACGAGACATTTATTAATTTATATATACACATATACACATGGCTACAAGTTACTACTATCATAACTTTTAACAAATTCCCAAACTAATCTCCACTAAGGCAACAGGAATCCATAGACTTTAAGCAGACACCAGGCAAAGCATTTTCACTTAACAAATTCAAAATGAGGTTCCTTTCACTTTGGTTCCTGTGTAGATAGTTGTAGGCTTACAGCTGCTTTGATGTTACATGCCTTTGCCCTGCACACATGAAACTGCTGTCTGTCATACCCGGCACATCTCTTTGAATGTAAATTCTCATTGTATCACCAGCCCCTTTGAACTCTATCTCTTCTAACAATAAAACCCCTTTCATAGTACCAATTTTATTAGTAATATAAACATTGCTTGGTCTCTGCTAGCTAGGTGCAAGATTTCACTCCCCTTCTTGAATGCTCTATTCAACAAAATGCAAATGTACTCTACCTCTCTTACGTTTCAAAACTACTATACATCAAAGCACCCAGACTAGCTGGCTTTAATCCAATTAAGACACACCCACAGACTAAACCTCTATTTAAAAAAAATAATAATTTCCAACAATATTATATACATTAATAGCTTCATGACAATAACGAGAAAGAGCTAATTAATAACCTTGTTGTAAAAGAGCCTTTAGGAATGAGTGACCATAATATGATAGAATTTTGCATTCTGTTTGAAAGTGAGGTAGTTCAATCTGAAGCCAGGGTGTTAAATTTGAACAAAGGATATTATGAAGATATGAGATGCAAATTGACAGAGGTGGATTGGAAATATGCAATAAAAGGTATGACGGTACACAGGCAATGGATAGTTTTTAAAGAATTATTACATAGTTTACAGCAACTATACATCCCGTCAAGGCATAAAACCCCAAAAAGAAAAGTCAGTCAACCATGGCTAGCAAAGGAAGTTAAAGATTGTATAAGGTTAAAAGTAAAGGCTTGTAAAGTTGCCTCAGAAATAGTAGTAAACCTGAGGGTTGGGAGGATTTTAGAATACAGCAAAGGAGGGCCAGGGAACTGATAAAGGGAGAATAGAGTATGACTGTAAACTAGCAAAAAAACATAAAAACTGACTGTTAAAGGTTCTATAGGTATGTAAAAGGAAACATTTGGCTAAGAGAAATGTGTGCCCATTACAGGCAGAGTCAGGAGAATTTATAATGGGGAATAGAGAAATGGCAGAGAAGATAAATGATTACTTTATGTCTGTCTTCACTGAGGAGGATACAGGAAATCTCCCAGATTTAGAGATCCAAGGTACGAGGGAGCGTGAGGAATTGAAGGAAATTAGTATAAGTACAAAGGTTGTATTGGAAAAATTAATGGGACTGAATGTTCATAAACTCCCAGGACCTGATATTCTGCATCCCAGAGTGATGAAAGAGATAGCTATGGAGATAGTGAAAGCATTGGTGATCATCTTCCAAAATTCTACAGATTCTGGAATTGTTCCTGCAGATTTATAAATGTCATCCCACTATAAAGGAGGGAGAGAGAGAGACCTCCATAAGTAGTAGGGAAAATGCTGGAATCCATTATAAAGGGTGTGATAAAAGGATACTTAAATAATAATGCTCTGACTGGGCATAGTCAACATGGATTTATGAATGGGAAATCATGTTTGATGAGCCTGTTGGAGATTTTTTGAGAATGTTACTAACAGAATTGATAAAGAGGAGTTAGTGGACGTAGTATACTTGGATTTTCAGAAGGCTTTCAATAAAGTCCCTCTCAGGAGGCGGGTTAGCAAAATTAAAGTACATGGGATAGGAGGTAATATACTGTCATGGATTAAGGATGGGCTAACAGGCAGAAAACAGAGTAGGAAAAAAACAGGTCATTCTCATGTTGACAAGCTGTAACTAGATCAGTACTTGGGGCCCAAGCTGTTCACAATATATATCAATGATTTGGATGTGGGGACCAAATGTAATATTTCCAAGTTCTTAGATGACACAAAGCTGGTTAAAATGTGTGTTATGAGGAAGATGCAAAGCAGCTTCGAGGGGATTTGGACAGACTTAGTGAATGGACAAGAACATGGCAGATGGAATATAATGTGGAAAAATGTGAGGTTATCCACTTTGGTAGAAGGAACAGATGTGCAGAGTATTTCTTAAATGGTAAGAGGTTAGAAAGTGTAGATGTATAAAAGGACCTGGGTGTCTTTGTCAATGAGTCACTGAAAGCTAACATGTAGTGCAGCAAGCAATTAGGCAGGCTAATGGAATGTTATCCTTTATTGCAAGAGGATTTGAGTACAGGAGTAGTGACGTCTTACTTCAGTTGTATAGTACTTTGGTTTGACTGCACCTGGAATACTGTGTGCAGTTTTGGTCCCGTTACCTTAGGAAGGATTTTATTGCCATAGAGGGAGTGCAACGAAGGTTCACCAGACTAGTTCCAGGGGTGGTGAGACGGTCTTATCAAGAGAGATTGAGGAAACTGGGCCTATAATTCTCTAGAGTTTTGAAGAATGAGAGTTGATCTCATTGAAACCTACAAAATACTTAGAGATAGACAGGGTAGATGCAGGTAAGATGTTTCCCCTGGTTGGGCAGACTGGAACCAGGGGACACAATTTCAAAATAAGGAGGAAGCCACTAAGGACTAATGAGGAGAAATTTTTTTACTCAGTGTAGTGAATCTTTGGAATTCTGTACCTCAGAGGGCTGTGGAAGCTTAGTCATCGAATATGTTTAAAGCAGAGACTGACAGATTTCTAAATTCCAATGACATAAAAGGATATAGGAATAGCGTGGGGGAAAAGGCATTGAAGTGGATGATCAGCCATGATATTGAATGGTGGATCAGGCTCGATGGGCCGAATGGCCTATTCCTGTTCCTATATTTTTCATATAAGGAAAGCATATTTTTTTGGGCCATGCCTTATTTGAATAATTGTTTTGGGTATTTGGGCAGAAACTTTTTATAAAACAAAAATCACCTTCAGCCTTTGCTACAGGTGATACAGCATAAAGAATATGTTAACTGCCAGAGTTCATTCGCATCCCTTTTCCACGATGCATTCAAATTAAATTGTAACTATTGAAATGCTGTGAGTTTTAATATTTGTCCTTTAGGATGCTACTGTGTCAACTACTCCTGGAAACTGCCATAGAACATTTCTTTTAACATGAAAGGAGCTACATAAATATAACAAGTTATGTACTTTAATATTCCTGTCTGAAGTTCAAGAAAGGCTGCTTAATAAAGAACTGAAGTGAGGAACAGTTCATTATTGCCAGAATTTATTAACATTTTCATTTACCTGGAAGTTTCTCTCACGCTTGACAAGTTGTGGCTCTAGCAATTTAACAGGACAAAAAATGACTGAAATATTACATTCCCAGACACTGTATGGCCCAGTTCTCCTCCTTTTGCAAACTTCAGGTTTTCAATGTTAAGCTATGAAGTTTATAATGAAATTTAATGTGCTTCATATTTCTATCAACTGCAAACAAATGGAACTTGCTGTTTTTGTAAAATTTCATCTGAGTTTAACAGAAGCAGAATTACAGGATTGACCCTTGCATTTAAATCAGTAACGAAGTAGGGTAATTATTAATTCTCTCTCACTCACTCAGCTCCACAATGGCATTTTATGGAACAGGTATAGTTTTCAGGATTGTAGGGAGAAAATCAGTAAACGAACTAATTTTGGACAACGGAGAGAAAAGCAGTTCTGTTTTGTAAAAATAAATTATAACAATCTGCTAGTCAAAAAGAACAGAAGGTGATTAGCAGCTAATCATTATATTGCAGTGTAAAGGAATATGTACTTGTTTGATTAAGTAATCTACTAATTTTCATTGAAGCAATGATGACTACAGTCCCTAAAGTAAAGCTAAATTTCTAGTAATGGAATGCCAATTTCATTCTGGTAATAATTTGATGAATGGGCAGCTGTATTAGTACTGTGATCATGATTGCCATTTGACCAATATTAAATTGTTTGTGTTAAATTTTGCAGAGCTTTAGTAAACAAAGTAGTACCAAGTAGGTACATCACTGAGAAGTGTTGAGTGGGAGGAACTCCCATGCGATATCATAAGCATGGCCTTGGGCTGTTCCATGCGAATTCTTACAGGGCAAATGTGCAGCTGTTCCCATTTGTAGTATAGACTTTGAGGCTAAATCCATGCGGAGCATGAGGATTACAGCACTCCTAGCTTGAGTAATTTACTTTTTTTTCCTCCCTCTCTTTAGTGGTGGAAATGCCATTACAGTGGCTGGTAAATTCAAACCTTGATCAACTGAATACCTCATTAGAGCTCCTTTTAAGGACCCCCATATATTTGTAGTAATAATTGATTATATAGCAATCAGTCAAGCCATCTAATATCTGAAAATTAGAATTAATTGAGAGACTGCCTAGCAGCTACAGTCCTGGAATTTAAATCCCAAGTTTGACTAACATTTGCCCTCTGGCTTTCTTTAGAAGGTAGGTTTTGCCAGGGCTCATTCAAGAGATCTGTAAGAATAAAGGAAAATTTGCTGTGGAGCATTGCTTCATTTACTGCAATGGTGGGTTGAATAAAGAGTGGTATATTCAGTGTCAGTGGAGATTCCCACATCCTGAAGTATATTACCTTCTTAAGCTTAGAAGGGATAATTTGGGTTTTTGTTTTGTCAGAGGAAAATACTAGGATGAAATAATATGATTAATGGTCAAAGAGGAAAAAAATAATTGCACAAAGAAAACCCAACCGAGCTGAGCATTGCAGTAATAATTTTGTAATAAACTACTTGAGCTTAATATTTGTATTCTATGCAGGCTGGTGCACCCAAACAAGTAGGCTCAAGGCGTACCCAATACTGGTCTTATGGACTCATACATTTCACCAGCAAGCTGGCATAACCCACTTGAATTGTGGGCTGCTATATCTTGATAATCGGAAGAGGGAGTTATTGAAGGAAGTGGCAATCGGGATGGAGAGAGGAAGGGAGGAAAAGGTGGTTAGTTACGAGTCATGGGCAATATGAGGGTCGGTAAAGTGCACTTCTGTGCCTCCCAGTGGCACCCTGCAGCGGCCCCTTTAAGTTCAAGGACCACAGGCTGGCCCATGTAGACCTGGTTTTCAGGAAAACCAGTTTGGTAAATGGAACATCAGTCTCTTATTTGCATATGCAAGGTTTCCTGGATTCTGCTTTTGATTCTCTACCAAGCTTACTCCATCAGTACTTCTCTGTCCCATGACCCTTACTACCAAGAATGATGATAATAGCAATATCATGGGACCACCGTCACTTCAGGTTCAACTCTTTACTGTTTGTTATTGCAAATTGAAGTTAAGTGGTCAAGCAAAGTTTTATAGTTCCCCTGTAATAGCGTAAATAATGTGTTTTAAAAGTTGTAAAGATTTTTGTTACTTTTTGAAGAATGACCAAGCTAGCGATTTAGTTAGATGTAAGATACCATTTTCATCCTTCATGCATAACATAGAAATGACAAAATTGCAAATTAATTATGAAGGTTTTCCTTGCACTTGGGAAAAGATGGTATTCCACAGTTATCCACATTGTGGTCTGTTTATAGTAGCAGTTTTAAAGAATATAATAATTTTAGCCCGCAATGCTAAACACAGAGTGGGTTCTATTAGTGACCATGATGTAAAGTTGACTTCAGTTCCCTTCAGAGTTGTCACCTCAAAGGAAAATGTGCTGTGGAGCATTGTTTCATTTACTGCAATGGTGGGTTGAATAAAGAGTGGTATATTCAGTGTCAGTTATACAACCATGCAGATGAGATTTATTTTTGACCTAAAATAGTTCAATCTCAGAAAAAATCTTTTCGTTTAATGACCGTTAAGTACTTCAGAAATGTGAAAATGTTGATTGAAAACCTAGCAGTGAAATGTATATGCTGTAAATTTAACACTGCTGACATTGACAACAGCATCTATTGTACTGGCATTTCCCCTGGATTTGAAATGTAAATATTCACTGACCCAAAAAGGATTTTATGACTGTAGTATGCAGTTACATATGTTTATTACTTATAGCATGTAGTTATGTTAACATGCTAAATAAATACAATTGTTCAGAATAGCACAAATGAAGTCTTTAGTAAGTTTTGCCAATGCTTTTTTCCCCCCAGCAAAGCTCAACTTTGTCCAGTAAATGCATTTTAATGCAAAGCCTGTTCAAATACATACCCTTTAATGTAGAAAAGGAGAAAAAGGATATCATCTACTTTGCTTGGAGGAGCTCAGCAAGCAGAGAGAGAGGAGTAGTAAATCAGATATTATTGACAGAAAAACAGTGTAGAATACCACACTGTTTGGTCTTTGGTGTCATATGTACATTGTTCCCTGCTGTTATTGGCAATCTTCTTTTGTATTCTGACACCAAACATTTCCCTAGTGGCTGATGTCACAGAAAAAAGAGAATTATCAATATTGCAGTTAAACTCAACTTTCAAAGATGATAGCAACTCATTGGAGGGCTCTGATTTAATGAATTTTCTTTGATTTTTGGTGAGTTTTTAAACATCAAACAATAAATTGGCCAGGGTGCAGTAAAATATTTAGATCTATTGACTGTAGCTGTGAGATGGAGACGGCAGAAGAAATCACTTGTGGTTTGATGTTGATAAAATCTGAGCACTTTAATTCACTTGAGTTTTTCCTTTTATCAGCCTGAATTTCTGTAAAAAGGCTAAAGAAAGATTTTTCAGAAGTATTTTAATATTTAATTACACATTTACTACAGAACTAGAGATGAGTAGACCCTTGTTGAGCACGTTCATTTTTGTGATAATTGTTACCAGCAAAAAATTTGTATGCATGCAAGTCCAATAGCCTCCTAAGGGATATGCTCTCCTACATCCACAAACGCCTTGTGTCCAGCCCAAAGCATGGAGAATTAGTTCACTCAAGACGCAAGCATTTCCATAAAAATTGCATCACAGTATTTCTATCTTGTACGTATTTGCTCGGCCAAGATAATTGCTGGTACTTGAACAACAGGGGAAATGTGAAATCCCAATTCCTAAAGTTAAAGCCCTGGAATAAAAAAGAGGCTTAATAAAACAAAAGGAAACACTGACTTTTTTGTAATAATTTCTCAGAAAACAAATTACTTTTTATCACAGTGTTACCTTTGCTTTCTAAAATTGGGTTTTAGAATTGCACTCATAAGTAATGATCAGCACCACTAGATTGTAGTATCGTTCTTTTCCACCCCCCCCCCCGCACCTCTCATTGCCCAATATTACTGAGCCACTCAATACATTGTTACCAGCAGTGTATTGGGTAAAGCGGAAGGATACCATTTAAAAGGGGCAATGGAACACAATAATAAATTCACCAGTGCTCTGGTACCAAGATGCTCTATTATGACCCTGTCTACAATACTCTGTTGTTATCTAAATAAACTGTCATAAAAAATTCCCTTTTGTGCGGATGCTGCAGAAAAGAAGTTTAAAAATTGGTATGTGTGCACCAAAATGAGCACAGAGTAGACTAATTTACAGTGGGACAAACACACAAGGACATGATTGGGGTAAAGGAAGGCAACATATCTTCACATAAGACGCAAGCTCTTTCCAAAGTATTTTCCTTCACTTTTAAATTCAAAATTGCCCTACAATGTTACAATAATTAAAGCAGGGAAGCTAACTAGCATGTGGCTTTTTGCACCATTCAATTCTGATTTGAGAAATGCGGATTAGCCACAATCGAGCAGACAGCCTTCCTTCCTTTCTGACCCAATGGATACATCTGCAAGCTGGCATCCTCTGTACCAGAAAATAAGCCAGACATTGTCACCTGAAATAGGAGTGAAATAGGTTTCAGTGTCAGTAGTTGTTGGTAGACTAGTTTTGTAAATGCCTGGACTAGAGAACAAAGCATACCAAAAGTCACATTATGCTAGATTTCAGAAACTCTTGTTTGATTACTTATACTGGCAGCTTCTGCAGTGAGGAAATCTGTGAAGCAACCAGCAAACTATATTTAAAACCTGTGGCTATTTATTGGAACACAATTTCTATTTCTTGCTCTTGGTACTTGAAAGGTTGACCACAGCTTACTATTAACTCCCAAATATATTAACTCCCAAATTAGTTCAACATATTTTGAAAGTGTATCAAAATGCATTCTCTTGAGGCTAAATTAACCCCAAACCCATTAAAATCCTGCATCTTCAAATTTGGCTAGCTTAATGCAGATTAGGAATCTGTAGTGTGTTTAAGGCCCACATCCACACTTCTGGCTCTTGATCCATTACTTAAGATCACAGGAAATATATCTATGTGCACGGAGTGGCCCAGCAGGGAAAGAAACCCCAAGCTCGCACACCTTCCAGCATCTGAGAAAATCTATACTTTTTAAAAAATGTTACTTCTCTGTACAAAATTGGGGAGTACTTTGATGAAAAATACAACCCTTAGATATGTCTTCTCTTTTTTGTTAATAATTATTCTTTCAAATATTTTGAGTCTGTATGTTTCATTATTTTAAAAAAAATTTACAAAATAACTTTCTAAAAATAAGTATAACATTGAATAGTAAATATGATTTCAGCACCTATCTATTTTATTGTTGTTGCTTTATTTATGAGTTTGCCATTGACTATCTTGTATTATTGTGGTGGTGTTGTTCTTCTTTGGGGAGGTGGTGGCATAATGATATTGTCACCGACTAGTATTCCAGAGACCCAGGGTAGTGCTCTGGGGACTTGGGTTTAAATCCCCCCACGGCAGATAGTGAAATTTGAATTCAATCTGGAATTAAAAGTCTGATAACCATGAAATCATTGCTGATTGTTGTAAAAACCCAACACTAATGCAAACCTGCTATCCTTGCCTACATGTGACTCCAGACCCACAGCAATGTGGTTGACTCTCAAATGCCCTCTGAGCAAGGCTCAAACTTTTTGAACAAGTATTGTGTTTAATATCACACACAAGTTATTCGCCAAGATGAAACAGAGATTTGGAATACTACAAACCTCTCATTTTTGGACATGGTGCAATGACCTGAGATTACCACTGAAGAAACAGGCTTGATAGTTTTTACCACTTCTCTTCCTTGATGGTTTTTGGGATGCTCTAAGACAATCTAGCATATAAGCATATATTTTATTGGAGTGTTTTTGTAATGTAGAGAACTATGAACATTATGCTTTGTCACTCTAGTGTAAATATTTAGTGTAGAATTATTTCAAGCACTTTTATTTTTATAGGAAGTGTGATATGCAGTGAAATAGATTGAATATTAATTTTCATGGACTTAAAATCAGCAGTTGGACAGAGAAATTAATAGCTGCTGAATTTTATTTATGTAGTGTGTCAGGTAGTAGACTAAAAACACCATTTCATATGATGTTTTGGGAAAGAAAATGTTCACACATGGCACACAGTTTCATGCCCCAGCATGAGTTTGTCTTTTTATTTAAATGCATCTCTGTCCCCCTTTTTGGTCATGCCAGAATTACATCTGAGTAATGTAAATGAGGAACACAGGAAAGGACACAGAGGATGTTTGCAAGTTTCTGACCTATCAGATCAGTGATCCGGTTGTTTTAATTTATAAAGGTTTTAAACACTTTCAATAACTGCCAAGAGAAATGGTTTTATACTGCTCCAAAGTACTAGTAACGGTATTGTGCAGAATAAGGTACGTGCATCCACTAAAAATAAAACTAGGAACCAGACTGACAATGTTTCCACATAGCACAATGCAGATGTCATGTGTTAATGTTAATGAGCATTGTGAAAACTTTATACAGTGTAAAGTTGCATTTCTACACAGACCCCAATAATTTTGTGTTGGTGCAAGAGTAGTAAGATCTCTCACCATATGTTGTATACTGTTTGACTTTGTTGATCTAGTTTACGTTCAACCATAATTCTTGATATTCTTATACAACAGCTCACAGCATTTATGTATATTGGAATTGTTTTGCAGCAGTCTTATTTGGCTGGAAAAATATGCCTTTAGCAGATTATTCAAGCACCGCTGTATTTTGTATGCACATTTTCAAATGACCCAGAGGTAATTGTATATTTGAGATGCTCACATTTGTAATATATAATGGTGTCTATTTTCTATAAAATGTCTGCAATACTACTCACTTTCTCTGGAGTCATGCAACTGTTACAATTTTTCTGATTTTCTCTCTTTTATTGCTGACATTTAACAGTAGAATTAATAATTCTACATAACTGTGTAATGCAATGGTAATTTTTTTGAAAGGATCTTATTAGCTTGAATGTACCTAAAGCTTTTAGTGCAGAAGAAAAACATAAATGTGTTTTTAGAAGTGCAACATTAAAGACTTTCATGAAGAAACAGTGACAAATAAGAAGTCTGTGATTCTGTTGAATAATACACAACAGAATTAATTTTGATGTGTTAAAGCTAAGTGCTGCAATAGCTGTGAACATCAACACATCACTAATTCATGCCAACTTATTCATTGGCCACTAACATCAACAGTACTAGATTTCCACTGACTATTTTTCATCAGTATTTTAGTAGTAAACACATATTTCTGAAATAAGACAGGAAAGTGTATCTCAGCCTTTTTGCAAAGTAAATATTTGTTACCTCTGTTTAGATGCATTTTCTTTTCAAGTTGGGCTAGATTCTTGATCACAAATTGCAATGTTTTTATTAAATCAATTACTTTGCATTCAGATTATTTATTTCCAAAGATGGTTACCAATTTTCAGTCTGCATATCTGCATATTGAAATGCGAAAAGCAACAAATTACAACTTCAGTGGGTTTGCAGTTAATGTTGCTATTTCTTTTTAAAATGTTGTAATCTTGTTAAGACTTCCACAGTATTGCTTTTTCTAGTACCATAACTTAGTGAAAAAGTATTTTTCCACCGGGTGGCAGTGTGATACAAACAGCTTGCTCGTTTCATGCTTCAAGATCAAAACCAGTTACTGCATGTATATAACTTGGACTTGTCTTTAATGTTTCACTGTGCAAGATTTTTAAATGCAAGGACATGGCCTAGAGACTGCTTAACCACTGCTTTGAGAAGCTTGTTGTAGACTTGGTCATAAGAATTTAACTGCTCAAGGGTTTAAGGAAAGTATTCTGGTGACTTGAGAAAGACTCCTGGCAACTTTAAAAAAAATTCAATCAGATAATACTACACTATCTTTTTAAAATTCTCAGTGGCTGCTCTGAATTACTGATTTATTTGCAACAAAAAATCAATTAGCCTTAAATTTATTCATGGATTTCAGGCCTAGCGATCAATGCAAGTCCACTCAGCGGGCTCAAGGGGACCCAGTTCATCCTAGTTAATGTGTCTGAAGGGGAATTACCATTGATGCTGTTTTCTGTTCCGCAGGTCAGAGATCAGATCTCACTGTCATGGTCTGTGACAGCAAAAAATGACTTCACCCTGCAGCTACCCAAGTTGCACCTGGAGACTTTCGAAGCAAAGGGACTGAAGGATGGGCTGGAGGTTGCTTCTTTCCAGGTTAGGGTCCGCCACAGCGCACAGAGTTAATCTCAAACTCGGGAGTTGATTGTTTATTATGGCTTAGTGATTCGCTGATTGATTTCATTTGCTGTCAGTTAAAGCTCCCTTAATGTCAGTTTTCTTTGCATAATGCCTTGAAACAAAGGCTGATGAAGTTCCCCAGATTGAAGTAGCTGACATAAACTGACCCTGATTTGCCCTATTCTGCATGGTAATTTAAGCAAAAGCAGTTACTGGAAATGCTGCCATGAATATGAAAACTACCACTGTTATCAAGCTGGAATATAATATTTCTGAATGCTGAAAAAAAAGTCCTTAATGTAAATGTGTCTATGGCACATTGTGTTGTAAAATAGTGTGGAATACACTAACTTGGGAAGAAAAATATTGGAAGAGAGAAAATAAGATATACTTATTCTTACTGTATCATGTACTGCATGTTTTAAATAGTTAATTAACAGGTTATTTGCTTTTTGAGAATTCTATGATTGTCCATTGAGCCAGGAAATTTACACAGCTGTATAAGTTAATGTTAGTTTGAAAAATGATGAGACCCTGCAAACCTGTAGCAATTACACCAGGGTGCTTGGTTTAACAAAATATACGATGCAAGGATCACTAAATTTGAAATTTGTATGTTTAATCAACTATTAACAATTTTCAATTATGATCAACTACTATTAAAGACAAATCTGAATAAAAGCTGAACATTTGAAAACATTTAAAATCAACTGTAAACCTATAATCCCAGTGGAGAAATAGGTAATAGCAAAAGTGTGTTAAATAATTACATGAAATTGCTTAACAATCATATAATCAAGGATACGAACAATCTACTTTGTTTAATTATATCACCACTTGTTAAATTAATAGTCTGGGAAGTATAGGAATGCATTCATGCCCAACTGGTTTTCCTTTTCATAAAGAAAACTTTTTAATGCCAAAACTTGTTTTCCAAAATGCCTGGTTTTGCATTATAATGAACATAGTATTATTACCAGGTCACAAATCATATTAGATAGCCACCACTCAGTAATAAAACCATTTGGAGAAAACCTCACCAGTGTTTTTATAACATAGGAATAAAAAGACCATTGTGGATGATCTGGCTGGTCTCAGTATTTGAAATATACCATGGGGGGGCACTGCCCATCCATTTGTGCCGGCATTTTGCCTAGCCATTCTGAGGCCAAAATGCTGCCGAGTGCATGACGCCATACTAGCTGGCTAGTTCTGGGAAGTGAAATTTTTTGGGGGACTGCTCCTCCTGGGTCCACTCAAGAAAACAACTAAGAAGATTCCTGATTTTTTTTTTGAGCTGCCTCCAATTGTGTTTGTAAGAACCGCTGATTAGCCTGCTTGCTGCCTGGTACAAATGGAGTGGACACAAAATTTGCAGCAATCATATGTGCCTGAAAATTGCATCTGGGCGTAGGTCCAGAATTGCATTCATAAGCAGTCTCCTACCTGTCTCAGGAGAGCACGCTGCTAGCCCATTTACAGACCCGCATCAGACAGGCCTCTCAAGGCATTACAGACCCGTATCAGACAGGCCTCTCGTACTATTACAGACCTGTATCAGACAGGCCTCTTGCCCATTTACAGACCCATATCAGACAGGCCCTTCTCACCCATTTGCAGACCCCAATCAGATAGGCCTCTTGCACTATTACATATTACTATATCGCTGTTCCTTCACTGTCACTAGGTCAAAATCCTGGAATTCATTTCCTAACAGCACTGTGGGTGTACCTACACTCCATGGACTGCAGCGGTTCAAGAAGGCAGCTCACCACCACCTTCTCAAGGGCAACTAGGGATGGGCAATAAATGCTGGCCCAGCCAGTGACGCCCACATCCCGTGAATGAATTTAAAAATAGACCCGCATCAGACAGGCCTCTCGCACTATTACAGACCCTTATCAGACAGGCCTCTTTCGCCCATTTATTGATCCTTATCAGACAGCTTCTCTCACCCATATCAGACAGGCCTCTCTGTCTATTTGCAGACCCGTGCCAGACAGGCCTCTCTCGCCTATTTACAGACCCATGCCAGACAGGCTCTCTCGCCCATTTACAGACCTGCATCAGACGGGCCTCCTGCACTATTGCAGACCCGTATCAGACAGGCCTCTCTTGCCTATTTACAGACCCATATCAGACAGGTCTCTCTTGCCTATTTCCAGACCCGTATCAGACAGGCCTCTCGCACTATTACAGACCCGCATCAGACGGGCCTCTCACACTATTGCAGACCCGTATCAGACAGGCCTCTCTCACTATTACAGACCTGTATCAGACGGGCCTCTCTTGCCTATTTACAGACCTGTATTAGATAGGCCTCTTGTACTATTACAGACCCACACCAGACATGCCTTTCGCACTATTGCAGACCCGTATCAGACAGGCCTCTCTTGCCTATTTACAGACCCATATCATATAGGCCTCTCGTGCTATTGCAAACCCGTATCAGATAGGCCTCTCATGCAATTACAGACCCGCATCAGACAGGCCTCTTGTGCTATTACAGACCCACATCAGACAGGCCTCTCGCACTATTACAGATTGGTATCAGATGGGCCTCTCGAGTATTACAGACCTGTATCAGAAGGGTCTCTTGCATTATTATAGACCTGTATCAGATGGGCCTCTCGAGTATTACAGACCCATATCAGACAGGCCTCTCATGCTGTTACAGACCTGTATCAGATGGGCTTCCCGCCCTATTACAGACTCGTATCAGACAGGCCTCGGTCTTATGGAATGACTGAGATGCGCCCTCCCAAAATGTTTTCAGATGCTAGATGCAATTTTTCAAGTGAGAAATGGGCAGCCAGCAGTTGCTGAGCATTACCTGCCCGAACCCTGAGCATTACCTGCACGAACACTGAGCATTACCTCTGCAAATGCTTTTTTTTGTTACATTGTTCCTTTCACCATAAGAAACTTTTCAGCTCACTCTTGAATATCATCTTGCTCCCTGTGGAGTCACTTGCATATATTCACCACCATCTATATTGAATGTAAACTTGTTCACCTTTCCTCTCCAGTCCTTGTCCCCCGGTTACAGAGTTTGCGGTTGTATCAAATAGTATTACTGGCAAGTAAAAGTGTCCACTCACCTCCACTGGGTAAGTGGCATTGAATAACAATTAAAAGAAAAATCTCTTCTACTGAATTATGAAATAAATCTAAATGCTTCATCAGGCAGTATCTATGCTTCCATGAATCTCTCACTCTTTCTATGTTTTTTATTTTAAAACATCCCTCAGGAGCCTGGAGGGGACTTCATGAATACAGTGACCCTTGAGTAAACTGATGTAACAAATATAAATAAATCTAAGAGGATTCCCACCCCACCTCTACTTCCTTTCAACGGGTTGATTTTTAAAGGGTTTTGATGATGAAAACGCCCTCTATTTTATGACAAAACATGGACCTACAAGTGAAAGTTATCAATTTTTAAAAATTGATTCACTTGAACAATTGTAGCTCATGCAATTACAGTGGATTTAAACAAAATTATTTTGACGTAAATGACATTTTACAGCTATTGGACCAAAAGTGTTGCCTTCAGTAGTTTTAGCAAAGCAAAAACCAGTACAAAGTGGTAAAATGTCAATGGAAAGCACTAATTTTCATGGTCATCTCTGTTTTTAATACACCTCCCCTCCAAAAATGAATTAAACAGCACAAGTCAAAAGGCCAATTTATCTTGTTAAAGGTCAATCATGAAAAAACTCATGCAAAATTATTCATCTAGGTATGACAATCAAAAAGTGAGTATATTTTACTCGAGGTGAGAACTAATGTTTTTAATCACAAAAAAGGGAAAGATTTTGAAGTATTACTACAAATACGATACTGGAGTTTTGCACTTGAGAACAAGGATGCAGTGGCCATTGGCAACTAGACTACCAGCAGTGGTGTGTTGTGCACCACACACACACAATTATTTTCAACAGATATGGGAGCACACACAAAAGGTTGATTATTGATCCCAAATTACATTTTGGATTATAATGTTTATACTTACAGAAATATTTTATGAAGTGTTTACAGCTCTATGCGGTGCAACACACCGTAAAATTAAAACATACAAAGCACTCTCTTGTTGCTGCGTCATTGACTTTATCCAGTTGAGTAGCTGAATCAAGCTAACTAGCTAGCAATGGGGGAACAGAAATCAGCCAGCCAATCACTATTAACACCCAGATAGCTCAGCCATTAGTAGCCATCACCCACCAGACATTTGTGTGACTTCCATTGTACTTGAAAGTTCTACAGTACAAGCCAGCCTTGCCTTGTAGAAACTAGGAGCAGGAGTAGGCTATTCGGCCCTTCGAGCCTGCTCCACCATTCAATATGATCATGGCTGATCCTCTATTTCGATGCCATATTCCCGCTTTCTGTCCTTAACCCTTGATGCCCCTAATATCCAAAAGATTATCAATTTCTTCCTTGAATATGCTCAGTGACCTGGCCTCCACAACCTTCTGTGGTAGAGAATTCCACTGGTTGACCACCCCCTGAGTGAAGAAATCTTTCCTCATCTCAGTCCTAAATGCCCTGCCCTGTATCCTGAAACTGTGGCCCCTGGTTCTAGACTCCCCAACCAGGGGAAACATCCTCCCTGCATCTAGTCTGTCTAGCCCTGTTAGAATTCTATACGTTTCAATCGGATCCCCCCTCATTCTTCTAAACTGTAGTAAATACAGGCCCAGTCGAACCAATCTCTCCTCATACGACAGTCCTGCCATCCCTGGTATCAACCTTGTGAACCTCCACCGTGCACTCCCTCTACGACAAGTCTATCCTTTCTTAGGTAGGGAGACCAAAACTGCATGCAGTACTCCAGGTGTGGTCTCACCAAGGCCTTGTATAACTATAAGACATAGGAGCAGAAATTAGGCCATTCGGCCTATCGAGTCTGCTCCACCATTCAATCATGGCTGATAAGTTTCTCAACCCCATTCTCCCACCTTCTCCCTGTAACCTTTGATCCCCTTACCAATCAAGAACCTATCTATCTCGGTCTTAAATACACTCAATGACCTGGCCTCCACAGCCTTCTGTGGCAATGAATTCCATAGATTCACCACTCTCTGGCTAAAGAAGTTTCTCCTCATCTCTGTTCTAAAAGGTCTTCCCTTTACTCTGAGGCTGTGCCCTCGGGTCCTAGTCTCTCCTACTAATGGAAACATCTTCCCCACGTCCATTCTATCCAGGCCTTTCAGTATTCTGTAAGTTTCAATCAGATCCCCACTCATCCTTCTAAACTCCATCGAGTATAGACCCAGAGTCCTCAAACGTTCCTCATATGTTAAGCCTTTCATTCCTGGGATCGTTCTCGTGAACCTCCTCTGGACCCTCTTCAGGGCCAGCACATCCTTCCTGAGATACGGGGCCCAAAATTGCTCACAATATTCTAAATGTGGTCTGACCAGGGCCTTATAAAGCCTCAGCAGCACATCCCTGCTTTTATATTCTAGCCCTCTTGAAATAAATGCCAACATTGCATTTGCCTTCCTAACTACCGACTCAACCTGCAAGTTAATCTTAAGAGAATCCTGGACTAGGACTCCCAAATCCCTTTGCACTCCAGATTTCTGAATTCTCTCCCCATTTAGAAAATAGTCTATGCCTCTATTCTTCCTACCAAAGTGGATGACCTCACACTTCCCCACGTTGTATTCCATCTGCCACTTCTTTGCCCATTCTCCTAAGCTGTCTAAATCCTTCTGCAGCCTCCCCGCCTCCTCAGTACTACCTGTCCCTCCACCTATCTTTGTATCATCTGCAAACTTAGCCAGGATGCCCTCAGTTCCTTCATCTAGATCATTAATGTATAAAGTGAAAAGTTGTGGTCCCAACACTGACCCCTGCGGAACTCCACTAGTCACCGGCCGCCATCCTGAGAAGGACCCCCTTATCCCCACTCTCTGCCTCCTGCCAGACAGCCAATCTTCTATCCGTGCTAGTACCTTGCCTCTAACACCATGGGCTCTTATCTTACTGAGCAGCCTCCTGTGCGGCACCTTGTCAAAGGCCTTCTGGAAGTGCAAGTAGATAACATCCATTGGCTCTCCTTTGTCTAACCTACTCATTACCTCCTCAAAGAATTCTAACAGATTTGTCAGGCATAACCTCCCCTTGATGAAACCATGCTAACTTTGCCCTATTTTATCATGCACTTCCAACTATTCTGAAATCTCATCCTTAATAATGGACTCTAAAATCTTACCAACGACCGAGGTCAGGCTAATCGGCTTGTAATTTCCTGTCTTTTGCCTCACTCCCTTCTTAAACAGGGGGGGTTACATTAGTAATTTTCCAGTCCTCTGGGACCCTCCCTGACTCCAGTGATTCCTGAAAGATCACCACTAACGCCTCCACTATCTCTTCAGCTACCTCCTTCAGAACTTTGGGGTGTAATCCATCTGGTCCAGGTGATTTATCCACCTTCAGACCTTTCAGTTTTCCTAGCACCTTCTCCTTGGTAATGGCCACCATACTCACCTCTGCCCCCCGACTCTCTTGAACTTTGGGGATGTTACTCGTGTCTTCCACTGTGAAGACTGATGCAAAGTACCTATTCAGTTCCTCCACCATTTCTTTGTTCCCCACTACTACTTCTCCAGCGTCATTTTCCAGCGGCCCAATGTCCACTTTTTCCTCTCTCTTACCCTTTATATATCTAAAAAATCTCTTGCAATCTTCTTTTATATTACTGGCTAGTTTACCCTCATATTTAATCTTCTCCCTCCTTATTTCTTTTTTAGTTGTCCTCTGTTGGTCTTTGTAGGCTTCCCAATCCCCTGGTTTCCCACTGCTCTTCGCCGCATTGTATGCTTTCTCTTTAGCTTTTATGCTGTCCCTGACTTCCCTTGTCAGCCATGGTTGCCTTATCCTCCCTTTAGCATGTTTCTTCTTCCTAGGGATGAATTTTTGCTGTGTCTCCAAAATTACTCCCAGAAACTCCTGGCATTGCTGTTCCACTGTCTTTCCTGCTAGGCTCATCTCCCAGTCAATTCTGGCCAGCTCCTCCCTCATGCCTCTGTAGTTGCCTTTATTCAACTGTAATACTGTGACATCTGATTCCAGCTTTTTCCTCTCAAATTGCAGGGTAAATTCTATCATATTATGGTCACTTCAACCTAAGGGTTCCTTCACCTTAAGCTCCCTTATCAAATTTGCCTCATTACACATCACTAAACCTAGAATTGCCTGTTCCCTAGTGGGCACCACCACAAGCTGCTCCAAAAAGCCATCTCGTAGACATTCTACAAATTCCTTTTCTTGGGATCCACTACCAACCTGATTTTCCCAGTCTACCTGCATATTGAAATCCCCTATGATCACTGTAACCTTGCCTATCTTACACGCCTTTTCTATCTCCTGGTGTACCTTGTGCCCCACATCCTGACTACTGTTCGGAGGCCTGTATATAACTCCCATTATGGTTTTTTTACCTTTGCGGTTCCTCAACTCTACCCACAGAGATTCTACATCATCTGACCCTACGTCATTTCTTGCTATCGATTTAATTTCATTTCTTACTAACAAAGCAACCCCACTCCCTCTGCCAACCTGCCTATCTTTTCGATAGGATGTATATCCTTGGATATTTAGCTCCCAGTTCTGATCCCCTTGCAGCCATGTCTCCGTGATGCCCACCACATCATACCTGCCAATTTCAATCTGCGCCACAAGCTCATTTACCTTATTTCGTATACTGCGTGCATTCAGATACAACACCTTCAGTCCTGTATTTCCCGTCCCCTTTCTCACTGTCGTCCCTTTATCTAATGTGCTTGAAGTTAGATTCCTAGCCCTTTCCAAACACTCTGTCCTATTTTGTGTTCTGGAGACTTTAATAACCTCTCCTGGGCTCTCCTTTCTTTTCAGTTTTTTCATAATTTTCCATGAAGTTGAATCCACCCCCCCCCCCCCACACGCTAACCTGCTGCTTTGTTTCCCATTCGTCATACTTCTTGGAGTTTTACCCTTCCCTTCTCCCCCCCACCCCCCCCTCCCCCCTTCTCCCCCCCACCCCACTTTCTAGTTTAAAGTCCTGTTGACCACCCTATTTACCCTTTTCACTAGAACATTGGTCCCAGATTGGTTCAGGTGGAGACCATCCCAACGGTACAGATCCCTCCTGTTCCAATACTGATGCCAGTGCCCCACGAAATGGAACCCCTCTTTCACGCAACACTCCTTTAGACACGTGTTTACTTCGCTTACTCTCGCGTCCCTATGCCAATTGCAGTAAGATATCCCTACTTCTGAACTCAAATCCTCTTGCAATGAAGGCCAACATATCATTTGCCTTCCTAATTGCTTGCTGCACCTGCCTGTTTACTTTCATTGACTGGCATACAAGGATACTCAGATCCCTTTGTACATCCACATTTCCCAATATATCACCATTTAAATAATACTCTGCCTTTCTGTTTTTCACACCGAAGAGTATAACTTCACATTTATCCACATTATACTGCATCTGCCATGTGTTTGCCCACAAACACAGCTTATCTAAATCGCCCTGAAGCCTCCTTGCATCCTCCTCTCAGCACACAACTCTGCCCAGTTTTATGTCATCAGCAAACTTGGAAATATTGCACTTGGTTTTCTCATCCAAATCATTTATATATTTGTGCATATCTTCCGGTACCAATATTTGTTCATCTCTCACCTTGCTAGCTCTCTAGCTGCTCCGCAATTTATGCGGCCAAAAAACAAACATATGCTTGCCTGCCAAATTTTTGAAGCGCGCCTATGCGATTTACTGGCATATATCCTCAACCATACCCTTGAGCAGACTGTAGGCCGAGAGTTCAAAGGAGTTTGAAAGCTGTGAACACTAAACCAGACATAGGTTCCATTCCAGCATTATCAGTTACATGGCCAGTGTTTTTTAAAAAAAGCTGTGCGGCCTATAAAGGCTTGCAGGAGTAGAAAACCATCAGAGTTCTGCTACCACTGGCATTGAAGGCCACTGCTGCACTCAACCACGTAGATCTCAAATCATCTATGGGAGCCATTACTGTAGAACCCTACTGAAGAAGTAAACGAAGCCTTATGTCACAATGCATTTCCATTTACATGGAGGTGCAGCAATAATCAGTACCAATAGTTGGCTGTGCAGTAGCAGTTCCACATTGCGGTTTGCCCTGAGTTGCTGTACAGGGCATCACCACCAGTGCACAGTCTGCGTGCCTATCAACAGCAGACTTTGGCAAACCTAAAAAGGTCAATTGCTTCGTGAACGTATGAACAGGAGTCCACTCTTGCATACGTAAATCATGCTTTTCTGTGCAAGGTTCTTGGCATGGTGGGGGAGTGTGAATTCTGCTTTCATTATGAAGTAATCAAACATGACACAGCTGTTTGAGAGAGAAGGATTGATGACTGACCCTTTGTGCTACGTGGTCCAAGCAAGGTTGTCGGGGCAATTGCACAAACCCCCCATACTTCAGCAGTAAACTGATATTGTGAGCACTCAGGCAAACTAGAGCTCCCATCAACACATGTTAAAGCCCATGGGATTAAAGGGACATTGGTAGCAATTATGCAAAACTGACAAAAAGCAAAGAGTAGCAGTGAACGGTTATTTTTCCAGCCTGGATGGAAGTATATAGTGGTGTTTCTCAGGAGTCAGTGCTAGGATCATTGCTTTTTTAATATTCATGGCCAGAACCAGGTATGTAGGGCCTAATTTTAAATTTTACTCATGACACAAAACTCAAGAAATGCAGTAAATAAGTAGGAGGATAGGAACAGACTTCAAGAAACAGGCTGGGTATATGGCCAGAGATGAGGAAGATGAAATTTAATGCAGAGAAGTGTAAAGTAACATATTTTTGATGGGAGGTACAGGGAGAGGCAGTTTAAACTAAATGGTAAAATGTTAAATTGGATGCAAGAATAGAGAGACCTGGGGGTGTACACCCAGAAATCTTTGAACGTGGCAGAACAAGTTGAGAAGGCCGATTTGTCATGAGGCATGCCCCTTTATTTCTGAAGATATGACTTTTCAACTTTCAACTGACTGGAAATTTTGCAATTAGAACTAAGACAGAACAAATGACTCAAAAACGCAAGGCCACCTTCCAAGGTGAAGGTAAAAAAGCACACAGGACACCCTCAGGGGAGTGGGAAGAGAGGGATATTTCCTATAATTTGGAGACCGATCGAAACTCATCACTTTCTAAGGAAGAGACATGAAAATTTAAAGTGTTGGATATTGAAACGATGGCTGCCACAGACAGACCCACCCAAAACCCCTTGGAATTGCACAGTAGGTGAAGTATCACAGACCAGGCTAGTCCACAGCCACTGCTGGAGATTGCAGGAAAGACTTCAACAGAACTGACAGGTTGAAAACTCTTTCTCTCCCTCTCTCTTTTGGAACAAGTGTATACCTGGTTCGAGAAGACAACTTTACGAGATCTCATAATAATTGCAACATCATCTACAACTCACCACATCCACGAAACCAGCTAACCCAAATCAGCTGCAACGTTTAAAATCTATGCCTCCAGAAAAATCAAAGGACACTTAACCATATATTCTTTTAACTTTTTTTATTTGACTCCCTTATTTCTGATTTGTGTTTGTGTGTGTGAAACATTGTAATTTTATTATTTTTTTCTCAGGTTTAGTGATAAATAAATTTGCTCTTTCTTTAACTCAAGATAACCTTGTTTTATTGGCTCATTATTGCTCACAGCTTAAATAGTTAAATACATTTGGATTTGGAAAAGGCATATCCTTGTGAAAAAGATATTTAAACCTTTGTTGTGACCAACTGAGTAGGTTGAATAGAAGGGAAGCCAGTTCACTCCTCCTCCACCTGGTCATGACAGATTTTTTTAAAAACGCGGAATTTTGTGCTTTCTGAATAGAGTACAAAAGCAAGGGAGTTATGTTATAAAATACTAGTAAGGCCTTAGCTAGAGTATTACGTTCAATTCTGGGCACCACTCTTTAGAAAAGATATCAAGACCTTGTTGAGGCTGCAAAAATGTTTGATTAGAATAGAAATAGATACTGCGGCCGTTCACCTTAGAGCACAGAGGCTAAGGGGAAATTTAATCGATGTGTTCAAAATCATGAAGCATTTTGATAGCTCAGGATACATAAGGAGAAACTGTTTCCAGTGGCAAGAGGATTGGTAAGCAGAGGACGCAGAATTGATCGGCAAAAAAACTAGGAGCTATATGAGGAGAACATTTTTACTCCGTTGTTATGGTCTGGCATGCGCTGCCTGAAAGGGTGGTGGCAGAAGATTCATTAACGTTCAGCAGAGAATTGGGTAAGTACTTGAAAGGGAAAAAAAGATAGGGCTCTGGGAAAAAGCCAGGGGAGAGGGACTATTTAGATAGCTTTACCAAAGGGGTAGCATAGTCACAATGGGTCAAATGGTCTCCTGAGCTTCATTGTTCTATGATACTGTGATTTTTTTTTATTGGGGTGCTATAGCAGAACTTTTAGTGCTTAGCCCTTTCAAAGTTGCCTTAACTTGCTCTAGAGAAACCATCATAAATTGAGACTGTTGCACAGTATGTTTTTTTTTATTCATTCATGGGATGTGGGCTTCACTGGCTGGGCCATCATTTGTTGCCCACTGCCCTTGGGAAGGTGGTGGTGAGCTGCCTTCTTGAACCGCTGCAGTCCATGTGGTGTAGGTACACCCACACTGCTGTTAGGGAGGGTGTTCCAGGATTTTGACCCAGCAACAGTGAAGGAACAGTGATATATTTCCAAGTCCAGATGATGAGTGGCTTGGAGGGGAACTTCCAGGTGGCAATGTTCCCATGCATCTACTGCGCTTGTTCTTCTAGATGGTAGTGGTTGTGAGTTTGGAAGGTGCTGTCGAAGGAGCCTTGGTGAATTCCTGCAGTGCACCCTGTAGATGGTACACACTGCTGCTACTGTGCGTCGGTGGTGGAGTGAGTGAACATTTGTGGATGGGGTGCCAATCAAGCGGGCTGCTTTGTCCTGGACAGTGTCGAGCTTCTTGAGTGTTAACAGAGTGGTCACAGTGTTGAAGATGGACTTGAATGAGAAACAAACCATGGAAGGTTGTGGTTACCATTTGAGTAGCTACTGCAGATAGTGGGGGGGAACAGGTATGGAAGGGTCTCTTTGCTTAGTTTATTCTGTGAGATCTGCATTTGGCCAGCATGACTTTCTATTGCATGCATTTATAATCTATCTGATCATTGAATGCAATACTGTTTAAAGCGATTACTCTTAAATAATTTGTTTTTGGACTTAAGCTATTTATTAATTTCTTCATACATTTTGTCTTTCAACCAAATGTTCCATGATTGGATGCAGTGCTTCATTTTTCTTCCTTCATGGTGTAATGTACAAATATTGTACTAACGTTGGGCAAAATAACATTTCACACTTGTAAGAAATTTCTGTTCCCTGGTATAATCATTATGTCAGCTTGTGTTCCCAGCTTTAAGTTGAACAAATATTCTCCCTTTTAATTATTCAAGCTATATATACCAAAATTGTGCCGATTGTGTGGCTCTTCAACATACACTTTCTTTCTGGGCTAATTTTACCTCGGGTGATAGTACATGATTTCAATTGCAGAAGCACCAAAGATGGAGTAACCTCTAATTAGCACAGTCGGGAGGTATGTTAAAATCTCTTCTGTACTTAGCAAGCTTTGGAAAATAATTTTTACTGTTACACTTTGGGAAGCAGATAAGTTCCAAAGGGAAAACAATTCTTAGAAGAGCGAAATATAGTTTACCTGTTATGAAGAACTCCATTAATCCCAACTGTATTATAGTAATGAGTGGATATAAAGTTACCAGCACTACAGTACCATTTCGACTCTCTTCTGCAGTTAACTTTATTATCTTGCCTGATCAATAGTATACAGTTGGGACAGCAGTTCTTCATAATACACATAAACAGAATTTTATTTCCTGTTTTTCTGATGTGGTACAGTCAGACTGTTCTCTGAGAGCTGTATGCCACTTTAAAACTAATAATTTACTAAGCTTCATAAGTGATTTTGGGAAAAATTGTTTTGATATGTGGTTCACAGACAGGATAAAGCACTATATTAAAATGTTTGGATAGACTATGCACTTTAGCCTCATTATAAGGTTGTCGGTTACAACAGTTGCTCTGTCAAAAGGTTACAGGATCTTGACTCTTGACATTTCTACACTTTATGCTACATTATGTGTTGTACACTATAAGCATACACCTCAAAAAACAGAATGCTTTGCTTATAAAAGCTGTGATACAATCAATATGAAGGATATTAGCGAAGCGATGTTGTTTAATACTTGTGAGCAGCAGTAGAATTGTTTTTCCAAACCTGTCATTTCAATTAAAAAGTAAAAATATGCTGTATCAAATACTTTTGAAATATTTCTGTATAAGCTTAGTCATTGTTGATAATTACCTTTGTTTTTTTTTTGTTCTGTTTTGGTAGAATTTAACCCAGACTTTCATGGACATTTACCAGCTGGCTAGCTCCAGGGTTACTGCTCTGGAAACAGAAATCGCTTCACATCAAAAACACATTGCAGCTCTCAAATCAGAACTTCAGACTGCATGCCTGCGTGAAAATAATGGCTTAGTTCCAGTAAGTGTCTGTTTTCACACATAATGCTTTACAGGTAGGTCACCCCTAAGTTGGCAGCAGCAGATGTACAATGCTCCATAATCTAAGCAAATATTTGTATTTATATAGCTGACACTTTGGCCTTCAACAAAAATACTACAACAAAATATGTTTTGGCTTGTCACTAATTTATCTGCTATGAAAAGTTAACAAATATTGATTTCTATTCATCATGTTTGTTACAAAACTGTAAACAAATGAGTGGTCATTTTCCATTGCAGTGTACTTGCTTGTCAAAAAAATGTTCCATAGAAAATTAAATGTTCTGTTAGCGTGTTAATAAATATGCCAGCATGAGATTCGGTCATGCAGCTACTGTTTCCTGGATACTAAATGGCCTTCTAATCTTTCAACACAGCAGACAGGAAGCGCATTCTTATTACGGGCCGGAAATGGAACGACCACCATATTAGTTAAAGCCAAAAAAGTTAGGTATGTAGTACCTACACCCGAAACAGACCTTAAGTCCTTTGCACCTAATGTTTGTTTGAGGAATCCACTGCAGGATTAGTTTACCCTCATCTGCTCGATCATGAATAGACCAGCTGCCTGCCAATCTCCACAGCTTGCAGGTTCAACGGAATTAAGACCCAATATTGGGGGTGGGGGTGGGGGGGGGGGACTCAGGCCTCACCATTCCACCCCATCCTGTGTGCTGGAAAAGGGCCACAATTAAATTTCTAGGCTGTAGTTTACAGATCAGATGGAAAGCTTGACAACTGTCTACCATCTGCCGTTACCAGACATATTGCCTTTTTTATTTGTGGCCCTGTTTGTAATCTGGGCCTATTTTTAAAATGCTAGGAAAATCTCTTCAGACCCTGCTACAATGTATTCAACAGTTGTGAAACTTTTATTGTATATCTCATTTAAATGCAAAAGGCCAAGAAGTCATATTAAATTAGCAGATCTCTCGTGACATGGCTCGCAATTGGCCTGCTGCTGGGCTTTTTTTTTATACTGTTAGTGGAACAATATATTAGTCTGCTGTTAAGATGGCCTTCCACTTCAAAGATAGTGTAATTGGAGCATTTAAATTTCTGCCTCTGGGTCAACAAGAATGCGATTTTGACCGCAGCATGAAGTGAGAGTCTATTGGTTGTTGCTAATGCCAACCTAACCAGCCCAGGACAAACCATGGCAATTTTCATCTGATGGATAGACATTGGCCCAATTTTTGCACTCGGCGATAAAGCAATGATACTCACCACCAACCTGTGAAGAAAGCTGCCCACAGAGATCTAGCAAACTCTGCAGTGTGGATTTCACTTTTTTTCCAACAACAGTTTGAACCTGCCGCCAGGCCAAGGAGATCTCCAGGCGTGCAGAAGCAGTGATGATATCACGCAGCCAGTCTTCTTGAAGTATTCACACACTGCAAACCACGAAGCTAATACCCTTCACTTTTTAATTTGTTATCTGAAAGTTTGAGTTAAATGATTATGATTGAGTTAACACAGTAAAAACCAAAATAAAGATAGATAAACATTTGAAAAAGCGTAAAGGTTTAACTTTTTGTAAAAAAAAATGTGGAATCTTTTATCATTATGGAAAAAATTAACATTTCACAAATATAAAACTAACTTTTCAGGGCCAGTGAGGTATGACATTAAAAACCCATTCCACCCACCTCATTCAATAAGGTGTAACTTTTTAAAGAGTTTTTATAGCGAAACTGACAGCGGTAGAGTAAGTTCTCATCAATTCAATTGATTTCCATTAACTACAGTCTAGGGGTGCCTCAATAGCTCATCTTCTGGAGAAAAGTAACATAATTGACAGCAACATCTAGATTTCCACATTATTCTGCAAGTGTAGACTCTAGAATTACTTGCAGTTTTCTTTCGGCAATGATGCCGAACAGAGTTTCAACATCATGACCACTGCAAAATCTGGGCAATGCATTTTTAAAATTCATTTTTTCACAGAATGTTGGTGCCACTCGCTAGACCAACATTTATTGCCTGCCGTTAATTGCCCTTGAAATGATGGTGGTAAACCATCTACTTGAACTGCTGCAGCCCATGTGGTGTAGGTATACCCACAGTGCTGTTAGGAAGGGAGTTCCAGGATTTTGAGTTTCTCACTGCAGAATTCCCAGCCTCTAACCTGCTCTTGTAGCCACAGTATTTGTATGGCTGGTCCAGTTCAGTTTCTGATCAATGGTAATGGATGTTGATGGTGGGGGATTCACCGATGGTAATGCCATTGCATGTCAAGGGGAGATGGTTAGATTCTCTTGTTGGAGATGTTCATTGCCCGGCACTTAGGTTGTGCGAATGTTACTTTCCACTTATCAGCCCAAGCCTGGACATTGTCCAGGTCTGGCTGCATTTGGACATGGACTGCCTCAGCATCTGAGGAATCGCGAATGGTGCTGAACGATGTGCCAATTATCAACGAACATCCCCACTTCTGACCTTATAATAGAGGGAAGGTCATTCGTGAAGCAGCTGAAGATGGCTGGGCTGAGGACACTACCCTGAGGAATTCCTGCAGTGATGTCCTGGAGCTGAGATGATTGGCCTCAACAACCATGACCATCTTCCTTTGTGCTAGGTATGACTCCAACCAGCAGAGAGTTTTCCCCCGATTCCCATTTATTCCAGTTTTGCTAGGGCTGCTTGATGCCACACTCGGTCAAATGCTGCCTTGATGTCAAGGGCAGTCACTCTCACCTCACCTTGAGTTCAGCTCTTTTGTCCATGTTTGAACTAAGGCTGTATTGAGATCAGGAGCTGAGTGGCCCTCACGGAACCCAAACTGAGCGTCAGTGAGCAGGTTATTGCTGAGGAAGTGCTGCTTGTCACCGACTCCTTCCATTACTTTTCTGATGATCAAGAGTAAACTGATGGGGCGGTAATTGGCCAGGTTGGATTTGTCCTGCTTTTTGTTGACCAGACAATTTTCCACATTCAATTCTAGAAATAAGTACAAGGTATACATTTTAGACCTAAAATTAGTCAAAATAAAAATGAAATGAATTTGTTGCAGATTAATTATTAATTGGATTAAAATTAAGGTGTGAAGCATGTAATGACTTACAAAATGGCATTTTTAGGTGGAGGAAATCACTGATTTTGTCATCTTGCTTGTAAAAACAGGACCATTTAATTGGTTAGTTTAGGTCTTCAGTTCACTGGTGTCAGTATGGTTGCTAAAATAATTCCTTGGGGTATACTTTACAGAGGTATGCAGATAAAAGGAAAACAGCTGTTAGAATTTGAATGGGAATTAGGAATGTTTGTAAAAGTTGTGCCTTGTGAGGCAGCTTCAATGCAACATTTTGGTGTATTGAAAATTCTATTTCATACTATTAGTCTGCAAACAATAAATATTTTATGGTGTGAAAATTAATTTTAAGCATGCTGTTCGCATCCAGCACTTTCAAATATGCTGTGCTGTGCTGTGCTTCATAGTAGCTTTCTGTTTGTAGCTATAGGCCTTTGCAAATTTATTCTATTTTATGATCAAAGAAAGGGGAAAATATTACAAAAGGACAGAGGTTCAAACTACTGAAAAACAAATTTAGGCTTGGCATCAGGAAGCTCTTCACACAGAGTGATAAATACGTGAGGTAAACTCCTGTATAGTGTAATGCAACAGAAACTTTGATTTATATAGCACTTTTAATGTAGTAAAATGAACCAATATGCTTCACAGGAGCATTATCAAACAAAATTTGACACCAAGCCACATCATAGGATAGTGCTTAGGTTTTAAGGAGCATCTTAAGGTCAAGAGGTGAGATGGTTTAGAGAAGGAATTCCAGAGCTTAGGGCCCAGGTAGCTGAAGACGCGGCTGCCAATGGTGGAACAATTACAATTGTGGATGTGCAAGAGGCCAGAATTGGAGGAGTGCACCTTAGAACATTATAGGCCAGAGGTGGTTATACAGTTTGAGATGGGTGAGGCCATAGAGAGATTTGAAAACGCGGATGAGAATTTTAAGGTCAATCTGTGAAGGTGCAAACCTCTGATTCAGTGAATACTGCAGCTTTAAGATCTTTATCTATAAATGAACTAAGATGGACAAATAACCTTCCTCACCTGTAGTAACGTGATTGCAACATTTGATCTGAAGTAAAAATACCAGTTATACCTTTGAGGATATTCAAATATCCTGCCTTTATTAACCTCTGTATACCTTGATGAGTTCACTATATTAGCAAATGATGTCACAAGGAGCATTGGTCCTTTTCCTAGTCAGAACTCTGATCCCCTTCTCTCGCATCCTATAAATAGTGCTCCTCAAGTGACCATCTTAAACATTACTGAATTGCGAAACAATTCTCGCCTAGACCAGCTTCCATCTCTGGTGATAAGATTTCTTTTGACTGAAGCACATTTTGAGATTGACTTATTTAATTTTGGAAGTATAATTGATGAACCCCAGGAGTAAAACCTTTTGTGTATTGTTTACCACGGTCAGTACCTTGTACAACATTGTGCCACATCCATTTTACTAACATTTCTAAGATGAAATCAAAAACCTGTGTTTTCCGTAACCTGGGTAAGATCTGCAGATTTATGTTGGTCCTACTTGGAGATCCTGGGTAATCCCAGAAATTCAGTTTAAAATTAAGCATAGAAAATTCAAGAGTAAGAAGTCCTTTGTAAGTTTCACAATGAAAGATGCTCAAGTTACTGACCTGTAGAGTCTGCAGCAGCACCCAGTGAAAAGAAGCATGGAAGCTGTTCAAGTACTTACACCAAACAATGTCCTCCGCTGAAGAGAAAGGGGCAAAATCTTATGACTGAGTTCAACTCCTTTAAGTACACAGAATAAGTGTGTATCATGTAGGCCAAAATGTCCCCAAATGATGGGAGCATACCATTGAAAAGATCAGCTATCTTCCAAGCAGTAGCGTTCTTCACTTAACTAGACATCCTACTTAACCTGGAGAGTTCTCGGTTGGAACATTCCCAGAATATCACTGTTTTATGATATCTGTGCCAGCAAAGACAATCCCAGGCTAAGAGCAGCAGTTAACATCATTCAGTTAGATTGGATAATCACACAAAAAGCCTTGAATCCAATGGTTGAAACTATCCCTGTGATCCTAAATGCTACAAGATTCATACTTCTCTTGCATTTGAACCTTTGGCATAATAATCTCTGACATAGTCTCATTGTTCTCTAATACAGTGGATGAATTTTATCTCACTACTTTCCGAGCGCTCAAGCCAATTATTTATAGAAATTTGCAGAGCGTTGTGTTTCTCGTTGTTATTTTGGAAAACAACAGATCATCATTACGGTTTTAAGATGGTAGATGGGAAGTAGTTTCTAATCACTTTTCCTTAAAATATGCGCACCATACCACAGTACCTAGAGTAAATCTGAAAAACTAAGGACCCTGAGATTAGAGGTGAGTAATCTGCTGTGTTAATGAAATAATAAAATGGGTTACAATAATCTAAAATGATGAGATGTCCACAAAGGAATGTTTGATTGTCATGGGCCAATTTTATTGAGTCTGTTCTGAAGAGGATGTTAAAATTTGATATTTATTGCAGGTATTTTTCCTATAAAAGACTGTTCAGAACCAAGTTTCATTCGCTGTAAACCTTGCATCAAATAAGTGAATAACACAAAATTTTAGATAATTAATATATCTGTGATCTAAATTTAGAGGGGAGGCAACAGGTTAGTCATGTGAGCCAGTGAATCCCAGATGCAATTTTACGTGAGTTGCCGCAATGTTGGTTTACTTTTGCGGTCAGTGTTAGATATACGACAACAATGAATTCTAATGTAGCTTTTCGATCTGATTGTTCATATAAGAACGAAATGTACTTTCTTCAAACCTAGAGGCAATTAAAACCATGGGATGAAAGGCAATGCAATAAACCTGAAATATTTTAGCAAAAGTACACATACATTCTGATTTGCAGTTAAATTGCAATCACATCATGCAGATTAATTTTCATCTTATGAAAGAGAGTGACACAACTGGTTAGGAAGGCCTGTGTTTAGTAGTGGACATTTCATCTTGAATTTGGAGTAGTGAGGTGGTCTTCCTTTTGCTGCAATTCTTCAAACCTCAGCCACTGAAATCTAAAGTGTGTTAAAATATACCTCCAAACTTGGTGTCTTCAGTGCTTTTCACAGTTTCATTCAGGAACAGAGTAAAGGTCAGCTTCTCACTGGGCATTAAAGGCCTTGATTATTGCAGGTCTCCCATCAGTCTGAATCCTCTTCCAGTCTTGACCAGCATACAGAATTCAGTACAGTAAAGTCCTGCCATTCGCGGAATCTCACGATGGGTGAAATAGCGAATGGCGAACATACTTTATGATGGGAGTGAATTATATGGGTTCAAACCACACCAAAGTTTGACATTTTTAAAGGAAAAGAGGCAATAAAACTATGTTTTTTGTGTAAATTCAAGACAATTTTACTGCAGAAATTGTTTGGCAATGCTGGAAAACAACAATGTAAAACTTGTCAATTACAATATAGTACAAATTGCAAATTACAGTATGTTACTGTACTGTACTTGAGAGCGGAGGTAGAGGGAGTGGGTGATGTTGCTGATGCAGACATTGATATGGATGAAAAGAATGATATTGTTGACTGCTTTGCCCTTTATTTTTCAATTTTGTAAAGTTCTCAGTGAGGAGCAATAGCAGTGTCAATTGGTCTACAAAAGGCAATGTTTCGTTCCATGTTTGTACCATGCCCTGTCGCCTGTTTTTTTACATCTTCAGCTGGTCTTATGAGATCTGCCATCATCTTGGTTGTGAATTGAGCCTTTTTAGGCTCTTCTTTCTGCTCCCATTTGGTTTAATTTAATCTCACCAGTTCAACCAATTCTTCCATGAAAGTCCCTCTTGATGAGATTGAAACAACTCATCCATGACATTTGTGATCAGGTCTTCAAATCATTCTCCTCCAACTTGTTTTGTCAACTCGACGATCCTGCCCACTTCTGCATCTACATTGGGGAACCCTGTGAAATCATTCACAGCCTCAGGCCAAACTTTTTTCCAGCAGGCATTTATGGTTGAAGCTCTAACTTCATCCCATGAGTCTTTAATTATGCCTATTGCTATGAGGATGTTGAATTCCTTCCAGCAATCATGCACTGTGGTTGACGGATCTGTTTCCAGAAGATGAAGGATGTGGCTGAAACTTCTCTGCGTGTATTAAGCCTTGAATGAGGCAATGACCCCCTGGTCCATTGGTTGGATAAGTGAGGTCATATTTGGGGGTTAAAAACAAAATGTCAACATCTGGATAGCTCTCTGCGAGAGGGTGTGAATGCCCAGGTGCATTGTCAAGGATTAGTGGGACGTTGAAAAACAGGTTCTTTCCCCTCAGCTAAGTCCTGACCTCTGGCAGAAAGCAATTGGCAAACCAGTCTTCAAATACGATTGCTGTAACCCAGGCATTGCTGTTAGCCTTCCAAAAGACTGGCAGATGAGATTTATTTTTCCCTTTAAAAGCTTGAGGGTTTTCTGACCTATAAACCAGCATTGGTTAAATTTAAAGCCAGCCACATTGGCACATAGTAGAAGTGTCAGCCTGTCCTTTGCTGCTTTAAAACCAGGAACTGTCTTCTTTCGAACTGTAGGTCCTACTTAGCGGCATCTTCCAGAACAAGTCAGTTTCGTCTGTGTTGAAGACCTGCACTGCCTAGTAGCCCCTGTCCTCAATGTATTCCTGCGGTACCTTGGGAAACTCTCCTGCAGCTGCCTGGACAGCTGAAGTGGCCTCCCCCACCAACTTCACATCATGCAGCCCGAAACGCTTTTTAAAGTGATCAAACAATCCAGTGCTGGCTGAGGATCCTTTGGAAGTTGAACAAGAGGCACATAGAGTCATAGAGGTCTACAGCACAGAAAAAGGCTCTTTGGCCCATCGAGTCTGCGCCGGTCAAACAAGTACCTAACTATTCTACTCCCATTTTCCAGCACTAGGCCCATAGCCTTGCATGCCATTGCATCGCATGTGCACATGTAAATACTTAAATGTTATGAGGGTTTCTGCCTTTATCACCCTTTCAGGCAGCAAGTTCCAGACTCCTATCACCCTCTGGGCACCCTCTGTACCACCTTCAAAATCACTGGTGACACCAGCACTACCCTCTTTAATACTCTTTGTGCTGGTACAATTCAAGTACTTTGTTTCGAATGATTGGACCATTAACTGGGGTTCTCCTTCGATGCTGGTGCTCTATCCACATGTTGAGTAACTTCTCCATTTCCTCTAAATGCAGATCTCTCCTGCTCACCAAAGTTAATCTGGCAGTATAACTACCAGAAATACTCAACACTGGCTTTTATTTTTCCTTCAGACTGCCGAATACCTGATTGTGGATTCATTCACAGATTATTCCCTGGCCAACATGGTAGCACTTGCACCATTTTTCATTCCATCTAAAATTGTGACTTTTTGTTCAAGTGTCATCACTTTCCTGGGATGTTTTCTGCCTGGCCCTGACTCACTCATTTATGGTAAAGTGCTGCAGTGTACCTCTACTGAAAAATACTGTGTTCTGTAACTCATTGCAAACCACATGCAGTTCGAAATGGCACGTGCACAGTGTGCACTTTTTACATGAGAAAGACAACGTGGTGTCTAACTTCAATCTTTTATTTATTTCGGGACCAACATATGTTTAAATGAGAAGCTTTAGATGTTAAATCACGGCTGGGCAAGGATTTGGGGCTGCAAACCGTGATGGGGAGTACAAACAATTTCACGCGGGTAAACAAATTCGCGATAGAGGGGGTCACAAACGGCAAGTGTGTACAGAGCATTAGAAGAACTGATCCTGTTGACTAAAGCAGTACCACGATATTCACGATATTTCCCTCCAGGACCCACTTTCAAGAGTCTAGCCTGGTATGTATGATAGCAGGAGTTTTCAGTAGTAAATGAAAGGTTTGTACCCTACTGCTGAGTCAAGCTTTTGCCTCTCCTATTGGCACTTCAACCCGCCCCCCCCCACTCGGGGCTTTCAGATTTTATTTAGACTTCTGTCGGGCATCCCTTACACGTCTCCAGGCCGACCTGCCAGAGTTTTCCCTGCAGCTCTAAACACCAGTGACAGGAGATGTTGCCCTTAAGTGGCCATTTATGGGCCTCAATTAACCTCTGGCCAGGAAGGCCACCTTCGAGCCTCCCCACCCTGGTATAAATTGGAGGGAGGCGGGCAGCTGGCAGGTTTTCCACCCTTCACCTTCCCATCCGGTCACATGGACCCCCCCCCTCCCCCAACCACTGAACCTACCTCTGAAAAGTTATTAGACAAATCGGTTTTACAATTTTCTGGATAGAATGTGGACCTTGCTACCACATGGAGTGGTTCTTCTTTCATATGACTTGAGAAGCAGAACCTGTCATCACAATTTTAATGTCATGACCCCTAACCAGTCCAATATCTTGCTGGAGAGCAAGTGTAACTCCAGGATGTCACCCTCAAAATTGAGTCGGGGTCAAGATGTTACTCCGTGCTCCATGGTTCGGTCAAGGTTTCCACTGTCGCCGCTAGGCAAAGTTTTGAGGTGTCACTTGTACATCAGGTGGCCTCATTGGCCTTGCCAGTCTGTATTCTATTGAGGCTTGTTCAAGGGAGACTGAAGCCTGGTTGTCTCCGTCCTAACATCTCAACAATGTGTTTATTTGGGATGGTGTTTTCCGTCCAAGCTTTCCTCCAGGTTTCAGTGTTATGGAGTTGGAGATGTTTGATTCGTGTCCAAAGGGGGTTTCATAGAGCCTTATGGTGAGTTGGTGGGGGGGTCTTGAAGGTCTCTATAGATGGGGAGGTCCAAGTTGCCGCTGATACGAGTTATTTCTCTGTGTGTTGCTGTGTCCTGTTGAATGGAGGGAGGGGCAATATTTGAGAAGAGTGGTAATCATTGAACTGGAGTTGAATTCGGAATTCCAGAGTTTATCATCATTAGTTCAGTTCCATATAGCCCAACATAGAACTAGAATAGTAAATTTTTACAGTGTTAAAGTGTCTAGATTCTAGAAAGTTCAATCTTTTCACTGCTGCAACTGAGTTGCTTAATAAATTGACCATCTGTGAACTACAGTCAGTTGCATTAGTCCCATGGGTGGCCACAATATACAGATTCCACTGTACTATAGGTCATGGTCATGGCTTGTACTGGCAGGCAATGAGGTTAAGATATACGGTTTCAAAGACGTCTTGTGTTGTCCCTGCATCAGGGTTAGCTTAACATGGCATTTGTGTTAATCTTGAGCAATATGGTGCTGCTTGTAATTAACAAGAAGCCAGAGTGTATTATGAAATAAATGACTTTCTATCAGGTGACAATATTTTATATTTGTAACCCACAGAAGGCTGTTCACTACCATGAAATGCTAATTTGGAATAAAAGAGAGGGTGTCTCTGGACTTCTAATTGAATAAATTAATTTATGGAAAATGCAATGTTCACTTCCATGTTGACTCCTGAGTTTAATACTAGTGACCAATACCATTCGGTGTCTTTATTTTGACTAAATGCATAATATGTAGATGATAGTCCACTAGGGTAAATGCCCCTAGGGTGTAGATGTTGCATGTGCCCATTTGTAAATATCTTGCAAATATAGAAACAATGTCCTGAGCAAACACAGCAGCTCAGAATGTAGGTAGACAACATGCAAATACTTTCCCTCAGGAACTTGTCAACAAGAATTAAATGCAGGTTTTAAAGCTTGAATAGCTCAGTAGGGGACTAACCAGAGAAGGAAATATTCTCTTCAGTAATGGACAAGTTTTTATTATCTGCATTTCTCTGTAATCCATCTTAAAGGTATTCAAATTGTGACAACATGGTTCTGTTCCACTATGGTGTTTTTTTCTCTTTATTTGCTTGTATTCTTGGTGCCGTGGCATTCGCAGGGTTGAACCTGCCCCAGTGTTCTTGCTTGGTCTCTTGCCCATTTTTGATTAAATCAAGCTGAGCATTCCTGTGAAAGCTGGAGGAAGAGATGGGCTGCCTGCCAAACCTGCAGTAGTGACACTCTGTTCCAGGCAGGTCACAAAACCTCTTTTCCCCCAAAAGAAACAGCGATCCCATCTTTGTGAGCACAATGCCTCAGTCTGATAAACTGCGTATCAATCAAAGTAAGAGGGGGAGGATAAAGGCACATGTATCTCTAACTTTACTAGGGTACCATTGCTTTAGTGTTGCAAGAAAATAAGGTGCAAACAAATACTTGCAATTTAGAAATTACTGCAATTTGGACGTCAGTGCAGTGCAGTCCATTTCAGATGTTCAGAGGGTGAAATTGGAAAATTTTGTTTCCAAGCTATAATCATCTTAAGCTTTTAGAAAATAAGGTTTCTGGTTGCAAAAAGTTCTGTTGTAGTTCATTACTTTAAAAGTGGTGTATTTGCCAAAAGAAAGAAAAAGGCTTTTATTTTAATAAAATTTCTGGGTATCGTTGTCTACATCCTGTGCTAGTTATAATCACTCGTCACTCGCACAATTTACAACTGGAACACACACACACACACACAGCCAGTTCAGACCAGCTCATCTATTGACTTTGGCCCGTCCCCACCTCCCTGTATAAAGCTGTCACGGGAAATGGTGACTCTGCAAAAGGGCAGGAAATGAGACTGCTGGTTCTTGTCACTGGAATATTAACATATGGAAAGGGAGAACTGCTTAATTCCAACTATTTTCCTAACCTCATTTACATTTACCTGGACAATTCTGCTTGCGTGACTATCAGCTCTCTGGACAACAAGCTATTGTAGCGTCTGGTTTCCAAAACCTGTCCTGTCAAATGTGTTTCTGATTAAACGACTTAATTACAGCTGTGCAAACAATGTTGATTTAAGCTTCTTGAATCCAGAGCATCTTGGTCACTACGAATTAACCTTGAAACAGCAGCACTGTTTAAAGATGGGAACTTTTGAATTGAGTTTGGGTTTAAGCCACGTTGCCAGGGAAAGCAGAAACCGTTCTAAGCTTCATCTAACTTGTGATGCACCGGACCTGAGAGTGTTTAATTCTGGCAATGGATGTCCAAAATGGAAAAATGGTCCATTTGTTACCATTGACATCCCTCCCCTTAATCAGCACAAAAATACACTAAAAATACAAATTACGTTATAATATAGTAAATTTTATATCTATACAGTTATCTTTCTACATAAAATGAAGAGTTTTGCACGTCTTTAATTTCACAGCCCAGCTCTTTCAAACTGCATTTAAATCTGTAACTGATGTTTTGACTACAAAAATGTTAGAGGAGTTTCAAGGTTAGCTCTTAGTGACAGTATATTCTAAAGTATGTTCTTTTATGTATATTAGTGCCTTAAAGAAAAATCCCCTAATAGTTCTGTATGTATGCATAACCTGATATGGTGTAGAGTCCTACAGATGGGACTTCCAAGGTTGGATATTGATCTAGGCTGAATTGGATAACCTGAGCTTCATAATGGTAGGACAGTATAGTTAGCCTCAGTGTCGCCTAGGCTGATCTAGGGAGAGTTTCTATGTCTGATCACTATCCAAGGACCACAACTAGAAAGTGTACATATGTAAATATCAGCTGAGCTAACAAGAACATGTTTCAGTATCATGTGTGTTGCTGTCAAATAGTCAACTGATATTCGATATCTAAAGTCACCCAAGAAGAGTGGATACTTTGGTGAGTTTGCTAATGTCCATGAAACTGCACCCAGTCTCTCATGCCAGCTTCAGGACCAAAGGGAAGAATATTTTGAGATAAAGGGAAATGCTGCAGGACATTGTCCTTTCTGACATTGTAACTACGTGAATATTTTCTTCATGATAGTCCAATGCCTCAGATTTCTCATCAACAATTTGGCTTCAGAGAACCAAATCAAATAGCTGGTTTGGGTTTGACCAGACTCTGTCTTCAGTCCACAGCTGACCTTCAGATGTTTTAGTGATGTTTGGTTAGACAGGTGCAGTTGAGCTGTTGCCATGGAATGTTTGCAAGCTTCAAGTAGCTTTATATCCCACTGGATTCAGTGAATGTTATTTTGCAGGTTTAAAGGCTACTTTGTAGCATAAATCCTAGCTATGCAAGGTGGGTGGTTGCCAGAGTGAGATGAGAAGATGCTTGATTATCATTTTGAAGTAGAGATTTAACTGCTTATGAATTAACACTCAGCTTAATGAAAGGGTTAAGGTGATCAATCCCTTGTTCCTTGACGGCATGAAATATAATCTGGAACTCCTATGAATTTGTTTTCCCTAAATATTTACAATGTTTGCCTAAAACATTTTAAATGTGGCTTGATTATAATGTGATTTACTTGACAGTTTTATTATTAGGTATTGTACTGTATTAGATAAGAGTGTAATCTGATGCCTTGGACTTTGAGGACAAAAGGGAAGTGATTTGTATATAGCCTATACTTTTCTATTCGTCACTAGTAAGCAGAAGTCAGGTAGTTAAACTTCTTGCTTTGCGTGAACAGTCAGAGGCCAGACAGGCGCCTTGCACCTTGACCACCTATTATGAAGCTCTTTGCTGCAATGTCATGTGAAAGCGAGTTAATTGGGTGAAGCTGTAGAGCATGTTAGGGCCATGGTAAAGGGTTGCTAGCTGACAGTTGAGTGTCAGTAAGAGCCAGTCAAGTGTGGCTGAGGAGACAGAGGCCTGTCACAAAGTTCATGTGGACTACAGCACTGTTAGAGAGCTGATGTGTCAGAATCTAGCTTTATTGCATGCAGACACCTCAGCTTTCACGCTGTATATGTCAACTATTGTTACTCTTATTTCTTTTCTTCGAAGTTCCTGCATTCAAATGATTGGACAAAGCATTTCAATGTTCCGTATATCAGAGGTATAAGATCACATGTTATTCAGTAGAATATGGATATGGTTCTGTATGAAAAGTAAACAATTTCTCCACACTTGTACTTTTTAAAACTTGAAAATCAGCTATCAATTCTTGAAATGGTGCAATCTATGAATAAATTCTCAACACTGTCTCTACACTGTACATTATTGTACTGCCATTCATAATGGGATGGAGTTAACTATATCCCTGTGACTGAATTATTTAATTGCACAATTCTGCCTTTAGGTTTGGTCTTAAAGACCACTTTGGTTTACACAGCAATCTTCATTGGTATCATTTTGCATGTGTAGGGTGCACTTTGAAATTTTAAACAGGCAGGATGATGAGGAGAATTAAGCTACATTAAGTAACAAGATAATTGAGTTAGATCAAAAAGATTGAACATACTCAACAAATTGTGGGCTTATGTAACAAAATTTGCATTACCCATTCAACTCTTTAGACTGATCGACTGGACCCCAATCTATGGATATTATAATTACCAATTCCTAATGATGTATACTTTTAAAAATAAATTAATTTTTCACAAACATATTCAGTAATTAAAATATTTCATTGAAAGAAAATGCACACAATTAAGAATAAAACAGGACCAAATAGGGAAGTATTGTTTCCTACTTGAAACAGCCCAATGCTCTATTATGCAAGATAAATAGTTACATTCAACCATTTCCTTTAATTAAATTAAATATTTGACTAATAATTTTAATTTTACAAAATTCCCCATTAAATAAAAAGATTGGGATGTAAGAAATGCAAATTTGTGACAGAGATTTATGATATCAAATGGAATCAGAGTTGAATTCCACTGAATGAGAAAACTATGTAAATATATGCATTTGTGTTGATTTATATTTTAAAATAGAGGAAATTTCTCTCAACTCATAATACACTACCTAAAATAATAAGGCATGGAGCTTTAAAAAGATTGTTTGAATTTTGTAGTTCAGTGAATTGGAGATAGCTACAAGCTATAAAAAAGCAGAATATTAAAAATCTACATGAAAAGGACTTTTTAAAAGATTTACAAATCTAATAACATTTTAATGACCTGGGAAGAAACATGCTAAGTCAGTATTTCACCAAGGCTAATAATGTGAAGGGAATTTCTGTTTTACAAATTAATACTAAGAGCTAAACTGTACTGCAGCTTACTACAGTACAAAGATTCACCTTCCCTAAATGTGATTTTAAAAACATCTTTAATTTCAATTTGTCATTTGGCTCATTCTTACTGTTATATGCTTGCATTAGTCTACAGTCAAATATCATTGAACGTGTCTTAACGTATTTTATAATGAATTTGAATTTATTTTGTAAATCCAAAAATAAAACTATTTGCCCAATTGTAATGAAGCCTTTCCTGTTGTGGAAACACTAAAAGAGATTTCTGTCTCATGTGCCTGCATGAGATTTGCTTGGGAGCAACTCCTGTTCAGCCAGATGGGTGAAATTGGTTCTCGCCAGTAGAATGAACATGGGCAATAAAGAATTGGCAGTCCATTTTACATTGAACCAATGGGAACGAAGTTTGGGTGTAATGTAAAATGGAATATTGCCAGATTTCACGCCAATGTCGAGGACCAATTTCTCCCCCAAAATCTCTTGTGATGGTTATTAATGGCTCTTGAGGGAGTTTCAGTATCAATTTCTAAATAACTTGTGCCCCTGGCACAAACATACCTTAACTATGCTCCCATTTTAATGTTTCCACTAGGTAATTTGAAATTGGAAAATTTAGAGTGGTGTGTTTAGTGAATATTTTAGGAGCCTGGTTTAGTTTCTGTTTAGGATAATATAAAGGGAATCATTAGTATTAATTTTCATATCTGACCTGGGGATACTTGATTATGTGCCTTGCTGCAAGTGGAAAATATTCTGTTCGGTATCATGATCTTTTTGGTCACTTAACAAATAAACAAAACTTGGTATCTGGTAGCTTTTATTTGTAGCAATGCATTTTGTTTTATGACGAGGAATGAGGTACAGCATTTTTCGAATAATTATTATTGAATTAGATCACATGACCTGAATTAGTTCATGCATATATTTTTTACAGAATCACATTGAAAACTTAAGTCATTTATTTACAAACTTTAAAAAAACTGTTCATAAGAAAGTGACCTCAGGAATTTTTACAAATATCAGATTTTTGTTGTTGAATCTATGATCAAAGTTACAAAATTTAATATATTAGAGAAGGAAAACAAAATGTTCTATCTTTTTTGTGTTTTTTGTATGGTTTCATTTTTGTAATCCACTATTAAAATAATTGCTATTATTCCTGTTGCAAAACTCTGTTGTATTTTTGATTTTTATTTCAAAGGATTGTTCGTTTTTAATTTGTGTAAATAGACCACCAAGTAGTAGCAAGAATCAGTTGACATGAGAATGTTGTTTAATGACATAATACTTTTATTTAGACTAATTGGAGTAACATAATTTCTTGCTGTAATGTATCACAAAGTTGATTATAGTGATTAGTCAGATACCACAATTTATGATTAAAATCAGCTGAACTCCGATAAAACAAATCAATCTTAAATTCATATAGTTTAAATATTACAGTTTACAGGTGACTCTATAGAATAACATTTTAAAATATCTAATACTATAATTCTTTATCATTTAGTAATTCACAACTTGGGATGTTTTTATCATTCTGTAGATAAAAGCTGCAATCATTGGTTTTTAAATCCATGGTCAGAGCTGTCCACCTTAAAGAATTACACAGGGCAAGAACCTATATTTGCACCAATTCTGGTAAAAAAAGAAAGGGGTGTAGGACCAGCAGACAATTCAAATGTTCAAAATGACTGATAGGTATCATAAGTATGTCAGTCATTATAGAAAAGATGCAAAAATAGCTTCAGAATTTTAGGATTTGAAATATTATAGGGATGTTTACCATTTCAAGGTAAGTTCCACCAATTAACTTTTAATTTTATTTGAAGTTTGCAATTTGTGGCTCTCGGCTTTATTTTAACTTCTTAGAATTCAAAAAGTGGTGAAAATGCTCAGAACCAGAGAGACTGAACCAAAGGTTCTGGCATTGTGTCATTGTGCAAACTAAATTTTGAAACTTGTTTTCAATCTTGTTCCTAGTGAAGAATCTGGTTCAGCAATTAGTATTGAAAAAATTTAAAGTGAAATCTTAATCATCTATTGCTCAGTTTGACATGATTGGAATTGTTAACTGGTATTCAGAAACATTGTTGTGTCTGACAATGGAAATACTTGCGGAAAGAAGGGATGGCTGATCTGAATAATTACTGCCTGCAAATGTAGACAGTACAGTCTGTAGAAATCGTTATGGTCTCTCCACTTACCATGTCACAATCCCAGAGGGGCAGAATGGATCACATTGCATATATGATTATAAAGAATTCTGCTGGGTTGAATCATCAAATGATTTAGGTTTAAACATCTGTGTGGATTTATCATGGTGGAGTGAATAGATAAGCCTGACTTGTAATACAGTCCTGTAGAAACTCCAGCCTACTGCGAATGTACAAAGCACGCATTTCATTACTGTATGCAATAATGTGCTTTTAAACAGAAGGTACCTGCGCAAAACTGTCTCAAAGACAAGCTAAATCAAAATAAAACTGACAACAGTTATCTCGAGCTAGGATGTGCATGTAATCAACCCTTTCACTGATGCACAGAATGCCTTTTCAGTGATGGTGAGTGGTCCAATTTCTCCTTTCCTTTTACTTGATGTGAAAAAGAATGTTTTAACAAAAAGTACAATTTGAAAATGTGTTCAACGAAGGAAAGCAAAGTTTTTAAGAACTTTTTAACTTTAGTGCCATTGTAAGGGGGAACAGGATTATTTAAAATGGTTGTCCCATTTAAATCAATTCAAGAAACAAGTCTAAAGGCATATGTAGAAGTGACTTGTTTTTTGAATTATTTGCTCTTGTATTTACTTGGGAAACTCTTTTCCCTACTTGAAATCTGGCAAATTTTCAGTACACATAATAATGTCAACTTCAAGCTCATCGATCTTGTCATAATGGAAAATCATGCCAGAAGGGCTAAAAATGTGTAGTAGTGTATCTGTAGCAACATATGGAGATCAGAAAATGTTCTCTTAAGTTTGTACTTCCTTTGTTCAGCTTACCATCTTTCATTTAGGATAGTGGGAGGAAAGTCTTGGAACTTATTTTTCCAGAGCCCACAGTAAATGTTTCTGTAGAGACTGAATTGTACTGCTTGGAAAAGGACCAGGGAATATTTTTGTAATCTAATAAGTATTGAACTCTTACAAATGGAATGAAGATAATTCTTTCGGTAAGGAGACACAAACTTGTAAAGAGATTTTGGTATAATTTTACAGATGTAAAGAGATAATACTGAAAACATAATTAAAACCCTTTTTATTTATTAATCTTGTAGTAAAGTATTTTCAGTTATACTGAAGGCAGTCTGCCCAGATACAGTGGTCTGAACACAAATTTGCTGTGAAAAGGTAATGTGTTCTGAATGCCTCCCTATAAAGTTCATAGAAATTATGCTCCTTGGAAAATTCCTTCCCTACAGATGGAGAAACATTGCTTTCTTATTCCAAATAATGCCTCCCAGCATTTTACCTCGATGTCTCCTGTTGTGGGATGTTTCATTTTTCACAATCAGGAGCTCTAAATCCATTTTTAAATGCTTTAGTGCAGGTTAAAACTGAGTATTTTCCTTTTAACTGTTGCTAATGATGCTGTTTTATTCATTGGCCTAAGCCAGAACAAATCTAGTTTAGGGTAGCCATTCAGAAACGTTATTTAAAAAACACATTTTGTAACATTTCTGTATTAAACGTGGAACCTGAAGCTGCAGTGCATTTGCTCAGAGCTTTTCCTGCTGCAGCAGTGGAGCTTTGGTGGAAGTTTGGCAGAAATCCCTTTATACTACAGTTACAGTGGTGTAGTGGGAGAATTTAAGGAAATTCACACCTGGCACCATGTCCAGAATTGTTCCCACAGACTGACGGGAGAATTGGAGTGAGGAGAATATATTGTTCTTCAAAAGCAATTTAAAATCTGCAAAAGTTTTCTTGGGTCTCTGATACCAAAGTGCTAAGGTGTCCACATTTGATGTCAATGCTTCCATAGAACAGAATGAGATAACTGGTGAGAAGTTAAGGGCACTGTCCTTGGAAGAATTAAAAGGTGTAGCGAGGCACTTAAAGTTGGAGTTCCCCCCCTCAAAAGCCAGAAAAACAGGGTGGCGAAACATCTAGAGGTGAAAATTAAGTAAGGGGCACCCAAGGAGACAAGTGACTATGTCAGAGTGAGACGGAGACTAAGTGAGCAGCAGATTAGGCTCACGTGGGAATTCAGAGCACAGAAGAAAGATGTAGTATATATAGGAATTATTCTAGGTTAATTAAGTGAGCAATTAAATTAAGTTAACTGAATAACATAAGTAACAATGGCAGGACAGGTGTTACGTTGCAGCTGTGGAATGTGGAGGCTTTTGGACTCTAAGGCAATTCACGACAAACACGTCTGCAGGAAGTGTAAGCAGCTTGAGGAATTCTGGATCAGGATATTGACCTGGAAGCCAAACTGCAGACACTGCACAGCAGAAGGGAAGGGGAGAAATATCTGGACGCTTTGTTCCAGAAGGTGGTCACGTCTTTTAGAATAGGGTCGGCTGTTTTGGTCAGCAGTGAGGAACAGGAGGATGCATGAGGCAGGTAATGAGACCAAGTAGACAGCAGTGGTGGGGCCTCACACTTTGCAATTGTCAAACAGGTTTGAGCTGTTCACAATCTGTGTGGATGAAAGTGAAGTCTGCAAGGTGGATGAGCTGGCTGGCCATGGCACTGTGGTACAAGAAGCCACTCAAGTGGGGGGAGCAAACAGGAATGTAGTGGTAGTAGGGGACAGTATAATGAGGGGGATTGACACAGTTCTCTACAGCAAAGAGCGAGAGTCCAGAAGGCTGTGTTGCACGCCTGATGCCAGAATTCGGGACATCTGCTCAGGGCTGGAGAGGAACTTGCAGTGGGAGAGGGAGGATCCAGTCATCATGGTCCTTGTAGGTACCAATGCCACAGGCAGGACAAGGAGAGAGGTTCTGCTTAGTCAGTATGAGAAGCTAGGAACCAAATTAAGAAGCAGAACCTCAAAGGTAATAATCTCTGGATTATTACCTGAGCCATGTGCAAATTGGCATAGGACAAATAAGATTAGAGAGATGAATGCGTGGCTCAAAGACTGGTGTGGGAGAAGTGGGTTCTGGTTTGTGGGGCATTGGCACCAGTACTGGGGAAGCTAGGGGCTGTGCTATTGGGATGGCCTACACCTGAATCATGCTGGGATGAGTGTTCTTGTGAATCACATAACTAGGGAAGTAGAGAGGGCTTTAAACTAAACAAGGGGGGTGACGGATGAAGCTTAATTAGATGTGGCAAATCAAGGAGTAGATTCAAGGCAGGAGGCCATAATAGTAATATGGGAAATGAGGTCCTAGAATAGCATGAAGGGAACAGAGAGATAAAACCTAATAATACACGGATAGTCAAGACTAGATGTTGCAAAGATAACAAAAAGATAAAACTAAAGGCTCTGTATCTGCATGCACACAGCATTCATAACAAAGCAAATGAATTGATAGCGCATATTGAAGTAAATAAATATGACCTGATAGCCATTATGGAGATGTGACTGCAGGATGACAAGGATTGGGTCCTGAATATTGAGTGGTATATGACATTTAAGAAGAATAGGAAGTTAGGTAAAGGTGGAGGGGTAGCACTGTTAATCAAGGATGGCATTGGTGCAATAGTTAGCGATGACCTTGGTTCAGGAGATCAGGATATAGAATCGGTTCAGGTGGACATGAGGAATAGTAAGGGAAAGAAGTCACTAGTGGGAGTGGTCTACAGGCCCCCTAACAGTAATCACAATGTAGGACAAAGTATGCAAGAAATAATATTGGGTGCTTGTGATAAAGGGATGGCAATAATCATGCGTGATTTTAATCTGCATATAAACTGGAAAAATCAGATTGGCAGTAACAGTCCGGATGAGTTCTTAGAATGTTTTCAGAGTTTTATTTTAGAGCAACATGTTCTGGAACCAGCCAGAGAGCAGGTTATATTAGACTTGGTATTGTGTAATGTGGCAGGATTAATTAATGCCCTCAGAGTAAAGGCACCACGAGGTAGCAGCAACCACAATGTGATTGAATTTTACATCCAGTTTGAAAGGGAGAAGGGCGGGTCTAAGACTAGTATTTTAAACTTAAATAAGGGTAACTATGTGGGCATGAAAGCTGAGCTAGCTGAAGTGAACTGGGAAACTAGGCTAAGGGATGGATCAATAGAGAAGCAGTAGCAGACATTTAAGGGGATATTTCAGAATACTCAGAATAAGTATATTCCTACTTTAAAGAAAAATTCTAAGGGGAGTTCCCATTATCCGTGGTAAACTAAAGAAGTTAAGGAAAGCATCAAACTGAAGGAAAAAGCATATAACTATGCAAAGATGAGTGGCAGGACAGATAATTGGTTAGAATATAAAGGATGGCAGAGAATGACTAAAAAGTTAATCAGGAGAAACCTATGAAAGAAATTAGAGTATGAGAGGAGAGGAACTTAGCTGGAAATGTAAAAATGGATAGCAAGAGTTTCTACAGACATTTAAAAAGGAAAAGAGTAAGTAAAGTGAGTGTTGGTCCTCTAGAGACTGAGAATGGGGAGTTAATAGTGGATCATATGGAAATGGCATTTGAAATGAACAAATATTTTGCTTCTGTCTTCACCATAGAGGATATAAAAACATTCCAGTAATAGCTGTAAATTAGGAGGTAGAAGGGAACTTGGTGAAATTACAATCACTAGGGAAGCGGTACTGAGCAAACTGATGGAGCTTCAGGCTGACAAGTGTCCGGATCCTGTTGGGCTTCATCCCAGGGTGTTAAAAGAAGTGGCTAATGAGGTAGTTGATGCGCTGGTGTTAATTTTCCAAAATTTGCTAGATTTTGGGAAAGTTCCATCAGACTGAAAAGTAGCAAATATAACCCCTCTATTCAAGAAAGCAGGGAGACAGAAAACCGGAAACTGTAGGCCAGTTAGATTGACGACTGTTGTGGGGAAGGTGTTAGAATCGAACATTAAAGAGGTTACAGCTTGGCACTTAGAGAAACTCAAGGTAATCATGTTTAACTAATTTATTGGAGTTCTTTGAAGGAGTAACATACGCTGTGGATAAAGGGGAGCCTGTAAGCATGCTGTACTTGGATTTCCAGAAGGCATTTGATAAAGTGCCACATTAGAGGCTTATGGTGTAGGGGGTAACATATTAGCCTGGATAGAAGATTGGCTGGCTGGCAAAAAACAGAGTATGCATAAATGAGTAACAAAAACAAAACATGCTGGAAAAATTCAGCAGGCCTGACAGCATCTGTGGAGAGAAAGACAGAGTTAATGTTTCAAGTCCATATGACTACTTCAGAGCTCTGTTTCAGATTTCCAGCTTCCGCAGTATTTTGTCTTTATCTTATGCATAATTAAGTCTTTGTCTAATTATCAGGATGTGACAAGTGACATCCCACAGGGGCCTGTGCTGGTGCCCTAACTTTTTACCATTTATATCAATGACTTAGATGAGGGGAGTGAAGGCATGGAGCTAATTTTGCAGATGACACAAAGTTGGTTAGGAAGGTATGTTGTGAAGAGGATATAAGGAGGTTGAAGACAGATATGGATGGGCAGAGAGAGTGGGCAAAAATCTGGCAGATGGAGTATAATGTAGCAAAATGTGAAGTTGTTCACTTTTGCAGGAAGAACACCAAAGCAGAGTACGGCTGCAGAATCCCAAGGTGCAGAGAGATCTAGGTATTCTAGTGCGAGAGTCACTAAAAGGTAGTGTACAGGTACAGCAAGTAATTAAGAAGGCTAATGGAATGCTATCCTTTATTACGAAAGTAGAAGTAAGCATGTTTTGCGTTAGTTATACGGGGCAGTGGTGAGACCACATCTTGAATATTGTTTGCAGTTTTGGTCTCCTTATTTAAGGAAGGATGTAAATGCATAGGAGGCAGTTCAGAGGAGGTTTACTAGATTGATACTTGGACACTTGGAGTGAGTGGGTTGCCTTATGAGGAAAGGTTGGACAGACTGGGCTGGTTTCCACTGGAGTTTAGAAGACTGAAGGATGACTTGGTTGAAGTATATAAGATCCTGAACGGTATTGACAAGGTGGACGTGAAAAGGATATTTCCTTTGGTGGGTGAGTCCAGAACTAGGGGGCCCTGTTTTAAAATTAGAGGCTCCCCTTTTAGGACAGAAATGACGAGAATTTTTTCTCTCGGAGTGTTGTGTGACTTCAGAGCTCTCTGCCTCATATGGCGGTGGAGGCAGGGTCATTGACTATTTTTAAGGCTGAGGTAGATTGATTCCCTTGCCTAACACTAATCTAAAGCTATTGGGGGTGGATGGGAATGTGGAATTCGAAACATCAACAGATTAGCCCTGATCGTATTAAATGGCGGAGCAGGCTCGAGGGGCCAAATGGCCTACTTCTGCTCCTATTTCATGTGTTTGTGTGATAAATAGATAAATTAGAGGTGGAGAAATTAAGATTGGAGCAGCTTTAATTAGAACTAGAATTTGAGGAAAGGGAAAAAGAGTGAGAGAATTAAAGGAAAGGGAGTTTAAATTAAAACAGCTTGAGCTGAGGAGGAAGGATCCCACTGTGCCCATTGAAGACACCCCTGGTGAGGGAGCCACCCCTCGCTCAGGCTTAAAGGTTGAAGTATTCAAATTTTACCCATTTAATCCCTGAGTTTAATGAAGAAGAGGTGGACGCCGCCTTCATCTCTTTCGAAAGGTTAGCACATCAGTTAAAATGGCCAGCCCAACACTGGTCGCTGCAATTGCAGAGTAAGCTGACAGGAAAGCTTACAAGGTTTATTCCTCCTTGTCTGAAGAAAGAGCAACAAACCAGGAGGCAGCAAAGAGGGCTATTTTAAATGTGTGCCAGTTAGTACTGGAGGCGTAACGTCAAAAAATTCAGTGCCCTCAAGAAACAACCAACCAGAAGTACCTGTAATTTGAACGGCTTAAGCAGCTTGCTTTTGACCAGTGGGTACAGGTGCTTAAAATTGATGCCACCTGTGTAAGCCTTTGTGAAATAATTCTTATTAAGGAGTTCAAAAACTTCATACCCTTTCTGACTGATAAGAATGCACAGAGAGGAACAGGGGACAAACAGGCAGCAACTCTGGCTGATGATTATGAGCTTGTCCACAAACTCTCATCCCAAAGGAAACCCCTCCCTAGTTGCCCCCAACCAACTGAGAAGGATAGAAGGCGGGAGAGTGATAGGAAACCGAGCACCCACGGGATAGAAGGGGCAGCTGGAAACACAGGGGACCCTCTTCAGACCAGAAAGGATGGTGCTGAGAAGAGAAGTAAGGCCAAGAAGACTGTGTTTTAATTGCCACAAGGTGGGACACCTCCATGTTGATTACTGGAGCGTAAGGGAAAAACCTGTGGGATTTGTTGGAGCACACACAACGCCACTCAGAAAATTGGAGTCAGACAGCATAGCAGACCAGGCTTTGGCTCTGCCTGCAGCAGCGGATCCCTGTAGACACACAACTGAGAGTGCTGATGAGATACAAGGATTATATATCAGAAGGAAGAGTGGCCACATTTCCCCAGAGTAACGTGAGCGAGCCTACAGTGATACTGAGGGATACAGGGGCCAGAAAAACTCTACTGCTGGAAAGGAATCAACTTCCCACCAAAGAGTGCAGTAAGTGCAGGGTGTTGGTAAAGAGTATTGAAGGAGGGTACATGCCCATCCCTTTAAACTAGTTGCAACTGGAGTGCAACCTAGTGTCAGGACTGGTGAACATGGGAGCCGTCCCCAGTTTTCCTGCGAGCAGGGTCTCCCTGCTCCTCAGTAGTGACCCGGTGGAGTCAAAAATGATAGCATCCCCAATAGCCTCAAAGAAGCCAACCAAGGTTAGGGATACAGAACAGCTGCAGGAGAAAGTGCCTGCAATTTCCTCTGACTGTGGTAACCCGGTCTCTAGCCAGACAAACTCTGTCAGAGGAGGCTGACATGGCACTACACCCTACTGTCTGGTTATCTGAGACCATTTTTGGGAGTCTAGAAGACCCTAAGAAGGTAATAAGTAGACCTTCCTTGGTTGTGGCTCAGAAAGCTGATCTGTTGTTTTAAAAAAAAGTTAGCTCAAGCTGCCCAAACCAAAGCTGAGGCAGACACAATCCCTGAATGCTACTATGTTAAAAATGAGGTGTTGATGAGGAAGTGGAGACCCCCCCCCCACCCCAACATCTGCAACAAGGGGTGGACAGTGATCTGCCAGGTAGCAGTGCTGCTGAGGTACTGATGTCGGTATTAACAAAACCCAAGTCCACATCAGCCAGCATTTTTACTGGCCACACCTCCACGAGGATGTACTAAGGTTTTGCAGAACCTGCCACACCCACCAGATTATGGGAAACCCCAGCCTGCAATAAAACCTGCACTTATGATTCCTGTGCCGGCTTTCGGAGAACCAATTAGCAAGGTGCTAGTGGACTGTGTGGAGCCCCTGTCCAAAACAAAAAGGTGCCACCAGTATACCCTTACCATCATTGACGTGGCTGCCTGCTTCCCAGAGGCCCTTCCCCTGAGAACCATATATGCCAAAATACTGGTGACGAAATTAACACAATTCTTTACCCAGTGTTAACTGCCCACAGAGATCCAGTCGGATCAGGGCTCAAATTTAATGTCTTGAATATTCCAGGAAGTCCTAGGTAACCTGGGCGTGACCCAACTTAAGTCCTCAGTGTATCACCCAGAGTCACAAGGGGTGCTAGAACAGTGCCACCAGACCCTAAAAACGAAGATCAGGGCACACTACCACGAGTACTGCCATTGACTGGGATAAAGGACTAGGTTTTCTTCTGTTTGCTACCAGAGACTCACCCAATGAGCCGACCGGGTTTACTCCATTTGAATTGGTTCACGGACACCAAGTGAGAGGTCCTTATCTCTCAAGGAGCGATTTTTAGTACAGAAGGAGGAAGTCTCCATGTTAGACTACGAAACTGTGTTCCATGAGTGACTCATGGTAACCTGTGATGTGGCTCAAGATCACTTAAAAATTCTCCCAAGCAGCTGTGATAAAACAGGCAAACGTGTCAGGGCCTGAGCCTCTCAGCCAGGAGACTATGTGCTCGTGCTCCTACCAATGCTAGGTGAATCCCTAAAAGCCCAGTTCAGTTGCCCGTACAGAGTAGCAATGAAGCTTGGGGAAGTAAACTACCCAGACCGCAGAAAAAGCAAAGGCAACATGATAAAACAGTATCACAGCCGAGAAGGGGACAAGCAGGTAACGGTCAGTCCAAGAACAACAGACCTGGAGGACAAGAGGAACAGTGAGAACGAATTGGAGTGAGACATGGGCAAAATATTAATGTATTGTGGGGAAATAACACCCTACTGCCCAGGTAACAAACACAGAAATTCCAGTGAAATTGGACACCATATTCACCCACCTAAATGCAGAACAGTGAGGAAACATGACGAGGCTGCTCGCTGCATTTAAAAACACCTGGAGAGGAAGCCAGGCTGAACCACCCTAGCCCTACATGATGTAAATGTGGGAGAGTTTCCTCCCATAAGGCAACATCCCTACCATTTAGATTCGGAAAAGCTCGTCCAGGTTTGGGAGGAGTTTAACTACATGCTGGAATACCAACTAATAGAACCTAGCAGCAATAGCTAGAGCCTTCCAGTTGTGCTCGTGCCCAAGCCAGATGGTTCCACAGGGCTCTGCATTGACTACCGCAAGGTCAGTGCAATAACCAGAGCCAACTCCTACCCGATTTCCCCACCTGGAAGACTACATAGATAGGGTAAATAACACAGCCTACATTAGAAAGGTAGATTTACTCGAGGGATACTGGCAGGTTACATTGACCGTCCATGCAAAGGAAATCTCTGCCTTTGTGACTCTGGATGGGTTATACCAGTGTCGAGTCATGCCATTTGGACTCAGAAATACCCCAGCCACCTTTCAAAGGCTGATGGACCAAGTAGTCGCAGGTTTATCCAATTGTGTAATGTCCCCAGATGACCTAGTGTACAGGGACACCTGGGAACTCATTTAGAGAAACTGGAAGCCCTTTCCAGAAGTTACAACCAGCTGACCTAATGGTCATTCTTACAAATAGCAGGTTTGTTAAGGCTCACGTGACCTACCTAGGATACATGGTGGATGAATGACAAGTACTGCCCAAAGCTGCAAAGGTACAAGCAGTGGTACAGTTTCCTATTCCCACAACAAAAAAGGAAGTCATGAGATTTTTAGGGATGTGTGGGTTCTACTGCAAGTTCTTCCCAAACTTCCGCATTGTAGCTGCCCCGTTGACAGACCAACTACAGAAAGAAGCAGTAGTTTTGACCGAGAAACGCCAAACAGCTTTCAAGAGTTTGAAAGCCATTTTAATGAACCAGTGCTAGCAGCTCCAGACTTTAACCAAGTATCTAAAGTAGCCATTGATGCTAGTGACCTTTGGGTAGGGGCTATCCTCATCCATGAGGATGAATCAGGAATAGAAAGACAGGTGGGGTACTTCTCCAAAAAACAAAACAAACATCAGAAACATTATTCCACAGAGGAAAAGAAGTCCTAGGTTTATTATTGGCTCTCAAACACGTTGAGATATATGTCCGAGATGGATGCAAAGAGACCACATTCTATACCAACCACAACCCTTTAACCTTTGGAGAAATTCAAAACTCAGAATGCAAGGTTATTTCATTGGAGCTTGTTTCTCCAACCATATCACTTAAAAATCACCTAAATTGCAGGGAAATTGAATGTGATTGCAGACACCCTGCCCGGAATTGAGAGACCCAGTTAGAACTAATGGGATAATCCAGATTAAGGCTAAGAGAGTGAATGGAAGTGAATGTTTTTTTTTGTGTTTTTATAACCTGTAATGAAATGAGAGTGAATCTCATTTCATTTTTTTATGTCATGAGGCTCTGCGCCATTATTTTTTGCAAATATGATTTTTCAACTTGCAACTGACTGGAAATTTTGCAATTTGAGCTGAGACAGAGGAAACTGCTTAAAAATGCAAGGCCACATTCCAAGGTGAAGGCAAGAAACCAACAAATCACCCTCGGGGGGTGTGTTGAGAGAAGAGACATTTCCTATAATCCAGGTACCTATCGATACGCATAACTGTCCAAGGAAGACACATTAAAAATGCAAAGTACTGTGTTTTGAAACAATGGATGCTATAGACAGACACACCCAAAACCTCTTGGAGATAGATACACAATGAGTGAGGCAGTTCAAAGCAAGGCTGCCTAGCCTCTTGAGAGAGATTGCAAGTGACACAGGTGGTATCAAGAAAGCCTGCAGCTGAGGAAACAGGCTGAAAGCTGCTCTCTCTCCCTCTTTTGGAATAAGAGTGTTGCTCGTTTCAAGAAGTCAACCCTACCAGAAACCTACCAGCGAACCAAGATCTCATAGTAATTGCAACAACTTCTACATTTGACCACATCCAAGAAACTTAAAATCTACATCTCAAGGACAGTAGAAGGACACTTAACCATATGTTCTTTTACCTTTTTTGTCATTGGACTCTGACTCCCCTTATTTCTGATGCCATGTATGTGCGCCCAAATGACTGCATGAGGCCAAATGCTTGATGTCACGTTTTTATTATTTTCCTCGGGTTTAGTGGTTAATAAATTTGCTCGCTCTTTGACTCAAAAAAACCTTGTTTGGTTTGCTCCTTATTACAGCTCAAATAGTTAAACACATTCTGATTTGGAAAAGGGCATATCCTTGTGAAAAAGAAACTTAAACTTTTGTTGTGACCAACAGAGGAGGTTGAATAGAGGATAGCCAGTTCACTCCTCCTCACCTGGTAATAACAAATTCAAATTCCAACAGCCACCATGATGGGATTTGAACCCCTGTCCCCAGAGCATTAGTCTGGACCTCTGGATTACTAGCCCAGTGACATTACCCACTATGCCACTTGCCTTGGAAAATTGCTGGGTTAATTGTAGCAGGTTATTACCATTCTAGAAATTTGCTCTGCTTGCACTTTATATCAATTTTATAAACAGCTCCCTGTTTAACCGATTTGTCAATTTACCTTTTTATACCAGCTTCGGTTCTCAATTTTGGCAATGGGAAGGATAGATTTGGATAGCACACAGCATGCTTTTGGATTCATTTTTGCTGTATCTAATTGCACTTTTGCACTCCATTATTATTTGATTATCTAATCTTTTGTGTTTTTTCTTCCTCCCCCACCCCCCGCCTCATCCCCCATTCTCCTCTTTATGCAGTCCATTGGGACCCATTTAGATCAACCAAACCCCTGCCATTCTCAAGTGATCTTACCGCACGAGAAGACGAGCAGCCAGGACTTTGCACCATTGCAGCCAGAAATGGACACCTCATACAGCTTTTTGAGAGAGACACCAGGGAACAGCAGACCACGTTCCCGCTCTTCATCCTACTCTCTCCGCGTCAGTTCATCCACTGGATCCTTGAGACCAGAACATAATGGCTTCCATAGTACATTTAGATTACAATTGTAAAGTCTATTTTTTTTTTGCTGTTGTCTGAATTAAGTAAACACCACCCCTTTTGAAATGAGGGCAGTTATAAGCAATCCTGTATTTAGTGTTATAACCTTCGATTGAAAATCTTTTTTGAGCTTGTGTGTATGGTTAAACAGATCATCTGTTACTTATCTATGTTTGATTTTCATTTTTTATTGAATAGCTATATTTTAAATGCAAAAGAGTGACACATTTTAAGTAATTTTGCATAGACTTAAAATCAATAAGCCATTTTAGTCTCTATCTATCAAAGATTTTTTATACACGTCTGTTTTAAAGTGGGATGCAGCACTTTAATAGGATTGCTAAAGCTATTTGAAATGTATACCAATGATTCCTGTCATTTCATGGCAGCCCTGCCATGGTTCACTGAGCCCCCTCTTCTCTCTTGTCAACTGAACTGAAGACAAGCATTTAGTTGCAAACTTTAAACAGGTTGTGCAGAGCAGAAATGATGTGACTGGTTCTTCTCTGCACAATAATGTCACTCCTGGTCAATGTGAGAAGGTCAGATTGCCTCTCACTGAGCTACATGATGATAGCATTGCTCAGTTGAACGTACTGAGTTAACTGTTGGATCTGCTCCCTGCAGGCCCTCAACCTCATCCTCTTATCAGTTATTGTCTGATAAGGAAAGGTGAAACAACTGTACTGAGAGAAATGGGGATGACATGTTTATGTACTGTGCAAGGTCAGTTCCTGAATGAGTGTCACTATTGCAACTAATCCATTTAATATGTTCTCAAAGACTTTTTGAAGTAATTGCTACTTCGGCCTTTGTGGCACAGAGAAGCTGGCTTAGTAGCTTGGAAACATTGCAGTTAAGATAATCACACTGACCCCTGAGTCATGAACCAGATGCCGAGTGGCACTGCAGAACTCTGATGCTGAATTTAGGCACTTTGATACCAGATGTGGAGTTTTATAACAGTGTAACTGGCTTCATCCTGCCTCATAACAAGCACATACAGATTGCCATTCCTTTTTATTAAAGTGATAGAGTAAACTTCCTAATTTCCACCCCATCCCCGTAGTTTAGCTGAAGGGAAATGTATTGGAACGTGAAGCTAGCGATGGGAGCAAACAGAAATGTGGGTAGATTAAATGAAGACGACAAAAATAAAAACAAGGATGTAATTTCATTTTGGAATCTCGTGGTTGATTAACCCCTACTCTACACCGTGCCCCCCCCCCCAAATGAGAAAGAAAGTGGCACCGTATCGGAACCGTAGCTGTTGCCCTGCATTTTCTGCTTTGTAGCGCACACAAGTAAAAGGCTCATGTCAGGCCAAGATGTCAGGGAGTTGACATGAAGCCCCTGTGACATTTCAGCTCGAAAGAGCAAGTGTCTTGAAACCAACTGGTCAAATATCAAATAATAGGTCAGGCAGGAAGGAACTGAGTGCTAACCACAAGGCGAGTTCTGGCAACATCTTTGACAAGTTTTTAGGTGCCTACAATTTATGAAGTGGTTTTCAGTTGGTCATCAGTATATAGTTCCAATGAGTTATTGCTAATGGTTAAAGTTTTTAACCCCTTAGATGCAAGCGTTATTTTCACTTGAGTTGGCAATGAGGAATTTGTAAAATTTTTAAAAACTTATTTACAAACCTTTAAGCAATTGAGGAATACATTGCTGTTTTTCAGTCGCTGGGAGGTACCATAAAATTTAAATCCATTTTTGTTTTCAGAAAGACCATTTTAATATAAATTTCTTCTCATTGTCTGGCACAATACAATATTCCTTATTAAGTTATTGAAACATTATGGAAAGGATTTCATGCAAAATGTTTCAATCTGCAACCAAAAACATTTAATCATCAAAATAGCAGCTGTACAGTAAGAATATTCAATAAGAAAATAGTTTTACATTTCTAACTGTCTTTCCAGATGCAAAATGAGTCTCCATTGTCACTTTATTGCCCTTTTCAATTCACAGAAGTGGCAGCAACAGGGTTTGGACATAATTTTCCACCAGGGCCGCATTCCGCGTGAACCATTTTGCAATAAAATCACAATAAAAACAAGCTTCTCAGTATTTGCAGCCACCTACAGCAATCTATGAATATTTTGATGACAGTCTCCATTTAGCTCAAGCTAGGGACATGTATGCTGCAACATGGGACTAAATGTAAATGCAAATTTTCATATATATATTTAAGATGAACTGTGATTTGTGAGAATTAGGATCACAAAAGTGTCATTAAGTGGTAGAAGTGAGTGGCGGACAGCTGGAGAATATTAAAACATCCTTTGCCACCTTCCTGCCAGCAAAAAGGGCCCCAACCTCTGGATTAACAAACAACAAACCGGTTGAAAGCTTCCTCCCTTGATTCTAATGGCACGGCTAAGAAAATGAGGAGCGTGCACTGAAACCTCTGGGCTTGTATGTACAGCCAGCCGTGACGTGCAAAGTGCTGGCATAAGTCGGGAAAGTCAGAGAAAGTAAACCTGAAATTGAACCGCAATTAGTGAACTAACAAATGTGCCAATTCAGAATTGCTTTAAGCTTGCATTTCAGTTCAACATCCGAATCTAGCAAGTGGAAAGTAGCAATATAATGTTATAATAAGTGGAATTTCCAGTATTCTAAACTAAATTAGTGTTCATTAAAGAGCTTTCCATTTAGAACCTATCTATTCACTGGATTTCTAATTATTGTGTTGAAAACTCAAAATTTCCCTTGAGGTGCTTTTGGTTTGGTTTCCAGGATTTGCATATAGCCTCACTTTTTATGCTAGTGATTGCTTTAGTTGGCTTTCTTTGTCTTTGTGGATTTGTAGTTGCATGTTTTGCTTGCTGTCACCAATAATGTTTAAAATGTGCTATATGCGTGTTTTATTTGTGTTAATGATTTATGTGGATAATAGCATACATCTTTTCAATGTTATATAGGTTTTATTGATTTTGAAGCTGTGATATCTTTACCATTTGTCTGGGTTCAGATCATAATTCTCCACCTTGGCATGTTACATTTTGGTGCTGATAATTATACAGGCTTAGAGTTTAGAATATTTCTGGGAGAACATTAGAAGACATCTTAGCCTCTTGGCAACCTTTCCCAAGGCTGAAAAGACAAGTGACTGAGGTGGTGAGCCAGCAGGAATGCAAAGGGAAACCCCTTAGGTTTAGGCATAAATCTGCATGCAAGTCAAAGCACAGCCCATCAGCCAACCTCCACTTGGATTGTTGAAGTTGAGATGATGTGGCATGAATCAGGGGACCTGTCCCTAAGCTTTTGAACTTTGGCAGGGTCATTAGAGGTTCTACTAGGTGTGTAATTTGGCACTTTGGCCAAGGTGTCCTTCCCTGCAGATTTATTGGGTCAACATGCATATTATAAAGTATGGAAAGTTTGAGTTCATTGTCAAGTGTTCAGATTTTTAACTGATACTGAAATCCTCTCTCCTGTTCTGACCGGTAAGTTCAGAAAGGACGACCCCTTGCAAGGTTGGTTGTCAATGTTGAACCATGACTGAAAGGTGGCATTCTATTCATTGCAAATAAAACCCTCGCTGAAATTAATGTATTAAATGTAGAACCAATGAAACTTAATACAAAAAATAACAGGTTAGCATGTTGATGCTACATTGATTGGAAAATGCTAATTTAAGGCTAAAAGAATTGGTTTAACATTGTTTTGCATCTGTAACGTGTTGTCGAGAGTAGGTTGAGCTAATTTAAATACTCAACACAATCTTTGTGTGTGTATATTTATTTATATTTATTATATATTTTATATATATACGCAGGCATACTAACAAATCTCCCATGGTATTGTTAGTGATGAGTTGGAAATATTTGCTGTGTCATGTACAGTACATTATTGAGGCCACTGATTTAAGGTGATTGAAAAGTTAAAGTTGTGGTTTTATTAGTGTTTTATTGGAGCATCCGTGTGTACAGATTGAAATCTACAATAATGTGCATTTTTGTGTGGAATTTAAATTACTGTCCTTGATTATTAAATGTTTGATTACTTTGATAGCTTCCATCTCTCTGCTTTTTTCTACTTTAATTTCCCAAATTCCTTCAATTTTGAGTTACACACAATCTTTCTGTCCTACCACTTATCTGCTTATTAAGCCCATCAGAACATTAACCTGAGGTTATGCTAATAAGCTGGTAGAAAATTGGTTTAAACATGACACTTCGATCTGCACTGCCATCTGTTTGAAATGTGCCATTAGTCATTCTGATGTAAGGAATGGCAAAAAGGAAAATCTAGACCTGAACCTTTAGTGATTACATCTGCCTTTACCTAGGAAGAAGATGCTGCAAAGTCATAGTGAATGAGGAGGCAGTTGAGACACTGGATGGACAAAAAATTGATGAAGAGGAGGGGTTATATGGGGACTCTGTACTTAAAGCTGATAAGTCTCCAGGATTGGATGAGATGCATCCAAGTCACTGAGGGTGGAAATTGTGGAGTTACTGGCTCTAATCATCCAATTCTTAGGTACTGGATAGTGCCAGAGGACTGGAGAATTGCAAGTGTTGCACTCTTGTCCAAAAAAGGGTGCAAGGATAAACCCAGCAACTAAAGGCCAGTCAGATTAACCTTGGTGATGGGGAAGCATTTAGAAATGATAATCCAGGACAAAATTAACAGTCGATTGGACAAATGTGGATTAATTAATTAAGGAAAGTCAGCATGGATTTGTTAAGGGAAAATCATATTTAATTAATTTGATTGAGTTTTTTGATGAAGTAGTAGAGAAGGTTCATAAGAGTAATGTGGTTAATGTGATGTATGTGGTCTTCCAAAAGGTGGTAAAATGTCAGATAACAGGCTAGTCAGCAAAGTTGAAGCCCATGAATAAAAGGGACAGTGGCAGCATGGATATGAAACTGGCTGAATAAGGGAAACAAATGTTAGGAACTAAGAGTTTTAAGTAAATTATGTGTGTATTTGTGTGTGTTAGGAATAAAGTATATCCTTAAGTTTAATTTGTATTTCTGTACTTGTGTGTTAAGGAAGGGAGAATTTGAGTTTTAGTTTCACTTTAAAAGATGCCTGCATTTTAATTAGATTTTACGACTCTTGAAGGGAAGGTAAAACAAACACAAGGTAGAAAAGCTGTGCTGTTGCCTAGCAACAGGAGGCCCACATAGAGGAACCAAAAGCAGTTTGAGTGCAGTTGGTCATTCTGCTATAAGGTGAAGGGAGCAGTTTAAGTCTATTCCTAAATGACATACTAGCAGACTGCTGAGGAAAATAAGTCTAAGAATCCTAGATGAGTTGCTCTAAAGTTAAAATAACAGAGTGAGTTCTGGATCTCAAGGGAGATACCAAGTTGTCAGCAGTCTAATAGGAGAGTGGGGGAGCAGGTTTCCCAAAAGAACTGAAAAGTCCCAAAGTCAAGGAGTGAGACAGAAAAGATGGGTCCCAAGAAGACCTTCTAGTCAAAGGAAGAACAGGAGTCTGGAAAAGGCCCTGTTCTATGGAAGTGACATTAAGGCGCAGAGCGGAAGGCTCCAAGCTTAATGGGAGAAAGCTGCAGGAATCAGACTTAAAGCAATATAGGCTTGCAAGAAGCCAGAAGATCCAAGGAGACCGCCAAGGTCTGTAGCTCTTCACTATGGGCAAGTGAAGCAGTGGTGTTCTGTTGGTGTAGCTGATGAGCATATGAGAGAAAATGCGTGTGAAAGATGGAGTTTAGTGAGGCAGGTTGGCTCACAGTGTGACAATCGTCTGGGGGGTGTTGATGAGGGATCCATAGCATCTGGTTGAGGTGGCATCTGTCACTTGGTTTCAGAGTGTGATGTGTCTGACCACAGGTCGCCTTTTGGTTTACATAGACTGTGTATTTACTGGGAATATTAGAGTGTAAGATAGAATTTGTAACTTGTGTTATCCTTACAAATTGTATATATCTGTAAAGGTATGGTTGTGGGTGAAGGAGTATTGTAATATAGTTCATCTTTTCTTGTTTAATAAATGTTTTATTATTTTGTTAAAAGTTCATCAGCTGCCTCCTGTGACTCTATTCAGTAGCCACTCTCCACATATCTAAACAAAAAACAAAAGTTAGAATCTATCAAGCGAGGTTCCACCCTGGGATCTGGCTTGTCCAGTAGTAACATCAGCTGGGATCATAACACAGTAGTGGTGAATGGTTGTTTTTGAGGACTGGAGGAAGGTATATAGTGGGATTCCCAGGGAGATCAGTACTAGGATACCTGTTCTCAATGATCTATATTAATGAGTGATGAGTTAGGGTTAATATTAATGGATGACTTGGGTGTGCAGGGCACAATTCAAAATTTGCAAATGGGATAAAACTTGGAAGTATTGTGAACTGTGAGAAAGGTACTAATAGACTTCTAGAGGACATGTGCCAGATGAAATTTAATGCAGAGAAGTGTAAAGTGATACATTTTGTTAGAACAAGGAAAGGCAATAGAAAAGACAATAGAAGGGTGCAATTCTAAATTGTAAAGGAATTGCAGGAATAGAGGGACATGGGGTATATATGCACAAATGATTGAAGATGCCAGGAGAGGTTGAGAAAGTGGTTAATAAGGCAGACAGGATCCTGGGCTTTATAAAAATAAGCTGGGGCTGTTCTCCTTGGAGAAGAGAAGGTTGAGAAGAGAGATGTCTGAAATCATGAGGGGTCTGAACAAAGTCAATAGGGAGAAACTACCCATTGGCAGAAGATTTGAGAACCAATTTAAGGTGATTGACAAAAGAAGCAACAGCGACACGAAGAAAACATTTTTTACATATTAAGTGGCTAAGGACAGGAATGCACTGCCAGACTGTGTGGTGGAAACAAAATCAGTTGTAGCTTTCAAAGGGAATCTGAAGAGAAAAACTTTGCAGGGCTACTGGGAAAAGGCAGGGGAATGGGACGAGCTGAGTGATCTTAGAGTGCGGCAAGGACATGACTGGCTAAATGGCCTCCTCCTGTGCAATGACCATTCCATGATTCTATGGGCAGTGGTGTTTAATGCAGACGACGGGGGTCTCACCTATTGGCTGGAGAGCTACTGAAAGTCCCAGGTCGCCTCCTTTTGGGAAGGCCTCCAAATTAAGTATCTGTGGACAGTGGCAGGCCTTCCCTGGAATAAGGACCCTGGACGGAGGTCCTGGCTCCCGAGAGCTCCTGGCCAGCAGATGTCCATTGCAGGCAGTGCCAGTGGGAGCAATGGTAACTGCCAGTAGTGCGCATGGGAGACGCTTAGGATCGCCAAGGGACCCCAGGACACAGGTGTGGGTCATGAGATAGGCATTGCTGAGGGAGGAGAGGGAACATTAAATTCTGCCCTATGTTTCTCTCCTGATGTTGTGCATCATCTTGTGTATTAACTGGATGAACAGTATCCACACAGATTGTGCCAGTATGATGAGATGCCAATATTCTTTCCTTCCCAATGGGACTGTATCTCATCCATCAAGTGCCTAGATTGGAAACTTACTGTGGGGAGAATTAATGGGCACAAAAATCTACTTCCTGATGCATGTTCACCTTAAAGCATATATAATTCTGAGGGGGCTTAACAGGGTCGATGCTGAGAGGATGTTTCCCCCTGTGGGGGAATCTAGAACTAGGAGGCACAGTTTCAAAATAAGGGGTCTCCCATTTAAGATGGAGATGGAGAGGAATTTCCCTTCTCTTAGAGGGTCGTCAATCTTTGGAATTCACTACCCAGAGAACAGTGGAGGCTGGGTCATTAAATATATTCAAGGCTGAGCTAGACAGATTTTTTAATCTACAAGGGAGTCTAGGGTTATAGGGGCAGGCAGGAAAGTGGAGTTAAAGTCACAATCAGATAAGCCAAGATCTTATTGAATGGTGGAGCTGGCTTGATGGGCTGAATGGCCTACGCCCGCTCCTGTTTCTAACGTTCTTACATTCTTAGTGGATTTCTAAACCAATATGTTAGGCTGTGAGCTATATATCATTTCAATTACCTGCACATTCAAAGTGGCAAACCACTAACTTGTTTGTAAAGCGATGGCATCATCATGCAAACTGCATTATCTAGCGCCTGTCGTGTGCTGCCAAAGTCTTAAAAATTATCCGCAGCTCCCTCTCCCCACTTATGTAAAAATCTTTGTGGACAATAATTCTTGGTTATTGTTCTCGTGAGTTCTTTTCTCTTTCTCCACATTTAGCATAATAAACTAATTAGCATTATTTATACCAAGCATTTTAATTTGGAACAACTGAACTAACAATAGCTGGTTAAGTGTCAGGCACAGTCACAAAAATGAAAAAACCTTGTTGAAAGTTTGAACCCTGAAATTTTGTTTCCAGCCATCTCTGTGTCTATGCATGTGGTCCCTGTGTTGCCAATAAAGATTCAGAGGTAGTACGTGACAGTGCTTGAACTGGAACAGGTCAGATATTTGTATCTATTGTAAAACGTTCGAATGTTCACAAAATGGAAAAAAAGCTTTCTTTGGATCTCGGAGAATTCTTTTAACATTAAGACAATTCACTTACTGTGCTTCTCTCTTCATGTAACATCAGTGAAGTCATTGCTTTCATACTTGCAGCTTTCACCCATCAGCAGATCAATACAAATTTTTATCCTACTTCCTCTTTCTCTGTCACTGAGGTAGCATAAAGGTCATGCCTCGTGTATAGTTCCACAGGATGGTGCCACTAATTTGGTCACAATAAATCACTAAGCCAGCATTATCAGCCCTCATTTATCTCAGCATCAGCAGTTTCTATACATTCCAATTTTTATCAATGTGCCAAATTACCCATTCTGGTATGGCACTTTACTGTCTTGTATTTCATTCAGAATGTACACTCAAGTCTCACTGAAACACAGACATGAGAATGTAATTTAGGGAGAGAGGGAAAAAGCCTTGGTTTCATGAAATGTGTTTGTGGTTTAGCAGATTGTAGTTAAATTATTGAGAGCTTAGATTATGATACCAACATCTTATTGTACATCCATATTGATTTAAAAGAGTGCACATTAATAAAGCAGACCTTTTAAATTGTTTTAGTGATTTGAATTGGAAAGGTATATTTTGTGTTGGTGCAGAATAGAAAAATAATTGTTATGTGGTTTCTGAAACTATCTCTTGACTCTAGTGAGGAGATTGTCAAAAAAACTGAACTGTGGCTTTGAAAAATACATAAAATGTAAAAATAAAAAAGAACCTTGAGCTGCTGATTAATTAAAAAATACAAGCCAAAATATATTAGTCATTTTCAAAGCTTCATTGTATAACCAGAAATGTTTAAATGAGAAAGGAATTTGTACATAGAAACAGTCAATCTATAAATGTCACATCAAGTAAATGGCAAAGAAAAAATATTTTTAATGGTGAAATAGAGAAAGTATGAAGTGCCATTTAGTCTTGGATCAGTGAAGTCTCACTTCGCAACATGTGAATGGTTCTTTGATAGAACACACATGGTGACATGTGGAAAATTATCCTGGTATCTTATATTAGTCTAGTTTCAAAATTGAATTACATGTTATTTTGTGTTACTGCTGACCTGCCCTGTCATGTTTCATCCATTTTATCAAGCTGTTCAGTATCATCTGCGACAGCCTGCCAGCAAAGCAGTGGGGGCCTTCACAAGTTGTGTTCTGGTCTAAAGCAACGTTCAGGTAAGACTACATAGAATTCACAGCACAGAACCGGGCCATTCAGTCCAGTGAATATGTGTTCAGTGTTTGTGTTCCACACCAGTCTCATCCACCATACTTTATCGCAGTCTATCAGTGTATCTTTCCATTCCCTTCTGTTTCATGTTCTTATCAGCTTCCACTAATATGAATATTTATGTCCAGTTTACAGACAGAGATGAGAGAGAAACTGTGAAACCCTTGTTCCCTTTCCCTTACAGTCCATAAACATTGTGTTTTTGGAGAAGAAGGTATGCGTGTTTCACAACCCTGCAGTGTGTAGTTAATTTGTAATAATCAGCAGCAAGCTCTGATGGGTTTAAATAAAGAGGATTATTTATTCAAACATTCACCCTGAAGGTCTAGCACTACATCAGTCTCACACATACTCAAGAAACATAATTTTCAAGAAGATAGTGCACTTCTACCAATTAAAAACAAAGGAACAGTTCATAAGTCATGTGTTTGTCTCATCTTAAAAAGAAGCAATCATAACAGGTCCTTTGAAGAAGGCATTTTCATTCTGAAGGGGTAGCCTAGTTGGTATCAATAGCTGGTGTGTTATATCAAAATTATTACAGGATTTCCTTGAAGAGATGGATATTCAACAGATCACAAAGTGAGTCACTTGTAGTTTCCTTGCCAAGAGGCCAAGTTTCTGTACTGGTTGACTTTGAAAAGGAACATCTTGGAGACTTTAAGATGTATTGAGCTCAGAGAGAGTGGATCTAGGAGTCTATAGATTTTGAGTTTCATGTGACTCCACAAACCATAGTAGGTGTAAACTCCACAAATGGGTTTCGTCTAGGTATGTCCATTCAAAGAGGACTCATGCCCATGGTCATTCAATGAGGATCTTTCCAGATACTTGAGGTAGTCTGTGTGGAAATTGCAAAAGTCATCTGACCTTTGGCAGCCATCTTAGCAATCTTGTTAGTGTCCATTTGACAGTTCAAGAAAATAATATGTTGAATGCCGTCCATGTTTAAAGTTATGAATAGGACACACCATCACTGGGTATGACACCACGTGCAGGAGGAGACCATTCAACTCCTTGAACCTGTTCTGCCATTCAATTATCTGTACTTCAGCTACATTTGTTCACTTTTGCTCCATATTCCTCGATAGTTTTACCCAACAAAAATCTATGACACGCAGTCTTGAAAATTTCAATTGACCCCCAGTCTTTTGGCAAGGAGCATGTTAGAGGGCAGCTTGACCTAATCTAACCATGGCCTCTATGAACCTGTGATCTTATCACTCTTTTATAAGACTTTCAATTCAATGCTAATATTGAATATAAAATTAATTAATTTGTAAATCTACCTGGGAACCACACATTGTATGCTTTAAATGAGAAAACCACAAGGAATGATCTATTGGCAGGCTAATTTGTGATGCAAAAATGACCCATTTGATCTTGAATTTATGGCTAAAGCAGTCTAATATTGACTCAGGAGCAGATGATGCGGAACTCTCTACTTACCCTGAAGTTCTAAAGAGCACCTCAAGCTGTTGAATTCAATGAACAGAGTTGGCTACGGTTTGACTTAATAATTTACATACATAGAAATTACAAGTTGAAAAATAGTCAGCCCAACCAGTCAGTGTTGGCATTTTCCCTCCATACGAGTGAACAATTATAAACACATTCACCTGCTCTATTTTCATTTCCCTTCAACCATTTTCCTTGATTTACCCACCCAATCTAATCCAGAATGTTGACATTGTTTCTGCTTCAACTATTAATCCAGGAAGTGAATTTCACAGTTCTTGCTGTACTCTCTAGCGCAACAGCCTCATAATCACAGTGCTTTGTGTGTTACAACACTCAGAAAATTTTACTAATTTCCACCGAGTTCTCTTGGTTATTGTCCTACACCCTCTGTTTTAGATTTCTAATTTTACTTTCAAAGAGCTCTCGAGTGGTTAAGAACTCCCCAACGAATGTGGAAAATCTGCCAATTTTATCTTTGATTCTTTACTTGCCTGCTTCATAGGTTTGTGCCTCACTTGGGGCTAAAAATGTGAAACCAGATGTGACTTCCCAATCTCAAAGATACTCATAAGGGAGTTGAGTGGCGAATAGATACTTTTGTGCACAGGAAGAGAAAATGAGTAGACAAGCCATCCCATAGCAGTCATAGTTACATCTTCACCGATAGCTTAATAGCAGAATTGACACAGGGTCATGAAGAAATCGTATGGCGCCCTTTTGACCAGGTAATGAAGGTGCCTAGCGAGAAGTAATCTCATGATAAATTCAGCAGAAGAGGAATAACTTTTAAAAAGGAAATGTTACCAAATTATGTGTGAAGCCACCTGGGACTTTTGCCATCTACTTCCAAGCGTGCCAAAAGCAAACAATGTTTATAAAATTTAATTTCTTACTCGTAGATAAGAAAAATAGACAACACAGGCCTTTTAAGAGTGAACCCTTTGCAAGTGCTGGGGAAGCATTTGAATGCATTAGAAGCAAAAAGCAAAGCACTGTTCCTTTCATCGTATTCTTTCCTTGATATTTCTCCATGGAGAAGACGTGTCAAATAAGAATTGTTCATTCCTGCCGGTCACTATCCCAGATTGAGTCAGTTACCAAGTAGCCCATGAATCACAGGTCAGTTCACAAGGCCACCTCCCAACTAAAAGCACCACGATGGATACATTCCTTCAATGAAAAACACAACCCAAAACTATTTCCAAAGCAAACATTTGCTAGCAGCCTTCTTAGGAATCTGAGTCATCTAATTTAAATTCTGTTCCTGTCCCCAAATGCCGAAATGTACAACACTATTACTCTGGAACAATAGCAAAAAGAACTCCTGGGGATTGTCAGCTCATGGATTCTGCAGCCTTGATTTTACTTTGTCCCATACCCTTTATTTCTTACCATTGCTAGTGTGATCTATTTTTCACTAACTACTTCTTACCTGCTAATACTTTCACATGGATTAAAAGCTCTTGATTGAATAGAAACAATGAGTTAATCAATCAAGAATAAAAATGTACACTTTTGTCCTTTGAGTGACCAGCTCTTTGTGTAATTCCCCTCCACAAAATTAGCCCTGCTTCGAGGGCTGTGGGATATATAGTTTGAAGTTAATTCCCAAGAATTATTAAAAGCAGGAATTGTTAAAAAGATCTTCAAAAATGCAAATTAATTTGTTTATTTAAGTTATCCAGCTCACCATGAAACCCTATTAAACTGGAGCTCCTATGCTGGTCTCCTTGTTCAACAAGCTCAAAAATGCTCTGCTTCCCTTGCTGTACTCTTAAAGGCTTATACTTCCAGCAACTTTACAGGTCGAGTTAATGGGGGAAGCCCTGAGATTCCCCGATCCAGCGAAATGTAGGGCAATGTGCTTTAGAATCAACAAGAGAATGTGCCAGACTAGATATAGTGATAAGTAACGTGCCAGAATTAATTAACAATTTGGAGTAAGAGAGTATCTGCAAATAGTGACAATATTTAGCATATAGCCTGAGAAGGAAAAGAGAGATTCACAAAGCAGTTTTCAATTTAATGACCATCTCCAACAAGAGAGAATCTCACCATCTACCCTTGATGTTCAATGACATTACCATCGCTAAATCCCCCACTGTCAACATCCAGAAACTGAACTGGGACAGCCAAATAAATGCTGTAGCTACAAGAGCAGGCCAGAGGCTGGGAATCCTGTGGCGAGTAACTCAAATCCTGACTCTTCAGAGCTTGTCCACCATCGACAAGGTATAAGTCAGGAGTGTGATGGAATACTCCCCACTTGCCTGGATGAGTGCAGCTGCAACAACACTCAAGAAGCTCGACACCATCCAGGACAAAGCAGCCAGCTTGATTGGCATCACATCCACAAACCTTCACTCCCTCCGCCACCGACACACAGTAGCAGCAGTGTGTACCATCTACAAGACGCACTGCCAGAATTCACCATGGCTCCTTCGACAGCACCTTCCAAACCCACGGCCATTACCATCTAGAAGGACAAGGGCAGTAGATAGATGGGAACACCACCACCTGGGAGTTCCACTCCAATCCACTCACTATCCTGATTTGGATATATATAGCCGTTCCTTCACAGTTGCTGGGTCAAAACCCTGGAACTCCCTTCCTAACAGCACTGTGTGGGGCACTTACACCACAGGGACTGCAGTGGTTCAAGAAGGCAGCTCCCCACCACCTTCTCAAGGGCAACTAGGGACGAGCAATAAATGCTGGCCCAGCCAGCAAAGCCCAAATCCCATGAATAAAAAAAGAAAACTTCAAAAAACCGGCCATCAAAGGGCAGGATAAAAAGGGTCAACAGCATTGCCAGTGTGATTGTGAGGTGTGTTGGAGATAATTTGCTGCTGGTTGTTTATTGGTACTCGGCAGCTTCTTCCCTGTTTGGGGCTTCATTCTTAGCATTTCCAGGCTTCATTTCAGGACTATTGGTGTCTCCAAGGCCCCCGGAGGATTCAGACTGTGTGGGTCCTTCCAGGTATCAGGCAGCCTCCCCTTACCCTGGTAATGGGGATTGTGGTCTCCGCTGGAGGCACCTCCTCTGAGGAGGAAGAGAGGGGCAGAAGGGAGAGGAGGCCGGGTGTCCCAATGCAGCTTCCAGGGGAGAATCCTGTGGGGGGAGAGGCGCAAACACAAGGGGCGCAGGGCCAGCAGGAAGCCCAAGGTGGAAGGGGCTGCAGAAGACACCACTATCCTGCTGCCAGGGTTTACAGGCGACAATGCAGCTACCTCAATATGTCTGAGGTCAATGCCAAAGGAGGCTCCGCCTCTCAAGGGAGACAGTGATCTCCATTTGTCAGATGATTGGGTCTGAGATCAGCTCTGACTGTGTGGGTGGACACCCCATGCCAGTGGCTCTGAAGGTCACAGTGGCCTCAACTTCTATACCTCCGGCTCTTTCCAGGGGTCAGTAGGGGATCTGTGTGGAGTGTCCCAATCAGCTGTCCACAGTTGTGTCAAGCTGGTGACAGAAGCTCTGTTCAGGCGGGCACTGATCTTTGTTCTTTACTGTACAGATGACGCCAGCCAGGCTGAGCGAGCCAGAGGCTTCGTGGTGATTGCTGGCTTCCCCCGCGTCCAGGGTGCAATAGACTGTACACATGTGGCCATCAAGGTGCCAGCAGGTGAGCCCGGTGCCTTTGTCAACAGGAAGGGCTTCCACTCCATGAACGTGCAGATAGTGTGTGATCACAGGATGCTGATTCTACAAGTCTGTGCAAGGTACCCAGGCAGCTCCCACGACGCCTACATCCTCAGACAGTCCCAGGTGCCGGGGCTGTTCAGTGCTCCAGCTCAGCTGGATGGTTGGCTGCTGGGTGACAAGGGCTATCCCCTCAGAAGGTGGCTCATGACGCCTCTCCACCATCCAAGAACAGAGGGAGAGAAGCGTTACAATACGAGTGAAGACAAAAACACAATTTATCTCATTCTGACAGTTCAATAATATTTACATAAACGTTTCTGGTCTTCAACCCCAGACCAATATACATAAAGTAAACATAAATGAATATAAAATCACCTGTGACCTGCCCCTCTTGTGCTCTCAGTGCCTTTAACTTATGTTTGCGAGTGCTGCAACTTGGTGCCCCCCTCACTGGCACTGGCATTGGAGACAGGCTTCTTACTCTGCGTCTTATTGGCCTCGATGACCTTGGCGGGCGTCCTCTGGCCAGTGGAGCCTGTGCTGGCCTCGCCTGGGAGGGAGCAACCAGTGGCATGGCTGGCATCTCCCTGGTCACCGCAGCCTCATCAGATGCCACAGTCACTGGCAGAGGGGCGGAGGAGCTGCTGCCATCATCAGCGCCCTGAGAAGAGCCCGCAGAGGTGACAGGCAGCTCACGAGCCAACGTGAGATGACTCTGGACCTCCCTACTCACCACTGATAGACGGGTACCTAGCTGGGATACTGGGTACCTCATCCACCTCCCATGATTACTTGACGTCTTTGCTGGTGTGAAGGCTTGCAGACCCCAGTGTAATAGCAGGAACACCTGATTCTGTCCCTGGAGCTGCCTCTCCACGAGAGTCATCACGCTGTCTATGGAGGAGGCAGTGTGCTCGGCCATGAGGGTCAACACAGTGCTCATGATCCACATGGCCTCCTCCATAACGGAGATCATGGCACACAGACGCTCATGTATCTCTGCCAGATCCTCCCACACATCCCGCTGGACATCCAGCATCTGCTGCCTAATGGACGACTCCAGAGGCTCATCATCTGCCTTCGACTGAGCGTCGTCCTGGTCTCCAGCAGCCCTCTGACTGCCAGCACCTGGGCATTCTCTGCCTCCGCCTGCAGCTCAAGCGAGTGTGACGAGCCCTCACAAATGTGCACCAAGATATTAGCTGCTGATCTAATGCCCACCAAGGTGCTGGTATCTGCACTGCCTGCTTCAGAGAGCGGGTGAGACGCAGGTGCTACAGAAGCTTGGTGGCTCTCCAGTGTTAGGGGTGGACCTTCGGGATCCAGAGAGCCTGCTGGCGAATCTAAAAGGGAGAGCAAGGACATGTCATTACACAGAGTCATCACACTGTCACTGTGCGTGCCTGGCACTCTGGTGAGAAAGTGGAGATCAGCATCATTGTGCCCTTGTCTTCTAGCAATCAATGGGGACTTCAGGTTTGAGGCTCCCATCAATGAAGAGGCTATGCAAGAATGGTTACACATACCAAAAATCTCCCCTCTGTGCACTGAACTCCCCCACCTCTCCACACCCGGTTGCTCGGGGCTCTTGGGCTCCAGGACATCTTGCTCATATCTGGAAAGGATTAGGAGACTAGATGGCATCCTTCATCCTTCTGCGACCTTTCTATTTTGTTGTGGGCCGTCTTCTCCTGAAAGGACAGAGGAGCATTGATGAGTCCACTCTCTACCTGCAGCACCATTGCAGCCTGGCCAAACCCAGCTGAGGAACACCTTGCAGGGCACATCCAGGTCATAGCCCCCGAGCCGCAAAGCACTCAGTCCAAGCAGCCAGGGCTCACCCCCTTGGTCAGCTCCGGCGTCATTGACAGTTGGCACTCAGACTCTAACACCCCTGAACTCCATGGGGGTGGGGGGATGGCCTCATCCCAACATGGTACTCGCCCTCCCTGAGCGCAGCAGGTCATTGAAGTGCTCCTGGCACTGCACCACCTCATGGCTGCTCACCATTGCTTCCACCTCCACCCCCCCATGCCCTCTTGGTGAGGTGCAGAGGTCTCCTTCTCCCATCCCTGAGGATAAGAGTGTCCCTCCTGGCAGCCACCTCCTCCAGGAGGTACTCATCCAAAAAGCAGTGGGGGGGGTGGTGGGTGGCGAGTGCCCACCCAATCTGCCCTCCTGCCTGTCGTATCCAGCCACACTCGGGTCCACAGCAAAAGTACTGGCGATGTCCTTCCATAGCAGCCTTCCAGGGGCTGCCTTTAAACTGGCCACCAAGTCACCATTGGACCCGATGGCTGACAGGCCCCCTCCCCCGCTCAGCCCTCCCTGACCAATGCGGAGCCACGTTTTACACTGGGTGGTCCTTGATCGGCTGCCAGTGTGAAATGACAGTCAGGGCCCGATCGCAGGCGGTGGACCATTCCCCCGGCCCGCACAATAACCCAAAACCCTGCCCAGGGAGCAGAGTTTGTATTACGTGTACAATCATTTCTCTCATCCATGAGCCATTGCCATTTGACTGAACATTCAGAATAGAGTCCTTAACTTCTGGTTGTTTGTTTTGTTTTACATCCGGACGACTCCATCACGAACAACATTGAGCTTAATTAATTAGGATACATTTTCTATGTTAAAAATATTTCAGGTTTCGCTTGATAAAGTCACCTTTAAAACTCAATGTTAAAAATGCCATTCATTAACAATCTGTTCCTTGATTCTTCACAGCCGCAGTATTTCTGCTACTGCAACTGTGATAAATATTTAATTCTAATCGGTTTACTTTTAGAAAGTTGTTTGAATTTTGCTCTGGCACTCCATTTTTTGATGTCTGTGCTTCTAAGTAAGCCTGTGTTCACTGAAATCCCCGGTTAGTTAATTTTAAACCAGTGATTTGCCCCATCAACTGACATTTTGATCATTGGAGAATGGCTGCTGCAGAATTAATGTAAATGGAAACTCTTTTCTTTTCCCTATTTGAAGTGCATCCTTCGGAATAAATTGTCTCCAAGTGACAGTGACATAGATGAAATGTTTCAGATTTGATCATTTTAGTTGAAATTGTTGCAGATAGTGTGTTCATAGACATTAATACACAGAGGGACAGAATGGCTGCATAAACTCACATCTTGTCTCCTGAAGTGCATGTTAGCTCGAAACCTGTCGGAAAAGTCATCAAAACTCTGTTTCCTATTTCCTGCTTGATCACACAGATCCTGCCTACCATGGCATCAACGCTATGTATTCAGAGATAAGTCGAGATGGGCTTGTAATCCTCTTCTCACCTCCTGCATGACTTCTGCAGTTGTCAGACGCAATACAGAAACCATTACTATACCCTGTTCCCAGGCTCCAAACATGAAGTTCCATTACAGATAAATGGGCGCAGTAGACAACTTTTACAATCGGCTTAAAATCAAGTCAGCAATCTGTACAGACCTTTCTGAGGAATGAAAGCTGGAGGTAACAAACCATTCTAGTGTTTGTTTAACCCTTTTGAGGGATTAACACCCTTTTCAACTTGAAGATAGACTCACCGCTTCCATAATATGATTATTATAAAAGGATTCCTGGAAACTCCAAATGCATCTATTTCACCAAACATCAAATTTCTAAAAGCCAAACTATTCCCCTATTGATCTCTGAGGAGGTCCTTCAGTGACAGATAGAACATACTAAATGCATTATACCAGAGTGTAGCTCACTGTAAATTCTGGTATCACTGAATGAAATTGCTCAAGTTTCAATAATACTAAGTGTAAATTATTGTTAATGTTAAATTGTATTTAGTGTTGCATCTACTCGAATAGATATAACACTAAATATATTTAATTGTTAAATATATAATATTGAAATAAACATCCATCCTTTGTCAGTATAAATGGAGACCTATTGGTTACCTTCTCAAGTATAAGCTACTGTAAATCTATTTTAGATTTTTTAAAGCAAAAGTAAAACAGTACATTTCCAAATGTAATTTTTATTCTAGGGTTTGATTTACATCCACTCAAATGTATAATTTCGCAATAAGTATTAAAAGTTTGTGCTAATTTTGTTAGATAATTATTGAAAAGCCTTTTGTTTAGTAACCTATTATAACTGCTTCTTGCAGCATTAAGATCCTACCCATTTATTTTGTTAAATGTACTTAAATATCCAAATTTTTAAATTCTTACTGTGACAGTTACATGTCAGCTTTTTCTCCCAAGTCCTAGCCAATTTATAACAGTTTCCAATAAACTTGGAAGATTTTTGTAAGACAAAATAATGTAACATTCTGGGGTAGAAGTAAACATTTTGAATTATGCTGTTCGCACAAGATGGTTAAAATAAGATTATCAAATTGTCTGAATTGAAAAGCGATATGCTTCATTGAATGATACTTTAAAAAAGAATTACAACACGTTTTAAAGTCCATTTGTTTATTTCTACATATTGTGAGATTGGTTTTGGAATATTTTATTTTAGTCGCTCAGTAGTGGTGAGATGGTTGGGTTCCTTGGCCAGGAGGAGCTGCTCAGCATAGGAGTGTGAGGGAGCTGGATTAACTTGTATACCAGTGTATATGAAGCATCCCAGATTAATGACTGTGATGCTTAATCAACTTCTTAACACTGTCCAGCCCAGTAACTCTATAAACCCACTCCCTTATCAGCATAGTCACTCAACCTGTGACTAAAAATAACAGAATAACAGAAATACTCATGTTGATCCTAATATTTCACAAATTTTCAGTTCTTAGAAAGACGTACAGGAGATAAAATGTTCTCCCTTTTCCCTCCCATTTTATTTTGTTTCCATTTCTCTTCTTTGTTTTAAGCCTCATCAGACATTACATCATTCCCTGGTTGGGAAAGGAAGATGGAGCTATTTCCTCTGATTCCCACCAAGGTATGGGCACCTTTAAAATTTTAATTTCAAAATTTGAAAGGTTTTGATGTAGGCGTTGCTGGTAAGAACATAAATTATTGTCCATCCCTAATTTCCCTGAGAAGGAGGGTTGGGGGTTTTTCAACCCATCGCTAGTGGTTTAGATGTAGCTCAGTTTCTTGCTAGGCCACTTAAGAGGGCAGTTAAGAATTAACAATGGTGGTGTGGGACTGGAGTTACATATTAGCCCAGACAGGGAACCAGTTGAGGTTTCTGAGACAATCCAAAATTTTCATGGTCACTTTTACTCTTATTTCCAGATTTCTTAAATTGAATTCATATTCTTAAACTGCCCCTGTGAGATTTTGTCCTTGCATTCCCTGGACTATTCGTTCAATTACACAACCACTACATATTTGTATCCAACATAATACCCCTTAGACATTGGGTTCATGGTCAGTATGTCAGGGGTATCTCTTGTTGACTTTTCCCTTCAGGCTTCGGGACTCCATTGTAAGGAAACTCCCGCCCCCTGAACGGCCTGCTCAGCTGAGGCCAGGTGGGTGGGGAGAGTATTCAAGCCTGTCTGAAGAGCTGGTCCCCTGGCCTGACACAGGGAAACGGTCTCGACGAGGTTACGTTGTTCCCCATGCCTCTGGAGGCCAATTGGAAAACCCCAGATGGCCTCTGGCCAGGACTGTGGTCAGCTGGCCACACGGCGCTTGCTGGCATCCGCAATCCAACGTCCAGGTGAGTGGCCCCGGGGCAGGGGGGAGGGGATGCAGCTGGGGAACCAGCACCCGCCCCACCTCTATACTCACTCCCTTCGCCCACCACAACAAAGGGATCTAAAACTTCAGCCATGTACGCTCTGTCAGAGTGGAGTTGTACATCTCTTAATTTGTAATGGGATCATTCTCTGCCCAATGTTTTACTGTGATGATTCTGTGGTGTATGTGTACAGAAATTAAACCCCAATTTTCAGCAACACTTGTAATACTATGTAATAAACATCATCTCTGTAAAAACCACAATCTTATATTACCAAATAAATTTATGTTTACTGCTGGTGAGTGGATGAAGAGACCTAGAACACATACGGAGAAAAAAAACAGTAGGCAATACTTCTTTAAAAAAAAGTCAGAGCATTAAATTGGTAGAAAGTAATTTTAAGAAGTTATTGGAATGTGTGAAAAAAAAACACTTTAACTCACTTAAATAGTAAATTGCTTCAATACAGGAACAGGTATTGTCAATGTTAATGGATGTTACAGGTCAGTAATGAAATAAGCTGGTGATTTATTTATACATTGAGAAGCTGAATGGACAGACTACATTATGACCTGCTGTAAGGTATGCAATTCTGAAACCTCTTCCCGGTATTTTAGGTTTCACTGATGGCTTTTCCTGTACATGACACAAGTACCACTTGGAATCCACCAGCTGTTTTTTTTTTTCTTCCCCCTCTTCTTCCCTTCAACTTTTCAGTCGCAAATCATTCTGAGGCATCCCTTAAGTGCATTTGTATTGTTAAGTGCACTGGTTTGATTTGGTGTTAATTCAATTGGAGTGCCCTTAATATCCTGTGATACTTGCTAGTGTTACCTTGAAAAGCAGGTTCCAGGTCAAGCTGAAAAGAGCTACCTTCCCTTCAGCAATTTGAAAGTTGATGATGAAATTTTTATGAAGAAGCCTTTTATCTTGCCCCTATTGTGTTATCCCAGTGTTCAAACTCAGGGAATTGGGACTTCATTTTGGTGACTATAGGACAGCGGTTCTCTGTTCTCTGAGGTGAAGGAGTTTCCATTACTCACAGGGTCCCTGCCACCACCCTCACTGTGACCTCGCCACAGTCTTGCACTGTAGAGTTACCTCACATTTTTCATACTTACGGTACTTTAAATTTTACTATGATCCAGATTTCACTTCAAGCAAGCAAAGTTTAAACAGACGTATGAAAATGAGAACCTAAACAAGTCAGTCTGTGTCTGAGGGAGGAAACAGAAATTTAAGTTTTGGGTAGAGACCAAGATTCTTTCCAGAAACGTTTCATTCTCTTTGCAAAGATACATGAACCCATTGTGTTTATTCCAATATCAGATAAATAGAGTTTCTGGCTGTAGTTTAAAGAATAGGCACGCATGCGCGCACACATATACACACACATACACAAACACACTCACACACACATATGTGTACACACATAAACACACATGCACTCACACAGACTCGCACTCACACACTCACTTACACACACGCACTCACTCACATACACACACACACATGCACTCACACACATGCACGCACACACATGCACTCTCACGCATGCACACACACGCACTCACATACACAAACTCTCTCACACTCTCACACGCACACACTCGCACTCTCTCACACACACTCTTACATACACATACACTCACCCACACTCATACATGCACATACACACAAACACACACTCACACGTACACTCACATACACACACGCTCACACACATGCTCACACACACGCTCACTCACACACACACACTCTCTCTCTCTCACAGACACACATACACACACACATTCTCACACATACACGCTCACACACGCACTCACTCGCACACACGCACTCACACACCCATGCTTACACACAGGCACACAAGCTCACACACATTCACTCACACATACGCGCACACGCTCACACACGCACACTCTCACAGGCTCACACATGCGCACAAGCACTCTCACACGCACAAGCACTCACGCACTCACTCTCACACACACACACGGGGACTCACACGTGCATTCACACACGCATTCACATACACAAATGCACTCACACATGCATTCACACACGAGCTTACACATGCTTACACACGCTCACACATGCTCACACATACACACATGCTCTCACACACACATGCTCACACATATGCTCACACACGTTCTCACTCATGCATGCTCTCATGCACAATCTCACACGCGCACACACAAGCACTCATGTTTTGGGTAGAGACGCACTCACACGCACACGGGGACTCACACATGCATTCACACACATGCTCAATCACACACACAAGCTTACACATGCTTACACACGCTCACGCATGCTCAAACACATGCACAAACACACGCTCAAACATACACATGCTGACATGCTTACGCATGCCCTCACACACCGCTCACACACACATGCTCACACAAATGCTCACATGCACGTTCACACAGATGTTCACTCACACGCTCACACATACACACACACATATGCACACACATATGCACACACATGCTCACACTCAAACGCGTGCACACACACACGCTGACATGCACACGCACAAGCTCACACACATGCTCACCCACTTGTACATGCTCTCACACACACTCACACGCACACACACTCACACATGCTCACATACACATGCTCACACATATACACGCACACCCACACAAGCATGTCACTCACACGCACTCACACACGCACTCTCACACACACACACATGCACACAAACACACAAACACACTTACACATGCTTAGGCACACACGTGCTCACTCACATGCTCAAACACACACACAGGTCACTTACAAACACACGTACATACACACACTCTCAAACACATACACACACTCTCACATACACACACTCACACAGCACTCACACATGCACACTCACAGGCACTCGCATGCAAGCACTCACACACACCCCCATGTACTCTCTCTCACACACACACACTCTCACACACTTA